>NC_059428.1:138140541-138445909 GCF_021028975.2 Sphaerodactylus townsendi
GGCAGGTAATAAGAACAAGGCGGCTATCCAAATACAACAGTGTTTCCTTCTGGAAGAAAATGGGTTGTGTTTAAAACACCACCAAGTCCACAGAGAAGAAAGGGCAGAAAGGAAGCTGCTGACTGTCAGGGCCGCGAGGAAACTGGCTCACAGCTTTGGGTCTGCACTGCCAGTCCCTCCATTGTCCTCCAAGCCGAGAAAGAACCTGGGACCCCTTTCTCCTCTGCCTCTAATAATGCATGAATCGATTCTAACTTTGACAGGCATAATTTTGTTTGTTTACAATAATCCCACCTCTCTGCCTTCTTATAAGCAGCTCATGATGTAAAGTGTACATGATGAAATCACACTTTTTAAACCATAAAAATCAACGCCACACAGCACATATTATTAAATCAATTAAAAGCAGAGTTGAAATGCATGCAAAGGCATACAACATCAATTAAAATATTGGGGAAGAAGGAGGAGTCACTGAGGGGATGGCAAGTCCTCACCCACTGCTGGGGGATGGCATCACCAAGGGGACAGACAATCCCCCTGGGCAGAGAGTCCCAGACCTTTGGTGCCATGGCTGAGGTGGCCCTCACCTAGGCTGCCCCCCCATCAAATCTGAAGCAGGTGCTTTAAAGATGACCGTAGTGATCAAACAAAAACTTCACCGTCACTCTCATTCAGCATCCCATTTGCCATTCTTCATATCGTGATTTATTTAGTAAAGCACAGTTTACAATTTAGAATTAAGGTATAATCCCTCCCCCCCCCCCAAAAAAAAGTGCATTTGGGGAATTAATTTCTGTCCTCAGGAGTGAGAAGAGAGGGGCACATGGTATTTTCTTTTGTATGGCCCTCCCACTACATCTCCAACAATGCCCAATTCTATGCTGGTGTAGCAGTTATACCCATGGAGGATTGGCAGGGCTTAACACTGGCATACTTCCAGATGATCTGTGGTATTTTCAAGATTGTCCCATTCTATATCTAGTTTCAGAGGGTAGCCATGTTGGTCTGCAATAGAACAATATGGCCCATTATGCACAAGATGTCTGCTGCGTGGCAGGGGTGAATGTCCATCACAGCAAGATTTCTTGTACAGTGTATTTCCCCAAGCCCCGCTTTCAATTTCCATTCTCCCTGTGCCAAGCAACACAACTTCTACTGCAACTTTAATGTTCTTCACCAGCAGATTGGGGGAGATTTGCCAGTGAGCACAGCTTTGACCCTGACATCTTCCCTCCACCCACTCAAACCCTACCCCACTCCCTGGCACTCCTGTGAACACCTTTCCCCCTTCCCCTTTTCAGATGTTCAATTTTTGTTATTTATTATGTTGCAATGTTGATATAAACAGAAAATCACTGCAAAATTGCAGCCTTTTATTGTGTTTGAAAATCTCCAAATGGCGGGTCAGCCATTTCCCTCATGCTCTTACTTCCAGCCATTCCGCTTAACAACAGGCTGAGGTGGGGGGGATGTCTGAGGATGAATTACAAATGGTTTAATAACAAGCCTCTCTCTCCTCTTGCAGCAGCAAGAGGAAGTGTGTGTAGGTGTGTGTGGGCTGGAAGAAAATATCAGTTCTAGGACATGGGCCCCTTCTTCAACAGAGTGTGGTCCAGAGAATTTCTTTGCCCCTTTCTTTTGAGTGGATTATTTTTTGAAAGTGGCTACAATATCGATATAACTGCAATCACAGGTATATTGATATAACTGCAATTTTAAAGGGCTTTAACAAAGCCAGCAATCTTGAAACTATCAGGTGTGATGAGATCTGTGCCTTTAAGAGGGAGTTATGGATGGAGTCAAAAGAACCAAAAAAAGCAGAGGCCTGTTGAGACTTCAGCAAGCAAACTGCAGAGCAAGCAATGAATGCCTCCTTCTTTGTAAACAAAGAAATGCAAGGAGACTGCACTACAGCCCCACTGCACAGCTGGGAGCTTCAAGGTAAGCACTGCATGCATGATGAGCCTTATATTTAAGTTAAGAAGCACCTTAGAGACCAACAAGAGTTTCAGGGTATAAACTTTTGAGAATCAAATGTCCCCTTGTCAGACACAAGCAGAAAAGGAGATCTGAGTCCTCTTATTCTAGTCAGAAGATGGTGTTGTAAAGAATGCTTGTGAAGGATGCAAAGGTCCAACACATATTCTAATCAGCTTGATTAGAGCAGAGCAGAGGGAAAATGCAGGGGGGAGCAGAAAAATAGCCTCTGTAAGTGAGATAAGAATCCTATGTCCTTATTTAGCCATGGGGGGGGGGGGGTCCATTGTTCTGAACTTGTGAATAAACTCAAGTTCCACAAGCTCCCGGTGTGATTTCCCCTTGAAGTCTCTTTGCTTGAGGGCTGCAACTCTTAGGTCAGCAACAGAATAATCAGGAAGATTACAATGTTCTCCCACTGGTTTTTGAGCACTGCGGTTTTTAATCCCAGGTTTATGTCCATGTATTATTGTGGGTAAGGATTGACCTGCTTGTCCGACGTAGAGCGTGTGGAGGGGCGCTGCTGACATTTGATAACATGCATAACACTGAAAGGTGAGCAAGTGAGCGAACCAGAGATGGCAGGGTAGGTGTGGTCAGGTCTGCATGGGAGCAGAGCTGGCATCCTGGTTTGTTGCAGGCCCTGGTCCCAGAGTCCATGCCCACATTAGGAAGGGCACAGCTGCGGGTGAGAAGTTGTTTCAGGTTAGGAGGCTGTCTGTGGGCAAGAAAAGGGTTTTCTCCCCATGCCTGTGAGCAGAGGTGGAATCCAGCAGGTTCTCACCAGTTCCTGAGAGTGGGTTACTAATTATTTGTGTGTGCTGAGAGGGGGTTACTAATTGGGTCCGCTTTTCCATCTCCATGCCCTCGCCTCCCCGAGAGGCATACTGCCTTTGAACGTGAAGGTTCCATATAGCAATTGTGACTAATAATGTCACTCCCTGAACTGGGTTAATCCCTTTCAGGTACTGCAATTCATTGATTCTCAGCCTTTCGTACCTTTTATCTCAACAGTCTCTATCAAAGAACCTGTGTGTTTCACCATTGCTGTGTTCAGATTTGTGAGTTGGGGCATTTTCTATAATGTGATGATGATTTAGAAATGACCTGGTGCAAAAAAAAACATTTGGGCAGGTAGGTGGGGTGGCTGCCGGGCAACTAACTCAGGTTTTGGCTCCAGGGCTCTAGGTTTGCTCTAGGTGACAGCTCTTCTGCCCCCCTTTGCTTGAGGGGGGGGCTGGGGGGCTACAGGAGAAGGGAACTGTTACTAAAATTTTTGGATTCCAACACTGCCTGTGAGATTCTATTTCTGACAAGTTGGGCAGCAAGATTCAATGGTCACAGGCTAACAGGCAGGCAAAAATGGTCCAGGCAGGAGATAGAGTCCAAGGATCTTCACAAGAAGGAGGCAGAGTGTGGTGAGTTGCAACTCTGCAGCCATCCAGACAGAAGTCAAGCCTATTGTCAGGAAATGTGGGACCAGCAAACGTCAACTGGGATTCAACTGCAGGAACAAGGAGAGGGAGAGAGATGGATGCCCTCCTCCTTCTCTGGTCTTGGGGAGACTCTAGAGGTGCAGAAGGTGGATAGATCCACAGGTGTTTCCTGGTCTGGTTCAGAGGAACGTTCAACAGGATCCTGCTGTTGTAGAAGATGGGGGTGGGGAGACATGAAGCCCTGGATCTCATGAAAACCATGTGGCTCTCCTCTTCAGCGGCGTCTGCAGGCTGGGCTAGATAGGTGTAGGCTTGGCAAGGATAGGTGGCATGATTTGGAGGGTAGGATTTAGTTGTCAAACTGAGCCCTTTCATGCCAAGCCTTGGGACGGGGCTCGGGGTGTCTTTATAATGGCATAATGACACAGTAATGTATTAGCATGAGCAGCATTTCCATGGTTCAAAAATGTCAATAATATTTACAACAGCATAGAAAGCAGAGCTACAATTCCTCCTTCTGCATGAAGGGAAAGGGCTGCCTAGAGGTGGGAGATGTGAACTTGGAAGTAACCGTGCAAAAAAAACTCCCACCTGAGTGTGGGAAATTGGGAAAGGCACTTGCTGGCGGGAGGGGGTGGTGGTTCTCAGAGTTCTTTCTTTAGGGGCAAAAACATCTCCGACCATGTGAGCGGAGAAGAATCTGCCTGAATTGTAGCCAAGAAACGCAAACATCTTCACAGAGATTGCAGAAAAGAACACCATGAAAGATTTGAAATGGATAATCTGGTTGGTTTCATTATCTGAATGTTTTCCACAGGACTTTCTTCTTTTTAACTCCATAGACTATTAATAGTGGTCATTTGTTCTTAGGAGTACCAAGAAAGATCATGCAAAAATACAGTATTTGTGGTGAGCTTGATGTGATTATGAAGTTATAATTGGGCTATATTAATGTTCAGGTCATTTTTATTTGATTTCTTTGAGGATGGATTTTAATTCTGTATACAGTAGCCACAGCATACAAGGAAAATGTTTCCATAAATCTTTTTGTTCAAATGAGTCAGGCATTTTAGATTGCATTACTTGTCTTGGTGTACAGAAAACCAGAAAAGAAAAGCAGAAGGCAACAGAGTGAACTGGAACACCAAATGTTGCCTGCATCAACAGAATCAGTCCCAGTCAAGGAGGTCTCCTTCCTAATTTTGTTGTGCGTGTTTTTATCCCTGTATATTTATAACGGAACTGTTTAAATAATTTAATATTTTAAATTATTTTAAATGCTGTTATGTTTTAAATGTTTTAAAGTTCTGAAGTTTGCTGACTTGGAGACTCTGGGGGGAAAGGTAGTACAGCCATTTTTAAAATAATAAATAAATTATCATTATTTGGCAGCTTGAACTTTAAACCAACACTGTCTTTTGTGTAAGAGGGACAAGATGATTTGCTTTTCAAAGGACCAAGAACCAACTATTCAGAAAGTAAACACATAACTGAGGCAAATATCAACAGACCACAAAGTGGTGGAACTGCAGCTCATAGAACCTCACATGTAGAAGGCAGGGCCATCAGATTGTGGAGGGAGAGTACAGGGGAACATAGCCCTGGAGGCCCAAAATCTAAAATGTCATAGCGGGCCCCTGCAGCATTTTTAGAAAGGCACAGTTAGAAGTTAGAAAATCTAATGCAGTTCTGACAGCAGCCACCAGGAGCTCCATGAAAGTAGAGCACAAAGATTACAAAAGATTTACTCCAACATTCAAATGGTCAGACGTCAATGAAGGATATAACAGAATTACAAACAACGGTATTCTTAACAATGGGGATACCTACAAAAAGTTAGAGGAAGAATTTATAAAAGATTTAAAAGTAGAAGACTTCAATTGGAATACTAACAAATTTGAAGAAATGTTACGCAAAAATGACACAAAATTGATGAATAAAATGTATAAAATATTACTAGGATACAAAATGGAACATGAAACAGTAAAGGAAGTAATGATAAAGTGGGCCTCAGATATTAAACGGCCAATATTACTAGAAGAGTGGAACAAATGCTGGGAAAGACATAACAAGTTCACCCTAGCTATTAATTTAAATGAAAACTTTATAAAAATATTCCATAGATGGTACTACACTCCTGCTAAGTTAGCCAAATTTAACACGACTGATGAAAATAAATGTTGGAAATGCAAAAAGAAAGTGGGCTCTTTCATCCACATGTGGTGGGAATGCTGTCAAATACGAACCTTTTGGGATAAGGTAATTGACATTCTAGATAGAATATTTCACACAAAAATAGCAAGACATCCTGAAACGATTCTTCTAGGGATGTCCAGCAACAAAGTAATAATTAATAATATTAACTTATTCCTCTATTTAGTAACAATTGCAAAAATAGAGATCGCAGAAATATGGAAATCAAGTGACATTCCTAAAGTGGAAGAATGGGGGGAAAAATAACATCCATAATGTCTATTGACAGACTGACTTGGAAAATAAGAAACAATCCCGAAAAATTTAATAAAACTTGGGGCTTGTTAATAAAATATTTAAATAAATAAGGGAATATAATTGATTTGTGAAATGTTGTCGACATTTATAAAGTATATATTTTATGCAATATTGGACATTGTATAAGACTTGGTGTTTTTTGTTTTTTTCTGTTTTTTAAATAGCAAGATAGCTCCTTTTGATCTTTGTTCCAAATTTGTTCAAGCTAATGCATCTGTAATTTTTCTATATAAATAAAAAGCAAAGTGTCCATTTGTTTATTATCATTGCTCTCCGAAACTACTGGACCAAATGCTGTGAAATTTTCAGACAACGTTGCTTTCTCATCCAAGCGTGTTTTCACCTTCTCACATACCTTGCATATCTCACCTGTGCCAGGTAAACCGTCCTTTCCCCCAAAACAGTGCCATTTGGTGGATGCTGGACCTGCCGGCAGGACTGTTCTCATTTTAATGTCAACTGTTGTCATCTGAACTGTTGTCATCATTCTGAGGTAATACCTCATCTTTCTGAGGTAATATGCAGGAATTAGCAGAATTATGCGTTCTGAGGTAATATTTCATTCAGGGCGAGGGACAGGAGTTGAGGGCAGAGGCTTCATGTGTAAGTGTGCTTGTTTTCTAGATAATAGGTTGAGAGTAGTTTTGTATTTCATTTCTGCCTGGCCAGTACCTCTAGAGAAACGCTGCACGCCTGGGTCGCCTCAGCTTCTGTCGTCCCTCCACTCCCTCACTGACTTGGATGGGAGGAAGTCCAGGATTGCTTCACAGAAGCACCTTTGAATGTCTGTTGCCTTGAAAACCCTATGACGAGTGGCCATGACCAAGCTAGTTACTGCACTTTCCACCACTAAGACACAAGCCACTGTGTTTGGGGTGGGTGGATCCTGCCCCTATCCTTCAGTTCCAGTGAATAGTGAGCAAACTTTGTTTATTTCTTAAAATATGGATTGTCCACCTTCCTTTTGGTCAAATCTGAAACCTTCCTCCAACCAAGAAAACTTCCGACAACTGAAGTGCCTCATCCATTGGAAGAGTTACTCAAGATCGCAGAAGACTTCTGAGATTGGAGGAAGGCCCCTGTGGGCGGAGCTACTGGACTTACTCCAAAACATCATACGCCATCTTTGTAGGAAAGTAACACATTAAAAGGTTCAGGCTAAACAAGATGCCATTTCATGAAGAAAGCAGCAGGTTTCAAATTTAAAACTTTCTCATCTAATTAATGCCTCACATGTAGAAAATTAGACTGAAGTTTAGTGACTAGTTTTCTACATTAAAGGAGATTTTTGATGGGGGAATAGTCAAACATGCAACTCCCCATCTGCAATTAGAAATGGTAGAGTTAAAGAAAAGCTTTTTCACTTAATTCTGCTGATGGTATAAATTGTTTTCCAACATTTTAAATTCAAGACAGAACATGGTTAAGGTATTTGGAAAGGCTTTTGGCCAGACTCCCAGCAGGGAGAGTGGTGTGCACTAAACAATGAATAACTGTGAGGTGATACGGCTTCTTATGGCCTCTCTAGCATTTGCTTTATTAAGTCATTACAAGAAATTTCCAATCTGGAGTTTACCAACAAGTTGAGTTCTGACCCGTGTGATTCCTTCCAAGCTAATTCCCATTAATGTCATGCATGGTGAATTGACGTCCATTTGATCTGTCACTTTGAGATTTATTTTATCAATAAAGTTGTTATTATGCCTTTGATGATAGTTAATATCATTTATATGAATTGTCTATTGACGGACACATTTAACAAAGGGTGTTTATGTGATGAACAATCACATATTTTATTTATCCAATAATCACATAATTGATTTTTTTAAGCTCAAGTTGAACAACTTCTTTGAGATGTAAAGATTTTCTAGTTTCTATCTGTGTCTAAAACATTCAACTTGTGTCATATTTTACTACTATTGTTCATACAGAGATCAAATATTGACATGGGCATAAAACCCTGGATCCAGCAGGCAGCTTTAATATTGCCTGTGTGTTCTTAACAAGAAAAGAGGGCATCAAAATAAGAACGTTCCATCTAAACCTTATCCAGCTGAAATGAATTCCAGTTGCATTCTTGTGAGTAGTGGGGCATGGTTGGGTGTGATGTGCACCCTTATGTTGGCTGTGTAGTTGTGACGATACCAGCATTTCATCCATGTTGCCTCTAACAGTAAAGTTCTGACTCTGGTTCAGGAAAATCCTGGCGATTTGGGGGTTGGAGCCCAGACAACAACAACAACAGCAGCAGCAGCAGCAGCAGCAGCAGCAGCAGGAGAAGGAGAAGAGGAGGAGGAGGAGGAGGAGGAGGAGGAGGAGGAGGAGGAGTAGTTTGGATTTATATTCCCCCTTTCTCTCCTGTAGGAGACTCAAAGGGGCTTACAATCTCCTTGCCCCTCCCCCCTCACAACAAACACCCTGTGAGGTGGGTGGGGCTGAGAGAGCTCCGAGAAGCTGTGACTAGCCCAAGGTCACCCAGCTGGCGTGTGTGGGAGTGTACAGGCTAATCTGAATTCCCCAGATAAGCTCCACAGCTCAGGCGGCAGAGCGGGGAATCAAACCCGGTTCCTCCAGATTAGATACACAAGCTCTTAACCTCCTAAACCATATAGTCCCTCCAAAACAGTCATTTTCTCCAGGGAACTTATCTCTGTTGTCTGGAGATCTCTTGTAATTCCAGGCTCCATCTGGGGGCTGGCAATCCTATCAGGCCATGGTGTAGCAACAGTGGAGTCACCTGTTTGGGTTCTGTGCTCTGCTTCGGGTTGACTCCTGAAGCCTGAAAGTGGAGCTCTGTAGAGGAAATTGGTGTTATAAAGAGTGAGTGACCAATTCATGGTGTGCAGCCCTGAGCTGCAGCAGGGCAGAGATCTGGAGCAGAGCTACTCCTGTGTCCTGCAATCCCTAATCCCATCTTCGTGGGGAAGAAACAGGGGCTGCATCCTCAAACACCTGCAAAGCCTGATTTGCCCATTTCCTTGGAAAGGTTTGGTAAGGGAAAATGGAGATGCTATGGAAAGACTGAGCTGTGGCTTAGGAAGGACGCGGGCTCCCTCTTCTGCACTGACCTTGGCCCCCCACATACATTTTGAGTCATAGAATCATAGAGTTGGAAGAGACCACAAGGGCCATCAAGTCCAACCCCCTGCAATGCAGGAACACACAAAGCACTCCCAACATATGCTGATCCAACCTTTGTTTAAAAACCTCCAAAGAATGAGACTCCACCACTCTCCAAGGCAGTGAATTCCACTGTCGAACAGACCCAGGGGTCGGAGGGCAGCGTGGGCGGGGCTGCGACGCCCAGCAGGCTACAACGAGGACACCGTGAGTGGGGCGGGGAAGGGGAAAGAGGCGGCTCCGTGCGGAGCCGCCTGCCGTCTGCCGGCCTCCACTTCGCCTGCTCGCACGCTTGCATGCGAACGGGCTTGCGCCCCCACGCCGCCAGAACTCTTGGCGGCGTGGGGGCGACTGGAGGCCGTGCGGAAACGGCCATGGTTATCCTGTCACCCCTTAACCTACGCTTCTCCAGACTTAACATCCCCAGCTCCCTAAGCCTCTCTTCGTAGGGCATGGACTCCAGACCCTTTACCATTTTGGTTGCCCTACTCTGGACCCGCTCCAGCCGGTCAATATCCCTCCTGAACTGCGGTGCCCAGAACTGTACACAATATTCCAGGTGAGGCCTAACCAATGCAGAATAGAGAAGTACAATTACATCCCTCGATCTTGACACTATACTCCTATTGATACAACCCAGAATCGCATTGGCTTTCTTGGCCGCTGCATCACACTGCTGACTCATATTTACTTTATGGTCTACTAAGACTCCCAGATCTCTTTCGCATGTAGTGTTGTCAAGTCAGGTGTCACCTATCCTATATCTGTGCATTTAATTTTTTCTGCCTATGTGTAGTATCTTACATTTATCTCTGTTGAAACTCATTTTGTTTGTTTTGGCCCAGCTGTCTAATCTGTCTAGGTCATTTTGAATTCTGACTCTGTCCTCTGGGGTATTAGCTACCCCTCCTAATTTGGTGTCATCTGCAAATTTGATTAGCATGCTCTTTGTTCCATTATCCAAGTCGTTGATAAAAATATTGAATAGCGTTGGGCCCAGGACAGAACCCTGTGGCACCCCACTAGTCAAGTTCAAGTTCAAAGACCTTTATTAGGCATTAAAAACAAAAACTAGGTAATCCAAATACAGTTTAACGAGATAAAACAGGTACTCCTGTTTCATAAAGTGCATACTTCAGAGAGAAAGAGGAACCCAGGAAATTATTTCGTAATAGTGAGCAAGAATTTGGCCACTATGTCCAGTTGCTTAGGATTCTCTGTATTCAGGAGATGGTTCAATTTAAGATTAAAAAGGCTTGGGTGGACCAGTAGGGGATCCCTTAAAAACAGGTTTGGTGTAAAGTCGCTAAATTTTGGACAGACTAATAAAATGTGCTCCAATGACTCCTCAGAGGTTTGACAGTATTCACAAGTACGCTTTTGCTGTGAAGGTACCGTTAACCTCTCTGGGGAAAAGATTGGTGGAAACGTGTTGGTTCTCGCTCTGGTACACCCCACTAGTCACTTCTTTCCAAGATGAAGATGAGCCATTAATTAGCAACCAATTAGAAATCCATCTAATAGTAGCATTGTCTAGTCCACATTTCACTAGCTTACTTGTGAGAATGTTATGGGGCACTTTGTCAAAAGCTTTACTAAAATCCAGGTATGCTACGTCCATAGCATTCCCTTGGTCTACCAAGCTCATCACTTTATCAAAAAGAGAGATAAGACTGGTCTGGCATGACTTGTTTTTCAGGAACATATGCTGACTTTTTGTGATCACAGTATTCCCTTATAAGTGCTGGCAGACTGTCTGTCTAATGATCTGCTCCAGAATCTTCCCTGGTATCGATGTCAGGCTGACTGGATGGTAATTATTAGGGTCCTCCTTGTTCCCCTTTTTGAAGATGGGGATAACATTAGCCCTCCTCCAGTCCACTGGGACTTCTGCTGTTCTCCAGGCGTTTTCAAAGATTACAGCAAGTGGTTCTAAGATTACTTCTGCCAGTTCTTTTAATACCCTGGGATGCAGTTCATCAGGCCCTGGAGATTTGAATTCGTTTGAAGTAGCTAGGTATTCCTGAACTAGCCTCATTATTTATTTTGTGCTGCATTTCTCCTACTGTATCTTCTGTTTCTTTTTCTCCTGGACGTGCAGTGTTTCCTTTATGGAAAAAGACTGAGGCAAAGAAGGTGTTGAGTAATTGAGTCTCTTTCTCCATCCCCTGTTAGTATTTTGCCATCCCCTCCATGCAGTGACTCTATCCTATCATTTTTCTTCCTTTTGGACATAACCAAAAAAGCCTTTTTTGTTGTTTTTAACCACTCTGGCAAGCCTCAGCTCATTGTGAGCTTTAGCTTTTCTGACTTTCTCTCTACACATCCTGCTTGTTCTGAGGTCCCCAGTTTAAACATTGAAAGTGATGTTGTTTCAGGGTGGGGGAGAATCTACCCCAAAACAGCATCACTTTCAATGTTGTTTTAACTGGGACCCCAGATTCTCCCTTTAAGGTGGATTTAAAAGAAGAACCTGGGCTACCTACTTTAAATATTTAAAGTGATGCTGTTTGGGGTGGATTCCACTGGAGGTGTTTTGTGAGAGATGATGCTGACATTTGTTTGGTAAATGTTTTGCTGGGGTGATTTGTGAGAGATTTACATGCTTAATACCCACTTGCACTGGCTTGGAGCTGTTTCTCAGGCTAACAACTTACCTCATAGGGTTGCTGTGAGGTCAAAATTAGGAAAGATAGTTGGTGGGGAGAGAGCCATGCATGTTTTGCTGGGGGTAGGGGTGATTTGTGAGATATGATGCTGACAAATCACCCCCACCCCCAGCAAAACGTACATTGCTCTCTCCCCACCAACTCTCTTTCCTAATTACCAAATTATGTAGGGTGATAAGAATTGCAAAGGATTGTGAAGAGTGGTTCTGGTGGGTTTTCTGGGCTGTGTGGCTGTGGTCTGGTGGATTTTGTTCCTAACGTTTCGCCTGCACCAGAACCAGTTGAATCCAGCCGTGAAAGCCTTCGACAATAGATTGTGAAGAGCTCCAAGCGGACCTTTATAAATTAGGTGAGTGGACGAAGAAATGGCAAATCCAGTTCAATGTAGCAAAATGTAAAGTGATGCACATAGGGGCAAAAAATCCAAACTTCACATACAAGCTACAAGGGTCAGTGCTATCAGTCACAGACCAGGAAAGGGATTTGGGTGTCTTAGTTGATAGTTCCATGAGAATGTCGACTCAATGCATGGCAGCTGTAAAAAAGGCAAATTCTATGCTGGGGATAATTAGGGAAGGAATTGATAATAAAACTGCAAAGATTGTCATGCCCTTATATAAAGCAGTGGTGCAACCACACTGTGTTCAGCTCTGGTCGCCACATCTCAAAAAGGATATCAAAGAAATAGAAAAAATGCAGAGAAGGGCAACAAGGATGATTGAGGGATTGGAGCACCTTCCTTATGAGGACAGGCTGCAGCGTTTGGGACTCTTTAGTTTGGAGAGGACACATCTGAGAGGGGATATGATTGAAGTCTATAAAATTATGCATGGGGTAGAAAATGTTGACAGAGAGAAATTTGTCTCTTTCTCACAGGCTCTTTCTTATGTTCTTGTGTTGTTTGGTAAATGTTTTGCTGGGGGTGATTTGTGAGAAATTTACATGATTAATACCCACTTGCACTAGCTTGGAGCTGTTTTTCAGGCTAAAAACCTTCCTTATTGGGTTGGTGTGAGGACAAAATTAAGAAAGAGTTGGTGGGGAGAGAGCCATGCATGTTTTGCTGGGGATGGGAGATATTTTGTGAGCTGGTGCATTGTTTGGTCATGGTGGGGGAGGGTGGCGCCAAACTCAGGTTTTGTCCCTGGGCTCCAGTTTGCCTAGATACGCCTCTGTTGGTAGGTCTTGTACTTATGTTTTGCCCACATCTATGGCTGGCATCTACCAGACCACAGCCACACAGTCTGGAAAACCCCCAACAGCCAGTTGATTTCAGCCCTGAAAGGCTTCAGCAATACACAGAGGAAAAACATATCTCTCTCTCACTCACTCACACACACACACACACCAGCAGCTTTAAGTGCTGCAAGTGAAGGGGGGTTTGCAACCAGAAAGGACATTCCTTTGCACAAGAAAGCACCTTTGGTTATAGGAATCCCAACATCAAGTGGAGCAAGAAAACAACCTTAAACCTGTTTCGTTAGGGATCTTCACTAGGTAGGACTCTTGGGACATACAATGGGCCTTTTCAGGGAAGCACTGAAAATTATCAGGAGATTCTTGAGTTTCTTTATGATGACACACACACACACCCCAGCACAATCTGTCTTAAGACCCCCCCCCCCCTTCCTGGCTCATTCTCCCACTACTGTTGGCAACCTCCAGGTGGCGCCTACAGATTTTCAGAACTGAAAGTGATTCTCACACTACAGCAGTGATGGCGAACCTATGGCACGGGTGCCAGAGGTGGCACTCAGAGCCCTCTCTGTGGGCACCCGTGCACAGAGTTCACCTTGCGTGTGTGGGGGGGGATCGCTCCCCACACACACATCTAGGTTGGCCTGGGCCGTTGGACTTGATGTGCGTGCACCTCAGCGAGTAGGGAGGACTCGGCTGGCAAGTCTGGTGCCTGTGCTCCAGGTGGCTGCGGCCTGGGGTGGGGGGGAGGCAGCAGAGAGGCGCAGAGCAACACATGTGGGACTTGCTGGAGGCTACAGCAGGCTGGCCCCTGCTCGAGGGGGTTATTCAGGTTAATTCGCCGCATTGGCACTTTGCGATAAATAAGTGGGTTTGGGGTTGCAGTGTGGACACTCGGTCTCGAAAAGGTTCGCCATCACTGCACTGCAGAGACCAGATCCCCTGGAGAAAATGGCTACTTGGGGGTGGACTTTATGGCATTATGCTCCATAGAGGTCCTTCCCCTCCCCAAACTCCACTCTCCTCAGGCTTAACCCTCAGATCTCCAGAAATGAGGTTAACCAGCCCAGAGCTGGCAACAACTCCGACTTGGCATTAGTCATACTAATATGAGCAGCCTCGGATTCTCATATATTTGGGAATGACAGATTATGGCAAGCAGCTCCCGATTCTCATACTAGCACAAGAATTCTTACACACCTTGCCTCAGTGGAAGACAGCAAATACCTGAGAGCGCAGACAGCGGAGCTGCACTTTTCCTTTGGTGGCAGCTGATGGAACATTCCTGCCATCTAGTGTTGAGATGTAGCTTAACACCTGTGTTTAGTAGTTGTCAGGCAGGGTTGGTAGCTGTGGGCTCCGGTGCCCTTGTTTGTGCCTGCACCTTGCTGGGGTCTTTTTCCTCGCTGCAGAGTAAGGCATAGGAGAGCAGCTAGTGGTGGCTCTCTGGCATCTGGGCTAGTGGTGGCTCTCTGGTCTGGGCTGTGTTGGTCACTGAGCACTCTTGTTTTTAAATGCTACGGCATTGTGAGATGAGCAAACTGAATGAGGACCCAATGAATGTGAGAGAGGTGGTGAAAACACCCAGCATTTTCCTCATGTGGGAAAATCTTCTTTGACTTTTGAAATTCAGAACTGAAGTTATCTTTGAATTGGTATAACTGTGCCATGTTGATATAAACAGGGGGATATAAGACAAACTGGAAGATGAACTAGGAAGTCACTAAGAATTGAGGTTAACCAGTTCTCATTTTTCAAAAATAACACAGGCACAATTGATGTTATTACAGTGAGGTCTCTAGTGAATAACTTTAAGAAAGTACAAACCGTTACAAGCATTACAATTGTATAAGTTTTTGTTAATTGAAAGTGAGTTTGATAACAGCACTTTAACAGTCTGAACTGCAATAACAACACAAAATAAGTCTTTCTTTATATATATATATTGAGATCATATAATTATGATGCAAACAAAATTAAAATTAATTTCTCTGTTTTCGAAATTCTGGACTACTCTGACAACCACTACAACAGACTACACAGAGAAGCCATTGACATCCACAAGCACGTTGGCAATTTCAACAGAAAGGAAGAAACCATGAAAATGAACAAAATTTGGCTACCAGTACTTAAAAACATTAAAATCAAGACAATGGTTAGTGAACACCACCCAGACACAGGATGTCTCCAGGCAGGAAGCAATCAAATAGATTAAAGTGCCAAGCAATTACTATGCAGATGCCCTCACTAATTGATTATGCAACTTCATTGTTACTTACATATGCTAAAATGGGTGGATTCCATGCAAATCACACTTGCTAATTGTACCCTTTACACTTGTTAACCAATGCAAATGGTTCTTTCTCCCACCCTGGACATTCCACAGGTATATATACTCCACTTGCTTTAGTACCATCAGATCCTCTGAAGATGCCAGCCACACATGCAGGCAAAACGTCAGGAGAAAATGCTACTGGAACACGGCCATACAACCCGGAACCCCACAACACCCCAATGATTCCAGCTGTGAAAGCTTTTGACAATACTTAGCAATATTGTGATCAGATTATACAATTCCATGCCGAAAGAAATCACAAACCACTGGGAATTGTTTTTGAGCAACTATAACTTGCAGTCCAATGTACAGAGTCCTAAATGGCTTAAGCCCTGCCCACCTAAAGGAACTCCTGCGCCCAGTGTTGGGATCCAAAAATTTTAGTAACAGGTTCCCATGGTGGTGGGATTCAAACTGTGACATAGCGCCCATGGGGTTGGGCAGGGCACGACGGGGGCATGGCCGGGCATTCCGGGGGTGGGGCATTCCTGGGCGGGGTTGTGGCAAGGATGCAGCTGCTGCGCCAGTCCTTGGGTGGGAAATGAATGCACACAGGTGCAGGCTGCCACACACGCCGGTGCACCTCCTGCTAGACTGCTTCAAGTTCTGCACGCTACTGCTGAGAGGAGGGGCGTAACTAAGGCAAAAATCACGTGGCAAAATCACCAATTGGTAACCCCCTCTCGGCACACACAAATAATTAGTAACCTACTCTCGGGAACCTGTGAGAACCTGCTGAATCCCACCTCTGCCTGCGCCCGTGTGTACCTGCCATGGCACTGAGGTCACAGGGGGAGGCTCTCCTTATGGTACCCATTCCTGCTGAGATACATGGGGTGGGGCCATGCGGGAGGGCTTTCTCTGTGATTTCCCCAGACTTTGAATGAATTCCCCTCAGAGGTTTGCCAGACGCCTACCCTGCATGGGCTTAGGCGCCTGTCCAAGACTTTCCTCTTCACCTAGGCATTTCGTTGGTCTCCCTCTATGACGCTGCTGGATGGGGTAGAGAGGTCAGAGTTAGGGTTGGGGTTTTAAATTTTGTGTGCTGTGTTTTTAACAGATTTATTTGTATAAGGGGATGTTTTAATGCTGTAGCTGCCTAGAGATTCTGTATATAAGTGGGGTTTAAATGCAATAAATAAATAAATGAATAAATAATAAAATGACTCTAGTGCATGCAACTCAGGTTGGGATGCTATTACATAGATGTGCCATTTCAAACAGGAAATTGGGGGAAGGGGAGGACCTCCTTTTCAGTGCAAAATTGCTAAGAGGACACACAGATGGGCAAGAGTTGGCTTGATGGTTCCAAGAGAAGCAAGTTAGCTGTAAGGGAGGCAAAAAAGAGTTATGAGGAATGCATGGCAGCGGACATCAAGACCAGCAACAAACAGTTCTTCAAGTACATCAAAAGCAGGAAGCCAGCTAGGGAAGTGGTAGGCCCGTTAGATGACGAAGGAAGAAAAGATGTGCTAAAGGATGACAGGGAGATTGTAGAGAAGCTGAATGAATTCTTTGCATCTGTCTTCACCCAAGAGGAGGTGAGGAAAATTCCTGCACCTGAACCATGCTTCTTAGGAGGCGAATCCGAGGAACTAGCGAAGATAGTGGTAGACAAGGAAGAAGTTCTGGCATACATTGATAAACTAAATGCTACCAAACCCCCTGGCCCAGATCGCATTCACCCAAGAGTTCTTAAAGAGCTCAAGTGTGAAATTGCTGATCTTCTCACTTCAATATGCAACTTGTCCCTGAAATCGGCTTCCATCCCTAAACACTGGAAGATGGCCAATGTCACACCAATCTTTAAGAAAGGGTCTAGGGGGGACCCAGGAAATTACAGGCCAGTCGGTTTGACATCTGTTCCTGGTAAATTAGTAGAATCTATCGTTAAAGATAAAATTATAAAACGTGTAGAAAAGCAAGACCTGATGAGGAAGAATCAGCATGGTTTTTGCAGAGGCAAATCCAGCCTTACAAACTTACTAGAGTTCTTTGAGGGCGTAAACAGGCATGTGGATTAAGGGGGAACCAGTGGACATTGTCTACTTGGATTTCCAAAAGGCTTTTGACAAAGTTCCTCACCAGAGACTATTGAGAAAACTCAGCAATGAAGGAATTAGAAGGAAAGTTCTCCTATGGATTAAAAACTGGTTGAGAAACAGGAAGCAAAGGGTGGGTATAAATGGGAAGTTTTCACAATGGAGAGATGTAGGGAGTGGTGCCCCCAAGGATCCATTTTGAAATCAGTGCTCTTTAACCTATTCATAAATGACCTGGAGGTAGGGGTAGGTAGCGTGGTGGCTAAGTTTGTGGCTGATACCAAATTATGTAGGGTGGTGAGAATCGCAAAGGACTGCAAAGAGCTCCAAGCGGACCTTTATAAATTAGGTGAGTGGGCTAAGAAATGGCAAATCCAGTTCAATGTAGCAAAATGTAAAGTGATGCACATAGGGCAAAAAATCCAAACTTCACATACACACTACAGGGGTCAGTGATATCAGTCTCTACAATCTCCCTGTCATCCTTTAGCATACCTTTTCTTCCTTCGTTATCTAGCGTGCTTACCGCTTCCCTAGCTAGCTTCCTACTTTTGATGTTCTTGAAGAACTATTTGTTGCTGGTCTTGATGTTTGCAAATGTTCCTCATAATCCTATTTTGCCTCCCTTACTTGCTTCTCTTTTGCCACATCTGTGTTCCTTCTCGTATTATTCATCAGTCGAGCTGGACTTTCATTTTCTAAAAGACATATTTTTTCTGATAATTTTCTCAATCTCCCTTGTTAACCATGCGGCTTTCTCTTGGACTGGGTGCTGCCTTTCCTACTCCGCAGAACACATTCCAGCTGAGCTTTTATTACTGAATTTTTAAACAACCTCCAAGCATCTTGGACAGTTTTCCTTTCAGCTTCTTGTGCACTATCCTCCTCATCTTTGACCTCCTCATCTTTGAAGAAGGAGAATGAGGAGGAGGAATTTGGATTTATATCCCCCCTTTCTCTCCTGAAGGAAACTCAAAATGGCTTACAATCTCCTTTCCTTTCCTCCCTCACAACAAACAGCCTGTGAGGTGGGTGGGGCTGAGAGAGCTCTGAAGAACTGTGGCAAGTCCAAGGTCACCCAGCTGGCATGTTTCGGAGTGCACAAGCTAATCTGATTCCCCAGATAAGCCTCCACAGCTCAAGTGGCAGAGAAGGGAATCAAACCTGGTTCCCCAGATTAGAGTGCACCTCCTCTTAACCACTGTTGTCTTGTCAAAGAGACAACAGCATGTTGCCTCCTCAGAACACTACTCAAAGGTGTTGTGTGAGGCAGCGCTCCGTGCCATTAGAATCCAGGAATCGATTCCAGGCCCTTGCAACAGCAGCCGGGATAGAAACACTCCCAGAGGAAGAACCACAAAGACAAGGAAAAAAGAGGGAGGAGGACAGGGTGATTTGAAGAAATGACACTGGGAGGAAAAGGGAAGTGTTAGTCATAGATGACTCCCTACCGAGAGGTATGGAACATTATGTGTTGAGGCCTGACCCCCTGGCCTGAGAGGTGTGTTGCTTCCCAGGGGAGAAAATTAAAGATATTGTAGACTGGATCCCAAAACTGATCAAACCTACAGATCATGACCAATTTGTGATGGTCCATGTGAAAATGAACGACACAGCCTTGAACGCTACAAAGCTCTAGGGAGGAAGCTGAAGGGATTGGGGGCACAGGTGGTGTTCTCTTCAATCCAATCAGAGGAGAAGGAATTAGACAAGAACAGAAGATAATGGAGGTGAAGAACTGGCTGTGTTTGTGGTGCCAAAAGGAAAGATTTGGTTTTCTGGAAGATGGCATACTAGCACATGATGGACTTGATGTGTTTGGAAAAAACCTGGAGAGATTTATCTGGAGGGCTTTAAACTGACACCAGAAGAGGAAGGAAATGACCAACATAGGGATTTAAATGAAGGAGAATGAACATCAGAGGCCCACCTGACCAGGCCAGGTTAAATGGAGCCAAAGGTGCAGGACTTCAGGTGTATGTGCACTGATGCCCAAAGTGAGGGCAATAAGAAGGAAGAGCTTGAACTTCTAAATGCAGACAGAGAGATATGACTTAGTAGGCCTTAGTACGCTGGGCAGAGTTACTCCCATGATTGGAATGTAGTTGCGGATTGATATGAGCAGTTCAAGAAAAACGGAAAGGGTCAAAGAGGAGGCAGAGTGATGCTGTGCATGAGGAGAGAATTTGCTTGTCAGAAAATACTGAAGGAGGAGGGTGACAGCCCAGTGGAAAGTATCTGGAGAAGGACAAGGGATGGAAGGACACATAGTATTATGTCTGCTACAGACTTCCTGACCAGGTTGAGGAACTGAATGCTGCCCTCCTTGAACAGCTTGACAGAGTATCCAAACAACACAACCTGGTGACTTCACAACACCCAATTATGGGTGACTTCAGCTTCCCTGATGTGTGCTGGGAGATACACTCTGCCAGGTTACAGTCATACAACTTCTGGACCTTCTTGGCGACAACTCCCTTTATCGAATGGTGGAGGAAGCTACGAGAGGCTCAGCCATACTCAACTTAATATTAACTAACAGGCAAGAATTGGCAGATGTGGTGAAGATACTGAGGACCTTAAGGAGGACCATGTCCTCTCAGAATTCCTTCAGCCTGTGGAGGACAAAGGCTGTTCAAAGTCACACTTTTCTGTTAAGATTCTAGAAAAGTAAGCTTTAATGAACAGAGGCCTGATGAGAGCCATTCCATGGGCAAGGCTGCTGGAAGGCAAAAGAGCAAGTGAAGGGTGGGCCCTCCTAAAAGGAGAGTTCTTGTAAGCTCGAGCCGTTGCTGTTCCCACAAGAGGGCAACATGGTAGAGGATTTAAGCAGCCAATTGTGGATGAACAGAGAATTCCAAGATGACTTAAGAAAGAAAAAGGAAATGTGCAAGAAATGAAGAGAAGGCCATACCCTCACAAGAAGAGTATCTGTGGGTTTCTAGGCAGTGTAGGTGAGCCATCCTAGAAGCCAAAGCTCAGAGTGAGCTGTTACTGGCCAGGGAGGCTCACTCCAAGAAGAATGGCTTCTTCAGATATATGAGAAACACAAGTAGGTCCACTGCTGAGAGAAAATGGAGAAGCTCTCACAGCTTCTCCACTAAGCACATTAGCACATCCATTGTCTTCAGAGAGGACAAAGAGAAAGCAGAAAGGCTATCGTGCCTCAGTTTTTCCCCTAAAGAAGAAACCCTAAAGGCTCATCTAGAGGTGGCAGCAGATAAGGCACAGCATCTGGGCTGCTAGTTAACAGAGAGGCAGTTGAAAAGCAGCTGGCTGCACTGGATGAGTGCAAATCCCCCAGGCCAGATAGCATACACCCAAGAGTACTCAAAGAATTTCTGGAGAACTTGCAGAGCCATTGTCCATCATCTTGAAGACTTCTTGGGGGATGCGAGATGTGCCACAGAAATGAAGGAGGGCAAATGTTATTCCAATTTTCAAAAAAGAAAGGAGGCATGACCCAGGAAACTACAGACCAGTCAATCTGATCTCTGTCCCCGGGATGATATGGGAGCAGATTTTAAAGGGATCCTTCTGCAAGCATCTGAAGGACAACTCGGTGATCTGGGGATGCCAGCACAGATTGGTCCCCAACAAGTTCTTGTTTTCTTCTCTGATTGAGTGACAAGCTTGCTGGATAGTGGGAATGCCATCAGTGTTGACAGGGTTCTCCATGATGTTCCGATGGGTAATTGGAGAACTGCAATATCATAAGGTAGATAAAGAACTGCTGGAGAACTGCACACAAAGAGTTGTTCTCACCATCTGATTGGAGGGTGGTATCCAGTGGGGGTGCCACAGGACTCGGTTCTGGGTCTGGTACTTTTCAATATTTTTTTAAAGATCTGGATGGAGGTTTTTGAATTTTTCAAGTGAAATCAAATAAGAAGCAGCAGCTAACACACCAGAAGATACAGATAAGAGTTCAACATACTGGGAAAGTGGGCAGATGTGAACAAGTTGCAATTCAACAAGGTTAAGTGCAGAGTTCTATCTCGGAGTAACAAAAAATGAGAAACAAGCATACTGGATGGCGGATACAGTGCTGAATAATGGGGTGTGTGTGAGCAAGATCTTGGAATACAGGTAGACTGTAAGCAGTCTACAAAGATCCCAATGTGATGCAGTGACAAAAAAGACTAATGCGATCTTGGGGTGTATCAGCAGAGGCATAACATCCACATCATAACATGTCATAACATCCAGATCATAAGATGTCCTGGTGTACATGCACTTGTGAGCTGCACCTGGTTTACTGTGTGCAGTTCTGGAGGCCTAACTTCAAAAAGGTGTACAGAATGGACCAGGTGCAGAGGAGAGCCACAAGGATGATCAGGGGCCTGGAGAACAAGACCCACGAGGAAAGGCTGAGGGACTTGGGAATGTTTAGTCTGGAGAAAAGGAGATTCGGGGGACACACAATTGCTCTCTTTTGCTCATTACGCATTTTTCTTTCAGTTCCACAGCTGGGTGATCCTACTCCCAGATTTCACTCTAGGGCAAACAGAAGTGTCCTCCAACACTCCTTTCTCCCGAGGAAGCCTTTAGGAGATACGTGATTGATCTCAAGTCCACCTCCTTGATCTGGAGATGACCATCAGGCTTGAGATGACAATCAAACCTGATAAACCTCCAGATGGGTCTGTCTGCTTTCACAGAGAGCTGCAGTCCCTTCAACTCCCACCAGAAGTCCAGGCAGATGTCCACCTTAATGGTTGGGTTGTTGATCTAATTGGCTGAGACATCAGCCTGATGTTTCAGGCTTGGTAGTGTCTCCAAGGAGGAAGCTAGCTGATGAAATTAGAGCTGTAAAACAATGACAATGTAATGAGGTGGTTGTTAAAGGTATTAGTATGAGAAAGAAACATTACTTAGTGCAACACTGGGCAGTTAAGCGCATTAGCACATCCATTGTCTTCACTGGGCTGTATGGTCCAGGGCTGGAGATAGGAACTCTCTCCAGGGTGATGTCTTTGTGTTCACTTAATCCTGTTAGGAAGGGTGTGACAAAAGCATTGTGCAAGCTGATTTGGAGGAAGACACATCCAGACATAGACATAGAATCTGGCCGTGAAAGCCTTCGACATTACCAGACATAGTTGTTTCTCCTTAGAGTGCACTGAGCCAATGCAAGGAATGGTCTCCCCATTCTGGCACTGTACTGCTAGGCACCCCAAGGGTTGGCTGAGGCAGGTAGAGATGCCATTGTCTTCCAAACAGGGTCATCAAAATGTGGAGCGTTTGATGGAGTTTTAGTCCCCTGCAGAATAATAGGAAGTGTTTCATCCTATACTATCTGTCTGCCCTCTTGTAATATTTTGGCTTTCTCTGTTTCTCTGTCAATATGGCAAGTTGGTTGGTCAGTAGTTAACCTATTCAGCACTAGTTGCAGCTGTAGAAATGGAGACACCTGTAGGTAGCACTTCTATTTGTTTCCTTGCAAACTGTTCATACAGCCTACCTCTTTTCCATATGTGTAGCAAAAGCTTTGCTTCCACTTGTGAAAAAAACTGTTTCTGGCAGAACCCTGTACAACCAGCCATCTGGACGAGTTCCAGCGGCTGCCAGGACAACTGTTAAGGAAGTGCACAGGCACAGAAAAAGGAGCATCGGCTGTTCTTGTTGGAGAAGTCAGAGTGGTTGTTGAATAACCCTATTGTTTCACAAAGGAAAGGATTTTTTTCCACTCTCCCTCTCTGTGCTGCCAGGCCCGCACTGAGAGTTTAGGGGCAGGGAGTTGATGGGCACCAGCAATGCATTCTGAAGTGTGTTGATGTCACCTTAAGAAAAAAAAATGAACGTTGTCTCGCCTCTCTCAATGTTGCCCCCCACCCCCCAAGAGGAGCCAAAGGCCTCTACATCCTTGGCTTCTTGTGAACTTTTGCTTCCAATGAAAACCGTAGAGTGGATGCTCTGGTCATAATCGGGACCAGAATGTTCTGATGCCCTTCATTATCGGCACTGCAGCTCCCACAATCAGCCTGAAGCTGGTGGCCGCCTTTGTTACCCGTAACTTTATTTTTTGTCCAACCCAATGCCTTTATTGGCATTTAAATTTTGGGTCAAATTATGCCTGCCACAAACATCCTTATAGCTATTATAAATCCTTAACTCTTGGATGAAGAACTTATGGTAGATAACTGGAATATCAAAACTGAGTGAAACAGCTTGGTTGATCTGAGATACCTGAACCCTGTTTTGGCAAGAAATTAGAAACCCTTCCTTGACTTTTATGAGACAAAATTTTGTTTTGATATTGATGTATATACTTATTTTTTGTTTCTCTAAGCTCTTTATGAAAAATCTAATCATTCGGCTATGAATGTAATTTTTTACTGTTATTTGTACTGTCCGGTTCCAACCATCTGCTCAGCCAAAAGCTGCAGCCACCAGTCTGACTCCAGCAGCTCTCCCTGTAGGGCTGCCCTCAGAAGCGTACCAAGGAAAAATGGCGCCCGGGGGCAACATGTGCTCTGAGCATCCGCCTGTCCCCCCCACTTACCTTAGCCAACCGCTGCTCCAGCAGTGGCGGTCCCAACCAGCCTGGCGGGGCTGGGCCAAAGGGTGTCCAGCAGCACCGCCGGGCTTCTCCTTCAGCCAGCAGAGCCTCCACCAGCTGAAGAAGAAGCCTGGCGGCACCACCACCATGCACCCCTCAGCCCGGCTGCTCTTTCAGCTGGTGGAGTCTCCACTGGCTGAAGAAGCCCGGCAGCAGTGCCACCACACACCCTTCAGCCTGCCCCACCGCTCTTTCTCCTTCAGCTGGTGCAGGCTCCAACAGCTGAAAGAGCAGCCTGGTGGGGCTGGAACGAGGGGCGCTCCGTGGCGGGCAGCTCAGGTGGGCACCACAGCCGGCCTCCCTGTCAGCAGTACAGAAGCTGACCTGCGGCTGCAATGTCCAACTAACCAGCAGACTGGGCTCCACCTCGAGCACCAGCATGATCCCCTGGTGCAAGAGAGGCCACCCAGCCATGCCTCTTCCTTGAGTGCCGGCGAGCAGCGTCCTGGTCGCCATGCCATGGGAGAGACCGGGTGCGGGGACCAACACGTGACCAACAGGCATGCACCTGGGGACAAAGGTGACCCCATGTCTCTGTGGGCGGTATGCCACTGGCTGCCCCAGTCAACAGCATGTCTGGTTCTAGCCTGGATTGACCAGAACAGTTCACCCTCCCATAGAAACGCAGTCACCGGGACACCTTTGTCTGTGATCTGGCAGGGCTGCTTGCAAAGGCACAGTGACGATATTGGAACAGGAGAATTGGCAACCCCGTTCTCAGACCCACACGTTCATGATGAAGTGCAATAAAACATGTTGCTTGCATTGCAGCTGTGCCTCCCCGTGAGATTTGTGTGGTGGCTCTGGCATGGAGCAGACACTGGGCTGAGGGGCTGGTCTCCCTAAACTCCCTTTCACTTCTCTCTCCCTTACTCTATCCATAGCAAAGATGCCTTTTCTTTTTACCCCAATACTGACAGTTTACCCATGATTCTGTTGCCAGGTGTTTGGCTGAGAAATGTTTTCAAGTATTGGTTGTGGTGGGTTTTCCGGGCTGTGTGGCCATGGTCTGGTGGATTTTGTTCCTAACTTTTCGCCTGCATCTGTGGCTGGCATCTTCAGAGGTGTATCACAGAGGGAAGTCTGTTACGTGCTGTGTCTAGTAAGAAGGGAGTGTTTAGTGAGGTATAGGTTGTCCATGTCCCAGGGTGCGGAACCAATCTGCAACTGTTTGGGTGGAACTTGCTATGCAAAGCTGTGGTTGATTGCATCGTATTGCGGGTGGGGTTATTAGTCCATTTACATTTGTAGTCGCATTTGCACTCCCTGCAGCAGCAGCAGCAGCAGCATTGGTGAATGCAAATCCTGTGTCTGGGTGGAGTCCATTGTCCATGAACTTAGCATGCCCTTAGCCTTTGATTCTGGTGTTTTTAAGTACTGGTAGCCAAGCTTTGTTAATTCTCAGAGTCTCTCCTTTCTTGTTGAAGTTGTCTTGGTGTTTGTGAATTTCAGTGGCCTCCCTGTGCAGTCTGACATACCGATAGTAACCTTCCGAGTTGAATCTGGACGTGAAGCCTTAAACAACACATTACCAAGTATGCTCTCCTCTGGACGCGACTGACTATAAACAGAGGTGACACCCCCCCCCCCCCTCCATCCTGCAGCCAGGTTATTCTGATCTGGTCATTTCAGGAGGACTACAGGGCCCTCTGGGAAAGGCAGTGGCTGCTCGGGACTTCTGCCCATCCGGGCTATTGAGGTCACTCAAGGAGTTCCCGGCTCCAAAGACCCCTCCGCCCGTCCGAGGAGGGGGGGGGGACACACTGGCCTGCTCTGAGAAACACCGTCCCCGCCCCCGGTTGGGGAGAGCCTGGCCGAGGAAGTCTCCATCCGCCCCACCCCCGCCTGTTTCTGCTCTGCTGGGGTCACCGGAGGGCCAGCGAAGCTCGTGGGGGGGAGAGGTCCGCTCCAGAGGCCCCCTCCCCGCGGGGCCTTGCCTGGCGGGACGGAGGCCCCTGTGGCGGCGGCGTGACAGATGCTGCTTCCCTCCTCGCCTGCGCTGCTGGGGGCTGGCGTGGGGGGCGAGGCGCGCGTACCTCCTTCCGCCCACTCGGGCCACAGGCGCTCCCGCCCTCCCCCGAACACCGACGGAGCCCCCAAAGGGCTGGGGTGGTGGGCGGGGTGCGCATGCGCAGAACTGGCGGGGGAAAAGGACGCGGTGTGCGTGCGTCTTTGCGTCAGCAGTGCGTGCGTGGCGAGGAGCGCGGGGATTGGTGACGCACGGGCGCCCGGGACGTGCCCCGCTGGCTATATGAGCTCCGCGGAGGCGCCGCCTCGGCCTTTCCTGCCTCGCTCCTGGTTGGCGCCGGCGCCGCTGCCGAGCCGCTCCACTCCCCGAGACCGCCGCGCCACACCCCGGCCCGCCCTCGCCCGCCGCCGTCGCCGCCATGATCATCTACCGCGACTGCATCAGCCGTGAGCCCAACGCCCGCCGAGGGGGGAGCGCGAAAGGGGGGGTAGGCGGCCCGTCAGGCCCTTCCGACTCCAGGGCGGCGCAGTGCGCCTGCGTGCCCCTCTTAAGGCCTCCGCGGGCTCTCCTCCTACTGCGCCTGTGCGGCCCGCAGTGGAGGCGGAGGAGGGAGAAAGGCCAAGATGCTCCAGGCCGCGTTCCCCCGGCTGCGCATGCGCGAGTGGCGCCGCCGAGGAGGGCCACGGTGGTTGGAGGGCCGTGCCTATCACGCCTGCGCGCGCCTGGAGTCGACCTCACCACGCAGCAGCCGTTTGTTTGCTCTGCCGGTCAGGCGAGGGTCGCTGCGCGCGTGCGCGGTGGCCTCCAGCCCCGGGGTGGGGGGACTTCGGTCAGTCTGACCTCGATTCTTGTGCCCCTTTCGCAGAGGACGAGATGTTCTCCGACATCTACAAGATCAAGGAAGTCGCCAGCGGTCTCTGCCTGGAAGTGGAGGGGAAGGTGAGTCGCCGTGGAGAGGAGGGGCATCTACACCTCCCCAGGGCTCCTCAAGGCACAAGAGCGGCCACAGCCGCCCCGTCAGAGCCTGGGGCCAGGCCGTGGACCATTTTCAGGGAGAGAACTGCCTGGTTGGCATGCCAGGCTCTTCTGTGCACAGTTGCTGTGACAATGACTGCAGGTCATGCATGCAAAGCAGTATGAACATTGTCCCTGTTATATAGTTGCTAAGTATAATATTTTCCCTATGTGAAGTAGTGTGCAGTTAATATTAGAAGCTGGTGAATGTTAGAGTTCACTAGACCTGGTTGTTTTGTCAGAAAGATTACAAGATTCTCCTAGCTGTGAAGAGCTTTGAGAGTCCAGAAGTTGGTCTTCGACTGTAAGGGTGATCCTGTATTTTCCAGATTGTGCTCATGAGCAATCAATAGGTAAATTGTGCAGTGGTGTTTATACTCACCTGGTGGTATTTCATCAGCAACCTGGTTCTTTTGAACAGATGGTAAGCCGGAAAGAAGGTGAAATCGATGATGCTTTGATTGGTGGAAATGCATCTGCTGAAGGCCCTGAAGGGGAAGGGGCGGAGGCCACAGTTGTCACTGGTGTTGACATCGTAATGAATCACCATCTTCAGGAAACAAGTTTCACTAAAGAATCTTACAAGAAATACATCAAGGACTATATGAAAGCGTGAGTCATGTGGTGCTTTGTCTTGTGAAGGACTGGTTACTGCCATGAGGTTTGTGTGGCGCTCTCCGTTTCATTCTGGATAGTGAGAGGACTGTTAGACTCATCTAAGGTCATGGTGCTCTGTTCCCTCCCAGACAGAATTCAGGGTGGTGGTTACAACTGTCCAAGTAGTGGTTTACTTGATTTACACTGCCCTCCTAAGCAGCTACACTGTTTTAATCCCATAGATCTCTGTGGACCTTGAAGAGTGCATTTGTCCCTCAGGATTAGTAAGCCAAAGATTGTGTTGATTGCTGATGGACTGTTTTGGTTGTGGTGGGAAAGACGATCATATGGCTTCAGGCTAATTTGGATTCCTCTGTAGAACTAGTATCAAAAAAATAGTAGGCGCTACAAATACCTAAAAGGTTTTTCTTATGGGCACTGGTACGAGAGTGCTTTCTTTAAGTCCTAATACCTTGCTCTGCTTGCCAACTGATGGCATACAGTACCTTTAATGGTAGTTTGCATGCTGAATATCCACTGTCCGGAATTGCAGCACTGCTGGATGGAGCAATAGTAAGAGCCCCAGTCACCTTTTTGTACTGTCAAATCACAGCTGACTTGTGGCCATCCCGTAGGGTTTTCCAGGTAAGAACATAAGAAAGAGTCTATTGGATCAGACCAGAGTCCATCTAGTCCAGCACTCTGCTACTTGCAGTGGCCCACCAGGTACCTTTGGGAGCTTACATGCACAATGTGAAAGTAAAGGCCTTCTGCTGCTCGCGAGCACCTGGTCTGCTAAGGCATTTGCAATCTCAGATCAAGGAGGATCAAGATATATAGACTTCTCCATAAATCTGTCCGAGCCCCTTTTAAAGCTATCCAGGTTAGTGGCCATCACCACCTCCTGTAGCAGCATATTCCAAACACCAATCACAGGTTGTGTGAAGAAATGTTTCCTTTTATTAGTCCTAATTCTTCCCCCCAGCATTTTCAATGTATGCCCCCTGGTTTTAGTATTGTGAGAAAGAGAAAAATTTATCAGTTAACATTTTCTATCCCATGCATAATGTTATAGACTTCAATCATATCCCCCTCAGACGTCTCCTCTCCAAACGTAAGAGTCCCAAACGCTGCAGCCTCTCCTCATAAGGAAGGTGCTCCAATCCCTCAATCATCCTCGTTGCCCTTCTCTGCACTTTTTCTATCTCTTCGTTAGCCTTTTTGAGATGTGGCGACCAGAACTGAACACAGTATTCCAAGTGCGGTCACACCATGGCTTTATATAAGGGCATGACAATCCCTGCAGTTTTATTATCAATCCCTTTCCTAATTATCCCCAGCATAGAGTTTGCCTTTTTCACAGCTGCCATGCATTGAGTTGACATTCCCATGGGATTATCAATTAAGACGCCCAAATCCTTTTCCTGCTCTGACAGCACTGACCCGTGTAGCATGAAGTTTGGATTTTTTGCCCCTATGTGCATCACTTTACATTTTGCTACATTGAACTGCATATGCCATTTCTTAGCCCACTCACCTAATTTATAAAGGTCCGCTTGGAGCTCTTCGCAATCCTTTGCTGTTCTCACCACCCTACATGATTTGGTATCATCCGCAAACTTGGCCACCACGCTACCCACCCCTACTTCCAGGTTATTTATGAATAGGTTAAAGAGCACTGGTCCCAAAACGGATCCTTGGGGGACACCACTCCCTACATCTCTCCATTGTGAGAATGATAATATATCCCTAATATTAGACTATCCTTTACACCTGGTATTGATATCCACAGTGCTTCTGTAGGGGAATCAGCTCCCCTTGCATTGACTATTTTATGTGACACTATGCTCTCTTTGACGTAGAGGGCAACGTAGAGGTAAGAGGAGTTCAGAGGTCACTTATCATTGCCTGTCTGTTTTGTGACCGTGGAGGTCTCATATTTGAATCATTGCCAGGGTAGATACTGCTGGGTTTCTGAGGTGTGCTGAGAGCAGGTTATTCAACTCATGGCTGGATATTAGGATTGCAGCCGGTCATGTCCTGCCTTTCTTCCTCTCGAGGACTCCCAAGCAGCTTCCATTGTTTTCACGTCCTCCATTTTATCTTCCCAGCAACTCTGTGAGGGAGGTTAGACTGAGTGTGTGTTGAGCGCAAGCTTCCGTGACAGAGGAGGGATTCAGATTCGTCATTCTTAATCTATATGTCATACTGGCTACAATAGCTGAGGGAAGTTCTTAAGCCCCCTTTTCTTTTGTGAGAGGTGGGAATATTTTCCACCCTTCCTGTCTGTGCTCACTTTCTGCCCAGTATCCTCATGTCTTTTTGTCTTCACATTAAAAATTCTGTGAAGTAGGTTAGAGTGAAACTATGTGGAGGGCCCATGATAATCCAAAGCAGAGGGGGGATTTGAACTTAGGTTCCTAGTTGCTCTGACATTTCCTAGTTAGTCTGATAGATCATGGAAGTTAGGCCTCCTTTGTTTTGTAATAGACGGGACCATCCTGAAGCTGGTGGCCAATTATGCAGTTCTTGGCTACATTTTCTGATGAGAGATGCCTCCCACAGATAAACGGAAGAATTTTTTCTTTGTAGAAGGTAAAGGTTAAATCAGGGGCCTCCAACTCTAGTGCCCAAGATGTTTATGGACTGCGATTCCCATCAGTCCCTGCCAGCATGGCCAGTTGGGTTAAATCAGGGGTAGGGAACCTGCGGCTCTCCAGATGTTCAGGAACTACAATTCCCATCAGCCTCTGTCAGCATGGCCAATTGGCCATGCTGGTAGGGGCTGATGGGAATTGTAGTTCCTGAACATCTGGAGAGCCGCAGGTTCCCTACCCCTGGGTTAAATGATATACCAAGAAATTAAGCTGTTGGACATAAACAAAATATCAGCTAGATGTTCTTATCAAGATTGCCATCTTTTGTCCTTTGATACAGTTTCAACCACCAGAGTTTCAACCTTCTGTATTCTGTTTCAAAATTAGGAGGCATGTTTGACTGAAACTGCTCATTGTTGGATTGTGCTAACAGGCTGAGTACAAAATGTGTTTGTTTTCTCATTTTTACCCTGCCTTTCTCAAAAGTGGCTCACGTCATTTTCTTCTGTTTTATGCTCACAACAACAATCTTGTGAGATAAATAAGGCTGAGGATAAGGTTACACATTTCCACATATTTTGAATTCATATAAAAATGAATAAAAATGGCATTTTATATAAAAACTTCTTTTACTATATAATAGAATGAAATGCATTTGTAAATTAGTGCACAAAATTGTACTCTTTGGCTGGTTATGGTATTTAAAGGTATTGGCATCTTGATAACAAAAAGAGTAAACTTAGCCAATACATATAACATGTTAACTATTGTTAAAATTGTATTGTCAAAGGTCTTCTACACAGCGGAACTTCCCTGGGGTGCTGTATGTGGTTTCGGCTGTATGGCATTGTTCTAGTAGATCCCTCCTGAAGATGCCAGCCAAGCAGATGCAGAATGTGAGCATCAGGAAGGGAGGAATGTTGCTAGAACATGGCCATACAGCTCCCAGAGCCACACAGCACCCCATTGTCCCCATTGTTACTAAAATAAAAAAAATCTGAAAATATAATTTATGAGGAAATACAGTTAAGGAGGTTTTTTCCCTTTAAGATTCTCCTAAAAAAAAAATTTCCTTCCTACATTGCAAAACATTGAGAGGAAGTTTTTAGACTCTTTCTCTTGAATGCTGTCTGATTCAGAATGTAGAAACCCCTTTGTGCATTTTAATCATTCAGAAAGAAAATATTTCATAGTTCTTGTTCAGTGTTCTTCCAAAATTTCCATTTTTTCAACAAAAACTGGAAAAAGACCTAAGGAAGAAATGGGTCTCTAGCTGAGGTGCCTGAACAAAAGTCACCTGGCCAGCTGCCCTGGTCTCCTTATGGGTCAGGTTGTTTCACTGTCTCCATTTTTTCATTGAAAGTTACAGATTTTTGAGAATTGCTATTTTCTTTCTAGAATCAAAGCCAGACTTGAGGAAACAAAGCCAGAGAGAGTAAAGCCGTTTATGACCGGGGCCGCAGAGCAAGTCAAACATATCCTTGCAAACTTCAAAAATTACCTAGGTGAAAATTTATTTTTTGCTATCCAATTTTTCATTTTTCTTTGTCTTTGCTGTCAGTTCATCTGTGGAAATGATGGCGTGTTGGGTAGTTGGAAGCTCATCATTTTTTGCTGCTATTTAGTAGTTGACCCTCTTTTTTTGAGAATTTGATGCTTGTGCAGGGAAAACCTGTTTTTGGGAAACCTGGTTTGACTTTCCTCCTTCCTGAAGTTTTTTGTAGGAGAGAACATGAATCCTGATGGCATGGTGGCGTTGCTGGATTTCCGTGAGGATGGTGTAACCCCATATATGATTTTCTTTAAAGATGGATTAGACATGGAGAAATGTGTAAGTACCGGTGTCGGAAAGGGCTGGGGTTGCTGGGATTAGGCCTCTGACTGCTTATGAAAATGGTGAGGAGCCTTAGGACAGACCTGCTGGCTGCCATGTCCTGCATCTGGTTTGTGACCCTGATGAGTCAGATCCCATTAGAAAGTCAGTGTGCTGGAGCAGTGAGGCAGCCGCCCTCTCTGCTCCCAGCAGCAGGGGGTGGTGGCAGTTCCTAGACTCCCAATATTCCATTTCTCCCAAGCATGTGTCTAGAGTTTTCCATGGCCCTCTAAGCACAGTCCTTTACTGCAACTGGGTTAGTAAGCTCCACGTGCTCTTGTGATGTGCAGAGTAACCTTTGTCTGTCTGTAATCATTGTGTGGAAACCCCTTCCATCCATTTTTCACATGATCTGCAGTTTGAATAAATCTGTGAGTCCTGCCTAGTTATTTGGGTAAACTGTCCACACATACTGTTTCGCTTCCTGTTCTTTTGCCAGTTACTGGTCCATAAAAGACGCTATGCCTTCATAGAAGTCTTGGTCTCTGCCCCCCCCCCCCCCCCCCAAAAAAAAAAAAAAAAAAAAAATCAGGGCCACTGACACATTCAGAGAATGCTGACAAGTTTGATGAAGGGCTCTCCCTTCTTCTGTGAGGAGAGCTTTAATCCTGTTTTCCATAAATCCACTGCAGCCTTTTGGGTCATCTCCACTCAATCAGTCTGTAAAAATAGCCATAGAGGCTTGTCTTCCTGTTGTCCAGTAAGCAACCAGGGTTTAGTGTGAAGTTCTAGGATTTATTTGGATTTTCCTGGGTCATCCCACTCAGCTAACAAAACTGGCTGTACTTGTTAGGATATCCCTAGTAAGTGGACCAACTCCAGACAACTTGTTCAAAGCAGTTTGTAAATAACGTTTTCCCAATAGTTTAAAAGTTAAACTATGAACACAGCATTTTAGGAACAATACAGTCAGAACGTAAGTTCTGCATAAACCATTTAACAGCATGAAAAGAACAATTTTATGTTCATCGTTTTCCAGAACGCTTTTCTATTTCCTAGGCTGGCATTCAGCTTGATGCTCTTAACTTCATTCTTAGGTTTGCGTTCCCCGTTTCTGTTTTTCCCAGCTGTAATGAGTGAAAAGAATTTTTAAATAAGGAACGGAGTCAGTGGAAGCGTTGCTGAAAGCTGTTGAGGGCCTCTCTCATGGGCTCAGGCACAGGGCTTCTGGGACAGTGTGGGGTCCCCTCTTACGGACGTGCGTCTCCCATGAGACCACAGGATCACACCAGGGGTTTGGGTTTTTTCAGGTTATGCAGTGGAATGTTCAGCCCCTGTTGACCTGAGGCAGGCTTGCCCATGTGTGTGACATTTAAAGCTGCTAAAATCACTGTTGCATGGGGAGTGGAAGGCACAAATGAAAACACCATATGAAGTATATCAGGCTTAGGAGGAGTGGGGGGGGGCACTTGGAGCACAAATTCAACCATGGGATCTTCTAGGCTCTAAAGCTGCAGAGGAAAATGACCACATGAGAGTTTTCCAGGGTGAAAAACTTACCAGACTTCCAGAGTGAAAAACTTACTAGACTTGCCTACTTGGCCTCACTGTAAATTGTGGCCAGGGTTTGTATGGAGAGGGGAGAGATGGTGAGCAGCAACAGAAGGGAATGCTGTGATTTTCAATTCCCCTGACCTAAGATTAAGTTCTTGTTTCCTGGGCTCTGTGTGACTTTAAGAAAGGTTTTTGAGGCCGTTAAATGAATAACATTGCTCTTTCAGAGCAGGCAGGAGTCACAAATACAGTTTTCCATGCAGACAGCCACAGGGAAATCCACAACATGTGTAACCTTTGAATGTGAAGCATCTGCTGATAGGCCAGGACTGACTCTTGTCTTCTCTGGCTTGCTTCCTGATGCTAGAGCAACTTCCTTGTGCTTCCTGCCTGCCCAATAAAATGGCAGTTCAGATTGAATTGGGGAGAACAGCTGCAGTGCCCAGCATCTGCCTGAGGGGGGAGGTATGAACATCGGCTAACCATGGTTCATCTCTCAACAGTAACAAGGTCTTCCCTTCGGGATCATCTGTTGTCATCATCATCATAATTGGCTGCTGCTCTTTCCTCATCCACAAACCATCATGACTCAGCAATGTCTGACAACTGGACTGCTGTCACCTTGAGCTTAATTTGATTTATTTTGACCCTGAATTGATTGGAGTGGAGGCATTGTTTTTAAAAACGTGTCATGTAGGCTGTCTAAAATAAAAAAAACTCATTGAAACCCAGCATGGGTGAGGCCTCTTGGTTTCGTGCGTGGAGCTTTTTGGAGCTCTCTTGCCCTTGAGAGTTTGCCATCTCAGTGGTCCAGCCTGGCCCTCTTGCCTGCTTCAGACTGTCTCCAGGAAAGGGAAGACCAGCTGCACATGCCCGCGCTCAACCAAGGAGGCAAAGGAGGATGTCCATTCTGGAGCGGACCTGCTGCCTCTGGCTGCTCAACCAACTACAGCAACACTCTGGAGGACAAGATTTGGAAGCCTGACCTGGAGCTCTTAGCTAGGCAAGAAGAGATGGATGTTTCTTCAGCATATCGTTGCAGAGTGTTACTGGCTAAAGACTTGAAGAGTGGAAAGAAGAGAATCCTTATCAAGCAGGAAAGCAGGCTATTAGGGCAAAGAGAATTTGCACGCATTGTATTAGGGAAAAAAAAAGAACCACTACATAAGTAAGCATAAAACCCGTAGCTTAACAGGATACTGAGCTGCAGTGTTGTGTTTATATCTGTTTTGAATCTGCTGAGCCACACTTAAGTGCAGATGACGGCAAGGAACTCCTGGCATTGTCACAACATGTGTCTTCTTGCTGCCTGGCCAGGGACTTAATAGACAGTTAACACGAGAGGGAGATCCTGAGGTGCATACTGTAGGGCTCACGCAAACAGCAAGCATAAAATGGAGTGCTTTAGTGCTTGTAGCCAGGATACAAGAGCTTCGAGCAGCTGCTTTTCTAAAGTCAGGCCAAGTTGTGCCTTCCTTGCGTGAGATGATGGAGACAAAAGATGGTGGTTCTTGGTGAAAAGCATCGAACCCAGCATGTAAGTGAGAATAGTTAACAGTGGAATTGGTGAAAGGTATAATCTGAGTATTGCTGACCAAATAGCATACAATGGTATCCCACAGGCCATTTTGAAGTGGATTACTATGGTTATGGGGAGCACGCTGCTTTGTGGCCACAGCAGAGGGAATCAGGGGACTGTCCCTGCCTGCACTGTGAGTTTCCTAGGGTAGTTGGTCACTGCTTAGGATCCTAGCAAAAAAGTGTTTGCTGCAAGAAAGGAAAGAGGGTTTGCAATCTGTTGGAAGCCGCAGGACTAGCTGGCACCTTAAAGAAAATGTCCAGGCAGCCCTGACTGGCCATTTGGCTGTAAAATTTTGGTACCTGTAAACTAATAAGAAAATTATTCCTGCTGTGTCTCCTGCAATTTCACCCTGGGTCTTGCACTGCTTTTGAAGTTAAGTAGTATCATTCCCACTCCAACTGACATCAGGGGTTCTGCCAAATCAGTGCATCCTGGCTACTTTGTTGGTCTCTTAACGTTTCTCCAGGCTCTCTTCTGGCCCCCCCTCCCCCCGGGTCTCTTTGCTGCTCCATCTTGGTTGAAGATCTGACAAACTTACCAGCCAGTTTTGGGGGATGCTGCTTTAGCTGGGGGGTGGGGTTGTCCCCATGTGTGGTGCTCTCCTTTTACTCAAGATTAGACAATAGGGAGTTATCATGTTCCCTGCTTGGAAAAGGTTTGCTCCAGTCTGCTTTGGCTTAGGGCTGTCCAGTTAGGTCTTAAAAATAAAGGCCACCTCTTGCTGGAGATCTCGAGGTGTGATGTGGCTATTAGCAGGGGGGGGGCGCGTCCTAAGCTGTGGGAGCAGGCCTCTGCCTTCTGTCGAGTGAAAGCATCTCCGATTCTTTGGAATCAATCCCAAGTAAGGGCCGAGGTGTTCGTATATAGCCTCTCATTCAAGTAGTTAATCTCCAGACTGTCCTGCGGTAGGAACCTGCCACTCTGCCTTTACTGTGTCGCTTTGTCTAAAAATGGCAGCCTGTAGGTGTTATGTTAAGGGGGTGAGGCGGACACAGGAACTGTTTTTGCCAGAGTTGTTCTTCCACAACTTCCAGCTTGTGTGAGTTCCGCCAGTGATGCCCTTCTCGGTGGCTTGTGGTTTTAAGGGCTATAAACACCCTGGGCAGTGTCTTCCTTCCACTCTCTTTAAAGGATTCGCCAGCAGAAGAGCTTACTTTAGGTTAAGAGCAGTGGTGGCCAGACCCTAATACAGCACTCCAGATGTTATGGACTACAATTCCCATCAGCCCCTGCCAGCATGGCCAATTGGCCATGCTGACAGGGGCTGATGGGAGTTGTAGTCCATAACATCTGGAGTGCCAAAGGTTCGCCACCACGGGGTTAGAGAAACGCCTTCATCACTGTTTGGTCAGGAAGATTAATTTCTGGAAATTTTGAAACCCTGAGGCAAAATCAGGGCTTCTATTCTTCCTGGGACATTGGGGCAGGGAATGAATGGAAATCCATGCAGTGTTTTCCTATTCAGCCCAGGCCCATCATGCGGCTTTAACAACAGAAAATGCATCATGTGTCACTTAACATTTGGAATTGTATGAGTTGGCCTGTTTATAGAATTTAAAAGTATAAATGCCGTACAAGCAACATTCAAAATATATCCATTATTAAATGAGAGTTTATGCCATTGTAGCACTTTATCAGTCTTTCCGAAATGGGGAGGTGGGGACAGAAATATCCTCATACTTCCAGGTAAGATCTTCAGTCTGAACATTTCATAAAATGCATCCTGTGGGTTTTTTAAAAAAATGTTTATTTGTAAACCCTAGCCCAATTTATGGGTCTTCTACAAACTAGTTGTACCCAGCATGCTCGTGGCTACAATGAAATGTATTTTGAATGCAGAGAACTTGTACAAAATGTGGTTTTAGGTCTTGATTAGAAGAAAAAGAGTTTGGATTGATATCCCCCCTTTCTGTCCTGTAGGAGTCTCAAAGGGGCTAACAATATCCTTTCCCTTCCCCCCGCCCCCCTCACATCAAAAACCCTGTGAAGTGTGTGGGGTTGAGAGAGCTCCAAAAAGCTGTGACTAGCCCAAGGTCACCCAGCTGGTGTGTGTTGGAGTACACAGGCTAATCTGAATTCCCCAGATAAGCCTCCACAGCTCAAGTGGCAGAGTGGGGAATCAAACCTGGTTCCTCCAGATTAGAATGCACCTGCTCTTAACCACTATGCCACTGCTTAGTAATTGCTACATTGGACTAGCAGTGAAGTTGATGCATCTGGAAATGGAAGGTTGGACTCACGGAGCATCTGTACTCAGAAGAGAGAGAGTCTGCCTGATGGTGGCTCCTTCCCATTGACCCTGCTTGCCTGCCTTCCTGAGCTCTTCCCATTCCAAACCATCCTGGAGAAATGTGCCTTCCACAGTATTTCAAGTAATGGGGGAGAGAGACCTTTCCTAAGCGTGCGCTGCATTGTGCTGAGTGAAGTGAGCTCTGTCACTGAGCAAAGAGGGGTACACCCAAATTCTTTTTGAAACAGGGTGGTGTCCATACATTACACACATGGACAATATCCTTTCACGATGGCCTAAAAATACCGCAAGGACTCGGTCTTGATCAGGCCTTCAGTGTGGCACTCTGGGGGGAGGAGTCTGTCCTCTCCCTGGCACCTTCTAGCATGCTGAAGCAACTGCATGGGTGGGAGGGGTATCTGGGCTCTTGCAGAGGGGGCAACAGATGAGTGCTTTGGCTGGCCATATTGTGGACTTCTTTAAACAGTTTAATAGCAGTGTTGGAGTTTGCATTGCTGAAAACTCTGAGGTTGATTAAGACTTGAGGGGGTCCCTGGCTTCCTTCTCCTGAAAAGCATGTTAGTGAAATCTGCCGTGGGGTGAGAGAATTGGTATGTGGAGTTGTCCCTCAAGCAACTTCGTGGAGACTAGAATATGGTTGGTCTGGAGAGCAAATGGATGGCATCTCTGTCCAACCCCCACCCCTCCCAGCATGTTGAATTGATGGGCTGTGCAGATGAGAAGAACACTGGTTTAGTGGCTTCTGCCACCACAGTGTAGGTTTTATTCTTCATCCCCCAGCCCCGCCCTTGTGTGTTCTTATTTGTATTCCCCTGCACTTCAGCATCCTCTCTGTGTGACTCTGGCCGCCTTATAGCCAATTTGTGTCATTTCCAGAGGTTCTCATAGGCTCAGCAAAATTGGGGACACACCAGTATACAGTAACAACAAAAAACTACAAGCATCCTGGTATTGGACAAATACTAAATTTCAGCACTGATGAATTTATAAGCTGGAATCATCCTGAGGCATGCTTGTCATTCACTACTTTGATGGAAGGTTTTTGAATAGCACTTTGAAATAGCAAGCGTGTACTTAAACAGTGTTTTGGGATGTTGCTGCAAATGTGTTCCCTTCTGAAGCAGGTCTGCAACTCATCCACTTTAGTTCTTCCCAGAATAACAGGAAGTTTTGCCCAATTAAAATAATAGGAATTCCTGCCATAGTTTTTCATAATCCTGCAATTTGCCTTCTAAACCATATGACACAACCTTGGGGGATGAGATACACATTCCATATTAATGTGTATTCCTGGGTTTTTATTTTGGCTATTCCCCCAAGAAAAAAAGGAGTTTGGATTTATACCCTGCTTTTTTTTCTACTTTTAAGGAACCTCAAAATGCTACAGTCCCCATACCCACAGCAAGCACCTTATGCAGTCGGTGGGCCTGAGAAAATTGTGACTGGCCCCACGTCACCAAGCAGGCTTCATGTGCAGGAATGGGGAATGGTATCTTTGCTTTACCTGTGAAGGTATTTTCTCTACGGTAGGGCAACGCTACCCAGCTGATTAGGTCACACCCCCAATAGTTCAGGCAGGGCTATGCAAATTTTTGCACCCTCTTTTGGCTGATGGGGCTGATATCTCTCGATCGACAGCCCTGCATGTTCAGGCAGGAGCTTCATTCCCAGCTCTGGGCTTCCAGTAGCCTAGTTGTTTACTGAAAAGCAAAATGGACAAAGCATTGAGAAGAGCATCATATTCATCCTCTTCACTAAAGGAGGAAGAGGAGTCTGGGAGACCTTCCCAGGGTCAGGGGGCCATCCCTCCAGGTGACAAAGCTGGCAACCAGCAGCAGCTGGTGGGACTGGGCATCCAGAGTTTCTGGATCACCCAGTTCCTCCTAGAATGGATCAGACACCGCCAACTCCCTCTGGTTCTATGGCAGCGGCCACACCAAGGTCAACGGACACTGCAGAGGCTTCCAAGATCTTGCCTCCAGCTGCCAACAGTGACCTGTCCTTGGTACTTCCCTCAGGTTCCCCCTGGGGCTCTTCGTCCTGTCTGCTGCCATATTGGTGCTCTTCTCAACCGGGTACAGGCAGACTTAACATGGCCACTGTGCCATTTCCCCCCATCTTTTTGCAGCAGTGGGTTAACAAACCGAGAGTCTGCCACCCATGCGGAGGAATGGGAGATCAAACCTGCTTCTCCACATTCAAGTCCGCTGCACTTAACCACTATGTTGCATTTGGCTCGTATTTAATGAAAATGTATTTCTATTGCCCACAAAACATTAGGCCTGTCACACAGAAAAACAAATGCCGCAATGCAAATTGTTACCATGAGACAGGTTGGCAAGTTGTCAGGGACAACAGTGAGCCTATCCAATGAAGCCTGAGTGAAAAAATAATTGCAATTGCTGCTTGAACGGTTAACATGGAACCACCTGTGAATGGGGCCATGTTCAGCTGTGGAAACTTTTGTTAGTAACTGTTAGCTGTGGGACTTGAGAGTTGATACATTCTTCAGGGCTTCAGCACAAGATGGACCCAAGATAGGTCTCAGCTTCCACTTCTGGTGGCCCTCAGCGGTAACTCCTCATCCATGATGTTTCTGTGTAAGTGGAGTACATGCTATCTGAAGGAGACTGAGATAAAATGCTGTGTTAAGGTCTCCTCTTAGTAGGGAAGGAAGTGGGGTGGAATGACGCCTTGATGCAGATAGAAGTCTCTAGTAATCTACTGCAAGATTAACTTTCATGGCTCTCAGTACAGTTTTAAACTGGGAAGCCTCCTAGTATAATAGTATTTCTGGGATTCCAGTTCCATCCATTTGCTTCTTCCCTCCTCATATGAAGTAATCTATGATTCTTTAATAGTTCTAGACTCTAGAGGGATCAAAAAAATGGTAGAGATATTTTGGGGAGAATCAGCATTTCAACCGCTCTGATTCTGGCAAACCAATTTTTCCCTAATCAGATCATTGTTTTGGGGGGAGATTGACATTATGAGGGGTTTGTGTGTGCGCACGTGAGTAAATTGCCACCAAGGGATAGCAGGCTTCTAGGGATCCCTCATGGGGTTTTCAAGACAAGAGACTTCTGAGCTGGTTTGCCTCTGCTTCCCTCTGCACAGCAACCCTGGGATTACTGGATCTCCCACCCAAAAACTAACCCAGGCTGACTGTGCTTCTCATCTGAATGGAGGGGAGCAGCACCCCTCCATTCTCATGGGAAAGTGGAGACACGGCCTTCCCCAAAGCAGGACAACCCAGACGCCCCACCGCTTTGAAGCGTAGAAGGCAGAAGCTTCCTAACCAGCTGCTTAGCAAAACTAATGAGCAAGCAAGAGGTCACTGTCCCAGATGGAGGATCCCACATTCTGGCCTGGCAACATAAAAGGATCGGGACAGGGCTAGATCATGATTTTCTGCCCCTTTAAGGTCACTGCCAGGGCCCCCAGGGCGCTGAGGATACTTGTGGGGAAACTCATGGGGCCCAACATCTGAGGCATTAACCCACTCATTCTCACCTTCAGGGAATTGCTTCCAAGGAACTAGATACTGCAAGCAGCCCCGGTGCACTCTAGAATCCAGAATATTTATTTATTATTTAGACTTTTATACCGCCCTTCCCCAAGGGGCTCCGGGCGGCGTACAACATAAAATCTCAATACAGCTATAAATATAACTTCTAAAACCTTTAAAACAGCAGTAAAAATAATAAGGTGTCCCGCAAAATCCCAGTTTTTAAATCCTCCCCAAGAGGGAGGGACGGCGAGTCCCATTAGATGAAAAAGGGCCCAGATGTAAAGAGCCAAAAAAGGGGGTGACTTTGTGGTGTTTCTGTTGATCAATAAAGGGAGGGAGGCACCTGCACTTATGGGTGCTACAGGTCGGCTGGAGGCGCCCTTTTCAGGAGGCTGGAATGAAACACAGGCTGTAAGTTTTAGGCAACTCCATCTCCACAGGCACTTCGTTTATAACGTGCACCACCTTAAAAGGGCCCTAAATAACAGTGGCCCAGTTTGTCACTGGGCTGTGCACAGTGCAGGTTCTTAGTGGAAATGTAAACCAGGCCTCCTGCCTCAAAGCAGACATCCTTGCAATTCTTGTCGGCTTGGGACTTAGAAGTCTATTTGGCCTTAACCAAAGCCTTGTAGGTATGGGGCCAAGACTTCTGAAGATTCCCAACTGGTCCTGCAAGTCCCTCAGCCCCTCCCTATAAAGCAATGCTAACGGTTTCCCCTCCTGACCAAGCCCACTTTGAAAGGGGACTGTCCAGTACTCTGATGCACAGATTACTGCAGGCATATTTGCAAGTGAAGAAGAGGAGTTTGGATTTATATCCCACCTTTCTGTCCTGTAAGGAGACTCAAGGTGGCTTACAAGCTCCTTTCCCTTCCTCTCCTCACCACAGACACCTTGTGAGGCAGGTGGGGCTGAGAGAGTTCTGAGAGAACTGTGACTAGCCCAAGATCACCCAGCAGGAATATGGGAGTGCAGAAACACATCTGGCTCACCAGATAAGCCTCCGTCACTCAGATGGAGGAGTGGGGAATCAAATCCGGTTCTCCAGATTAGAATCCACCTGCTCTTAACCACGACACCACGCTGGCAGAAGGTCAGTCCAGTTGTCTTCATGATAACTGATACAGCACTGGATACAGCACCCGGTTCGCCCTCTCTTGACTGGCTAACAGTCTGGGGATTTTTAGACAGAAAAATTCTCTGCCTGGAGATTTTTTCCAGTAGGTTTTTTCCCCTTGTCTCTGCTACTTCCTCTGTGGCGATATACATCTATTAGTTTTGCAGTTATATCACAGCATTAACACTTCTGAGGATTGATTGGCAATGCCAACAATAGGTGTGTTCAAGTGGCTGCAAATGTTGCGATGGCCTCTTTGGCCCCCTGAACCTGCCCGTTTGAGTCTCCCAACCAAAAGGGAGGAGTGATTTGTGTTCTGTGAGACCATTGTATGACACTCTAATGCTTAGACCTCCTGACCAAGACAAGAAAGGAGTCTCCTCACTCCAGGGCATTCCCAGAGATCAACAGCCCCTGCGAGCACAGTGTAAGAGCCTTCGGCCTAAGCTTGGAGGGGCTCCTGCATGGTGCGTCTGTGGCTGCAATCTCTTTCTCCCTGCCCTTGAGGGGAAGTGGTGGGGACGGGGACGACAGAAGAAAAGCCTTAGACCCTTTTTTCCAGCTGTGGGAGGAGCTGTAGCAGTTTTGCTCTGGTGAAAGCCAGGTCCATAACTGGCCATACGCTAGCCAAACAGGACAGAATTGGCTGGAGGCTTTTCCGGGGGGGGGGTGGCCTGAGGATGGGGTCATAAAGGCCCCAAGCCCCTTGCCCTGCCTGAGACCATAAGTGCCCACTTTGGGTTGCCAACGTCCAGGTGAGGCCTGGAGATTTCCCAGAGTCTCTAGAAAGCAGAGATCAGTTCCCCTGGAGAAAATGGTTGCTTTTGGGTGATGGAACTCTATGATGGGGTTTTTTTGCAGCCAGATGTTGTTGTTTATTTGTGACATTAATACCATCAATAAGTATGCACCAAGAGTTTACCACAAATTGAAAACTTAAAACACTGTAGTCAGGCTCTTTTCGTATCACAAAGCTTTGGAGCCCCACTGATGCCACCAACCTCCTATCCGAGGCACTACCCAGGTTCTCTCCCTAAAGCCTGCTGCTTCTGTGGCAAGGGTGGGATGAGGATGCACATCCAAAGACCGCTGCTGGGACAGACCCAAGGCCCAGCATCCTGTTTCTGAGAGTGGCCAGCCAGCAAGCAAACAAGAGTCCTATTCAGACGTGGGCATCCTTGGAGCGGACAGCTCTCCTTCGTTAAGCTGGTTCCCAATCTAAGTGAATGGTGTGTTGCATACAGAGCTGAAGAATGGAAAATCATCTGTGCAGCTCTGAAGGTCAGATGCTCCGTTCCAACCTTAGGGTCTCATTTCTTTTATTGGTCATTGATTGTCATGCCCTTATATAAAGCAGTGGTGCGACCGCACTTGGAGTACTGTGTCCAGTTCTGGTCGCCGCATCTCAAAAAGGATATTGAGGAGATAGAAAAAGTGCAGAGAAGGGCAACAAGGATGATTGAGGGACTGGAGCACCTTCCCTATATGAGGAGAGGCTGCAGCGTTTGGGACTCTTTAGTTTGGAGAGGAGGCGGCTGAGGGGGGATATGATTGAAGTCTACAAAATTATGCATGGGGTAGAAAATGTTGACAGAGAGAAATTTGTCTCTCTTTCTCACAATACTAGAACCAGGGGGCATTCATTGAAAATGCTGGGGGGAAGAATTAGAACTAATAAAAGGAAACACTTCTTCACGCAACGTGTGATTGGTGTTTGGAATATGCTGCCACAGGAGGTGGTGATGGCCACTAACCTGGATAGCTTTAAAAGGGGCTTGGACAGATTTATGGAGAAGTCGATTTATGGCTACCAATCATCAAATCTTTTTACAGTATCCACGTATTATGTAATGGCTTCTTTAGGAAAAATCTTATAGTACATGGCTACCAATCTTGATCCTCCTTGATCTGAGATTGCAAATGCCTCAACAGACCAGGTGATCGGGGGCAACAGCCGCAGAAGGCCATTGCGTTCACATCCTACATGTGAGCTCCCCAAGGCACCTGGTGGGCCACTGCGAGTAGCAGAGAGCTGGACTAGATGGACTTTGGTCTGATCCAGCTGGCTTGTTCTTACGTTCTTATGTTCTTATGTTTATGGTGTTTTATATTGTCTTGAGCAGATTTTCAGGAGAGGTGGTATATGAATTTTCTTGAAAATAATTTTCAGTGGTCACTGCAAACAGAATCAGGACAGGTGTGACTGAATGTTCCTCCATACAAAATGTTCTCTGCTTGCAGAAAAGCAAATGAGGGACAGAATGACGCATACTAAGTTTCTCAGAGCTGGGATTTCTTTCCCCTTATGGAAAAGCATCCAGCCACATGGCCCCACCAGCAGTTCCAAGTGACAGACAGGCTGCTGAAGAGCAGTAGAACCTGCGCCTACCAAAAACCTTTTTAAAACCTCTACGGAACACAGATAAAGCAAAAACTGTAAAAAACCTGCTTAAGGCAGAAAAGAAATCTGCAGCTCACAGGAGGCCACACCCCAGCATATGGTTAAGTTTCTGCAGAACTATTTTCTGTCAACTGAACTGATGTCACAGGCCGCGCTGGAGTCATACCTGCCACATCGGATGGATCCCAAAGTCAGGATAACAGGCCCGCAACGTCATCATTAATTCAGGCTTGCTTGTATTTAGGTGTTAGAATAACGTCTTTTAACCCTTTAAGTTCAACCACTAAAGCAAAAATCTTGAACGATACAAATTAAAAAGCAGCTTTTATTAATACCAAGGCTCCGAACAGTCACCTTTTATAGAAAAACACACTGCTGAAGGTCCTGCCCAGAACTTCCATGGGTCCGGGAGGAGGTGATTATTCCTCTCTGCAGCAGCCGTAACTTCCTGGGATGTGGGGTCCTCCAGGGATAGCTGGGTCTCCTGCTGGAGGAGTGAAAATTGTCCCCTCCCCCTTGTGTGAGGATCCAAGCCATACGATACTGTGCTTTACTGTGCTCAAAGGAGATGTTTTGCTCAGCAATTGTTTCTTCTCTCCATTATTTGTCTGCATTGCAACCCCCACCTCCACCCCAATCAAGGAAGATTACAGATCTCTATTGGGTACCTTTGATAAAGCGTGCACCTGAAAAGGTCCAGGTATAAATGGGGCCTTGGGGTTTGGTGATCATTGGAGACTCACAGCCACCCACATTTTACTAATGAGAAACTTGGCATCTCTATTAATTGGGCTTCTGGTCCCTATTAATATTGGCTTCTTATAAAATGTGATAAAAATGCCAAACATTAAAACTAATGCATATTTATTCTATCTACCAAAACAGAGATGCAAACAAACAGAGTGTTCTTTGAAAAAGGGATGTTGGGCTCCTTGCAGGCCAGTCTCTCCTTGCTGGGCTGTCCTGTTAGTCACTCTTATCTTCACCCTGGTAATGTCTGTATTCCGGCTTAAGCTCCCAAGTGTTCTTGTGTGTCCCCTTCACATTGTAGATGCCAATTTCTCTTAAAATTTCTTTCAAGTAGATCTGGAAAATAAAAGGAAAAACCTACCTTAATGTAAAGATAACAAATACACATAATAGCTGCTTAATAATGTCATTTTCTTCTGTGACAACAGTGGTGAAAAAATTATACTTCACATGCAAGCAGGAGTAGCAGTGGAGAAGAGGAGTGGGACAAAAAGGGTTACGTGAGCTCTGGTTTTCTTTTTGGAGGGCTTTTCTCAAAGCCACATCTTGTTAACAGGGGTTTTCTTTTTTCTCTTTGTCCTGGCCGTGTGCTTGCCCCAAGCTTCTGAGAGGTGGGGTTGCTGAGAGGTGGGGCTTCCTATTAGAATTAGATATGAAGACAGGAAACAAGCAGGGGAGTGGGGGCTTTCCAGTGTTTTGCACTGAGTGTCACATGTACTAGGACATGTACTACCACTAGGATAGAAGTCGTGGGTGTGCCTTCACTGCAATGAGCTCCTGGCAGACCTGGAGAAGCTGAGAGGCAGAGAGGGTGATGTCAGGTTGGCTTGGATATTGAGGGAAGGGAACTCTGGTCTGTGTGAATCTGCTGTGTGAAACTGTTCTGTTGCTTCTTGGCTCTTTATCTCTCCGCTAGATAGTGAAGGCCACATACTTCAGTCTGTAGTGCAGCTGTGGAATTGTACGGTGGGCGGGGGGATGGGTTTGCTGGTTGCTTTAAAATATCAAAGTCTCTGCTGAGCCAGCAGAGACGTCTTGGCAGTGTACGGGACTTATCTTACCTGCAATAAAGAAATCTTTGTTCATCAACAAATGTTTCAATTTTCTGGTTAAAGGAGGTTCTCACAAGTGATAGACAAGGCTTTCAGGGACCTAACAGCGGGGTCCCCCTCCCAGGGTGACATCTCTTCAGATGTCATGGAGAATGAGGGTCTAGAGGACGGAGGGTGCCAGTCTGAGGTGCTGGAAGATGCTCCCTTATATGGGACCCCTTCCTTAGCTAGTGATCAGCTATCCTTTCACACTGAGGCTACCCCTCGGGGAGATGGAGGGGCTCCTCGTAGTAGGCGATTAGATCATTAGGAATGTATAGAGTTGGGTTTGTGAGGCGTGATGAACACTTGGTGACTGCCTGCCTGGTGCAAAGGTTGCGGATGTCACGCTTCGTCTAGATAGGATGTTAAACAGTGCTGGAGTGGAATCAGCAGTTGTGGTCCACCAGCAGCGACATTGGAAAATGTAGCTGGGAGTTTCTGGAGGCTAAATTTAGGTTGCTAGTTAACAGGTTGAAGTCCAGGACCCCCAAGGTTGCATTCTCAGAACCACTACCTGTTCCACACGCAGGGCGAGTTGGCAAGCGGAGATACAGGGTTTCAATGTGTGGATGAGAAGGTGGTATAAGGCAGAGGGTTTCAGATTTATTAGGAACTGGGGAACCTTTTGGGACAAGGCAGATCTGTACAAAAGGGACAGGCTTCATCTTAACCGAAAAGGAACCAGGCTGCTGGCACTAAACATTAAAAAGGTGGCAGAACCGCTTTTAAACTGATCCCTCGTCTTTGGACCGGGCTGGTGGCAGGCTGGGCATCGAGGCTTTCCAGTCTTTCCTGCCTGCTGGCATGCACCAAGAATTCTAAGAGTCTGGCAAGCAGATCTCCTTCACTAAGGCCTGGCAACGTAAGTCTTCATAATGCTCTTCATCAGTTCACCTAAACCAGAAATTAGGCTGGTGGGTTGAGTAAAATTCCTGAGGCTCAGATGCTTAATATAAATGTTTGAAAACACAACCTGATATTACCCTCCACCTGCCGGATTCCTGCAAATCAGCGTGCGTGCGTGCGTGCGTGCGTGCGTGCGTGCGTGCGTGCGTGCGTGCGTGCGTGCGTACAGGCACGCACTAGTGGGTTTTTCAGTCTGGCTGTTTGAGACTACAGATGTATCACCAAGGACCAAATTGTGGGGACGGGGGAAAGAAGAGATGTCACCAACAGAAGGTACGGACGTTTTACAAGTCCCAGTATGATCCTGTGAATGCCACAGATGGTGGAATCTGTATTCTATCTGCAGCTTCATCAGGAGTGGGTGTTGAAGCCCTGAAAGCTCTGGTACCAGGCAATGCTGGCAGAAGCAGCAAGGAATGCCTGATGGCTGGGAGTGAGGTGGGGTGGGGGAGGCAAAGGGAAAAGACTGCCTGTGAGGTCTGGACGGGTCAAGGATCAGACCCTTGTTTGGGAACTCCTGGTGCTGCAGCTGTTAATTATCCTGGACTCAATTATCCCACTGATTAAAACAATTAAAGCTTGAAACCCTAACAATGATTCCTGGCAGTTTACCTGAAGCACCTAAAAAAGGAAGGGTGTTTTGGGAAATGAGCCAAAAACCACCTAAGACAAAGCAGTTCCCAAACTGGCTTTAGAGACACCTGACCTCCACCAGATGCTGCCCACCTTGGTCCCAAGTTTACAGCCTGAAGTGCAGAGGTAAGCCAGTACTAAACATGAATCTGAAGGAAAAGACAATACCTCCCTCCTCCCAATTTCTACTGGGCCAGTCCAAGTCCTTGGTAGGGAACAACCTTCAGTACATTCAATCAAGCTGACAGAACTTAAATGCCACAACTCCTCCCTGGCAGCCTGGAGCTGCCGTCTTCCATATGATGCTGGGTGACTCTCTTCAGCAGCCAAGAAGTCAGGAACAAACGGTGCTTTCATATGAAGTGGTCCGTGAGGACAGTTAACAAAGCCTACATGAAGGTGAACAACTCTCTGCTGAGCTACCAAATTCACAAGCTAATTACTGCTAATGTCTGGTAATCAAAGCGTTTGCTAGCCAAAGTGTTTTGAAAAAGAGTAAGAATATTAAAGTGGAGGTGGGTGGAGAAGCACATTCCGAAATAACTGAAATGGGGAAAATGAAGACATTTGCTTTAACTAACAGTGCTACAAATGCCTGGAAAACTGGCCAACATGAGAGGGGGGGGGGGGTTGAAGCAAGAGACAACAGAGAAGGAGGGGGGAAAGTCAGCCCATACTTTCAGCGCCAGGGGATAAACATGGCTACGCCCACCATATTGCACATGTGGCCTTCAGTTAGGCTATGAGACTGACCACAGGTAGTTCAGGTCACTGTGTGGTTCAGTAATTCTGGAAGACCTGAGCCTTGGCTTGGAGCACAATCCCGTGCCACAGGGGAGTTTCTGTGCTTTTTTCTTCATTTGTACAGGAAAGGGGTGGTGACCATTCTCACCTAACCGAGGCCCTGGGAGAAGTCCTTTGGAGCACCAAACTAGGGAAGACATGGGTCTGCACAGGTGGGGAACCCAGAATCCCCTCCACAGTGTGACTGAGGCTGATAATTCCCAAAGTCTTTGCAAATGTTAGCTTAACATTCACAACATGATCAGATGTATTTGTTTGAATTTAGGGAACTGTTTCACCACTCATTTGCTTTTAAAAGCTAGCTTGGTAAATTGTGATTATCTCATGTCTTTGCTTGGTTTTTTGAGAAGATGAGTCTCTAAAGTTGATGAAAACAATATTACCTTAACAAGAACATTTCAGTCACAACTGTATTTTGGAAAAATACAGATTTTTAAATAGAATGCAAATTTGGAAAATCATAGAAAAGCATGATTTTTTCTAGAGTGAATGAAATATTTTTAAAAGGCTTCTCATTCAAAATAGACAGCATTAAATAGTATGAGGACTTTTAAATATTTTTAATGGAAAAATTGGGGAACATAGTATTAACCCCTTCTCGCAATGGCAGGAGCAAAATGAAAGAAAATAAAAGTGTATTAATTTTTTATGTAAGCATTTTTTATTAATACTGTAAATGTACACAGTATTTTCAAGAATATTTTTGTTTAAATGTAACTATTTTGCTAACAATACATACACTTCAGTGCAGTTGGACTTTCTGCAGTGTGAGTGCTGCATTCAAAACGGCCATCCACCAAAAGAACTACACTGACGCCCCCCTCCCTCCCTCCCCACCTGCCCGCCCACTTGCATCACAAGGCAAGCAAACCTCAAAGATGTTGACAGTGGCTGTTTCAAGGAGGGCGGGCAGTCAACCACAAGCCTCACCAAAGTCATCTCCCCACTTTCCTGAAAGGCTGAGGCCCCACTGAGGAACTGTGCTTGGAAGAGCCACGGGCAGCCTGGCAAAGACCCACAGGTTGCTCTTGAGCCACAGAGTGACTATCACGGCTATCATGTGTTTAACAATGGTCCACTATTAAAGAGTTCAGCATTTTCGACATCACAAAGTTTAACTTAAAATCCAAATATGCTGGTATGGGGAGTATTTCAGTCCAAATAATACACTTTCTCTTGTTTACTACAGAACGTGTTTCCTAATTTCAACTTCTATTTTTTTCCTGCCTCTCAGGTAGCAAGAAGCATCTCGTTTCACCTAGCACTGGCTGCAAAAGTTTCCAAGGCTTTCTCAAGTGCTGGATATACTTGCAGTTTTTCTTATAGGAAATGAAGATATTTATATGTTTACATTCCATAAATATAGCCAACAGTATGATTGTATATGCTAAGTTATAAATGATGCATATTATATTGTGAAATAAGTAAAAGAAGTCTAGGCTTGATAGGAAAGTACGTATTGCCTATATTTTCATTTGTTCCCAATTTTATTTCTTTTTTCCTGATGGGGAAATGGGGAGGTGCATCCTCTTTAAAATGGCTTCAAAACCTCTGGGAATGTTACATTTCTAGGCCAGACAAATACAAATACAAAACCTTTAATGGCATATAAAGAGTGGTAAAATACAGATTATGTTAAAATGTTCTAGGCCAGACACAGATTATGTTCTAGGCCAGACACAAATCAATCACCTCTATGAGAACAGGATCTTATTGGACAGCAATGGAGAAAATGTTCCCTGGACAGAGAGGTAGGCATGAGGCTTGGCTTGTGTTAGCCTGCTTTCAAAAACAAGATTTTAAAAGATTTTGGATCGGACAGGATGCCAGGATGGTCAGTTGCATGAAGTGCTAAACTGGGATGTGGCCTACCTGGGTTCAAATTGCCCCTTGCCACGAAGCTTGCAGGGGGACCCCCTCACACCCTTTAGGGCCTCGCTGGTCTCCCAGGCCTGTGAGGACAAAATGGAGGAGGAGAGGAAGGGCTCCCACCAGAGATCCTTGGAGGAAGAGAGGGACAGAAATATCCCTCAAACAACACTGTGGCCGGAAAGGGGAGAACAGAAAGAATGAGGACAGAGGCTGGGCACAAGGAGCAAGAGCTGCACAAAACCTGGTCCTTTTCCTACACATTTCTTTTTAAAACAACCACGTCCTTCTTCTGGCAGGAAAAGCTTTCCTAATTGGCTCCAGCTTAACAGGATGACCACTAAGTTTACTCGCCTACCCGGCCCCTGCGCCTTCGGCCCTTGCCACCAGCTCAGTGACAACAGAGTGGCAGCGGGTGGGGGCAGTGGGGCCTGTGGTCCAGCTGCCTCCTGCCTGGTGTAGCGACTTCTCACTGCCAGCAGACTGGCAAGCTAAGACATGTCCAGAGGAAGGCCCTGGAGACCAAGCACCACCCCCACCCAGAAAGGCTACAGGAGCTGGCGCCTGGAGAGGAGATGGCTGAGGGGCATCAGGATGGGCATCTTCAAGTAGGCAAAGGGCTGTTCTATGCAGGATGGGGTGGAGTTGTTTTCTGTTGGCCCCGAAGGTCAGACCACAGCAAACAGGTTGAGATTCAATCAAAATTGCTTTCAGATAAAAATGGGGAAGAACTTCTTGACAGAGGAGCTCCTCTGTGGAACAGGTGGTGGGCTCTCCCTTCTTGGAGGTTTCTGAAGCAGAGGCTGGACAGCAAGGCTCATTCTATGAACTGAGGCAAACCAAAGACGGAGGGTTGAGCCAGTGTGTGGCTCCCGTGGCCTGTTCTTACATGCCCAGCGTAATGCCAATCACCACTTTGGGGGGGGGGGGGGGTGTCAGGAAGCAGTTTCCCTCCAGGGCAGACCGGCCAGGGATCCTGAAGGTATTTTACATTCATCTGGGCTTAGAGCAGGGGCCACTGGGGAGTGGGATGGGAGAGTGTGAACCGACTGCATTTTGCAAGAGGTTGCCCCGGAGGGCCCTTCTAACTCTACGTCTCCAGGTGATTGACTTCTTGCTGCCAGTAGGCTGATCACACAATCCCAAGGCAGCAGCAGAGGAGGCTGCAGGTCTGAGGCGCGGCTGCCACCTGCTTGACACTGCCGGGTAAAAATGTCCTGATCCCTCATTGGTGGTTAACTGGACCCCTCCAGTCGCCACGGCCAGCAAAGCCCTCACTGTATTGACACTTCTCTGCAAATGGTCCAGCAGACACAATCAGAGCCACGTGCTACACCTGCTGCCATGGATACGGGGGTGGGGGGGGGGGAGGGAAGAGCCAGAATGCTACAGAAGGAAAGAGCAGAACCTGATGTGGAACACACAGAAAGAAAGCAGGAATATAGAACAAGAAAAAATTAGGCAGAGAGATTTTTTTTCAGTGTGGTGAATGTTATTTCACAGGAACAGTTACTTAATTTTAGTATTGTATAAGAATTTTATGAATGGTTTGTTTCTAATTCATGTTGTGTATCCCAGTTCTCCCCCCACCCTTCCTCGGATGAGCTCCAGAAAGCATACAAGGATTCTCCTACACTTTATCATTACAACAACCCTGTGGAGTAGGTGAGGGTTGAGACAGAGTGACTGACCAAAGATCATCCAGGGGGATTTATGGCTGAGAAAGGACCAGAACCCAAGTCTCCCAGACCACAGGCCCTGCTCTTTCTCCCCCATATGACACTGGCTCCTGTGCATTTATTCCCATCTGTAAATATACATGAAACAAACAATAAACAATGCCCTGGAGGTTGGAAGGATGTGAAAAAGAAGAGTAATAAATGACACAAAACTTGAAAGCAGAGAAATGGAAGGAGATCAAAACAGACTGATGTAGAAAGACGGCGAGGCATTGCACTTGCCCTTGTCTGTCAAAAGCCTGGGAGTCATCCTGGACCTGGCGTTATCACTCGAGGCCCAGGTTGAACAAACAGCCCAGGTTAAGAACATAAGAACATAAGAACAAGCCAGCTGGATCAGACCAAAGTCCATCTAGTCCAGCTCTCTGCTACTCGCAGTGGCCCACCAGGTGCCTTTGGGAGCTCACATGTAGGATGTGAACGCAATGGCCTTCTGCGGCTGTTGCTCCCGATCACCTGGTCTATTAAGGCATTTGCAATCTCAGATCAAAGAGGATCAAGATTGGTAGCCATAAATCGACTTCTCCTCCATCAATCTGTCCAAGCCCCTTTTAAAGCTATCCAGGTGAGTGGCCATCACCACCTCCTGTGGCAGCATATTCCACACACCAATCACACATTGCGTGAAGCAGTGTTTCCTTTTATTAGTCCTAATTCTTCCCCCCAGCATTTTCAATGAATGCCCCCTGGTTCTAGTATTGTGAGAAAGAGAGACAAATTTCTCTCTGTCAACATTTTCTACCCCATGTATAATTTTGTAGACTTCAATCATATCCCCCCTCAGCCGCCTCCTCTCCAAACTAAAGAGTCCCAAACGCTGCAGCCTCTCCTCATAGGGAAGGTGCTCCAGTCCCTCTATCATCCTTGTTGCCCTTCTCTGCACTTTTTCTATCTCCTCAATATCCTTTTTGAGATGCGGCGACCAGAACTGGACACAGTACTCCAAGTGCGGTCGCACCACTGCTTTATATAAGGGCATGACAATCTTTGAAGTTTTATTATCAATTCCTTTTCTAATGATCCCCAGCATAGAGTTTGCCTTTTTCACAGCTGCCATGCATTGAGTTGACATTCCCATGGAACTATCAACTAAGACACCTAAATCCCTTTCCTGGTCTGTGACTGATAGCACTGACCCCTGTAGCGTGTATGTGAAGTTTGGATTTTTTGCCCCTATGTGCATCACTTTACATTTTGCTACATTGAACGGCATTTGCCATTTCTGAGCCCACTCACCTAATTTATCAAGGTCCGCTTGGAGCTCTTCGCAATCCTTTGTGGTTCTCACCACCCTACATAATTTGGTATCAGCCACAAACTTAGCCACCACGCTACCTACCCCTACTTCCAGGTCATTTATGAATAGGTTAAAGAGCACTGATTCCAAAATGGATCCTTGGGGGCACCACTCCCTACATCTCTCCATTGTGAAAACTTCCCATTTATACCCACCCTTTGCTTCCTGTTTCTCAACCAGTTTTTAATCCATAGGAGGACTTCCCCTCTTATTCCTTCATTGCTGAGTTTTCTCAACAGTCTCTGGTGAGGAACTTTGTCAAAAAACAGGTTGCATTCCATCATCTGTGGTAGGCACGGCAACTGGCCCCGTACCTCAGTAGACTTAGCCACAGTTATCCATGCAACGGTCAACTCCAGGCTTGACTATTGTAATTCGCTGCACGTTGGCCTGCCTTTGACCATGATCCGGAAGCTTAAACTCGTTCAATATGCGGCCAGACTCCTTACGGGGACGTCCAACCGGTTGTACCATCTCCACTGGCTGCCCATCGAGTACCAGGTCATGTTCAAGTTTCTGGTTCTAACCTTTAAGGATATAAGCGGTCTTGGGCCTGCCTACTTGAGGGACTGCGTCTCCCCCTATTGCCCTGCTAGGACCCTCCGCTCTTTGGAGGAGTACCTATTACAGGTCCCTGGCCCGAAACAGGTCCCTGACTGGCCTCTACTAGGGCCAAGGCCTTTACGGCCCTGGCCCCCCTCTGGTAGAACAGGCTTTCTAGGGAGACCAGGGTCCTGCGGGACTTGTTGAGTTTCTGCAGGGCCTGCAAAACAGGGCCAGGCACCTGTTCCACCAGGCATTTGGCCAGCCGGGCTGAATGTGATTCCATCGTCCCGGCCTCCAGTGGGCTGGGTGGGGGGAGGGAGAGGGCAGGGGGGGTTTTATTGCCATCTGAGTTTTAAATTTTGAATGTATTGGTTTTGTTAGAATGTTGTTTGTTGTTGGTTTTAATACTATATATTAATCATTATTGTGTATGCAATGTTTGTACGCTGCCCTGAGAAGCTAATAAATTTAAAGGATGTATAAATAAACAAATAAATAAATAAAAGATTCCATCTTGTGATTTTTCCAGAGCAATGCTAGTTTGATGACATTTATGAGCCACTCCCAGAAAGGGAATCTTGGATCTGTCCTGTTCTCAGCTACCTTTGAGCTCTTCTTGACTGACATTTTCACTCTGCTTCAACACTTCCAGCCAGCTCATGGTTGGCAGCATTTGATTTTTATCTGCATTCCCAAGAATCCAAATTCTGCAAAAAATTCTACACATATAAAAACACTGAACATGAAGAACACGTAGTCTTTAAAAGGCCAGAGACCAGGATACATGGTGCTGAAGGAAAGTGAATATTTTGAGGGTTAGGGTTATTTTTTAAAAATTAAATTTATTCTTTGATGCCCTTTTCACAAACATCCACCCTCCCACTCTCAATATGATTGCAGTTCTCCGTTTCCTCCCACACCAGTTCTCAGCTTTGACATTTTTAAACCGTCTCCACTTCTGTAAAGAACTACTAATGCAATTAATACGAGACATGGAGACACAAAAAAGATTGGTCAGCTAGTTTCTTCGTAGTCATTGCAGGGGTGTGAAGTAAAGGTGGATGGGGCTTCACAGGAGGGAATATAAACCAACTGTAGAGGTGCAATTAATGTGCCCAGAACTGTCATTTTTCCAGAGCAAAAACTGCATGAAGCAAATATCACTATATCCTAATTCTGAATATGGCCACTGAATGTAGATCAAGATAGATGGACGGCATCTCTGCATCTCTGAGCTGGCACTGCCAGCATCTTGCTGGCTTTGTTTGTTTGCTTGTTTGTCATCAAGCAAACCTTACGGCAACCTCGAAGGGTTTTCAAGGCAAGAGACCTTGGGAAGTGCTCTGCCGTTGCCCACTGACTGGAATGGGGAATGATTGCCCAATCAGGGTACTTCCCAGGCACATCAGAGCTCCCATACCAAAAACAGACTTCAAGATAAGGATTGTTGGCTTCTTTCCCTCTGGTTATAAAAGGCTTACAATTGTAATCTAAACTGAGAAGGAGCTACAAAGGATGACTACTGAATCCACATAACCTATGGGACTTTCTTTTATTATTATTTTGAATACCCAAAGTGTGAAGACTTACCTTGTTAAGTGCCAGGACTGGAAGTTCATACAGCAACCAAACAGGCCAATATAAAGAAACCACTTTACACATCATTGTTAAACACTAGGGCCAAAAACTTTAAAATACATGTTACTACTATTTAAAAAAACATATTTCCAGGAAATATATTCTAAATACACTATTCAGTTGAAAGCGGCATCGCTTTAGACAGGCTTTTCAAAACAGCCCACTCACCACTGGTTGTTTGGTTATGTCCACCAAGTCTTTAATGTTGTAATATTGGTGTTTTTCAAAAGCTGAAAAAAGCATGTCCAGCACTTGCTGCTTCTCAGCCCGAGCCCGTTTTCCATCTTCTTTCTTCTTTTTTTCATATTCAATCTGTCATATTAAGGAACTTGAGTTAAAGTGGAAAACCACATGCATTGTTTTATTATAGCATGAGCAGAAATCTTCACTAAAGAAGGGGACAGTGGAACAGTTTGGCATAGATGAGGCACACTGAACCATAAGCCAAATCTACCCTTTCTATGTTAACCTAATTTCTCCTTCAGGGGACCTGAGTGTATTCAAGTGGTGCCCTGTCTGTCTGTCTGTCCGTCAGTCCAAGAATCTGACATGGCAGAGAGAGCCGCAGAGGATTTCTGCACCACAATAAGCCAGTCATTTCAGTGGGCTTCAGTCCTACAGGTCAGTTTTTCTTAAAATATCATAAATCATCATCTGGATGCCTTTTGCATGACGGCTTTTGTAAGTACTCCATATCCTTATGTATAATTCGCCAAGGGTTAGAATGTCTGATGACAAACCCCCCAACCAATGTGTGGAGGGCACATCTCCCTTCCCAAGATGTGTTGGCCTCAGAAAGCGAGTGGGCCAGGGGGGGGGGGGGGGAGGAGCTGCCCTGATACTGCATTATGGACTCGCTACACTGAGTACACAGTACACTTCCCTTCCTGAGACCTGCACGCCTTGGGAAGCATAGGAACTCTCAATATAAGAACTCTCCCCACTTTTACAGACACACTGCTGACTCCCCCCACCTTTGCAAAGTCAGGATTCCAGCTTTGCCAAGGGTGGCAGCAGGACATCTGTGAAGATGGGGAGAGTTCCCCTGTCTCCTTAGGCACCCTCCACCCATTGGCAAAGCTGAATCCCAGCTTTACAAATGGGGGAGCCAGCAGGGCGAAGGGGGAAGAAGGAAAGGTAGGAGGAGTTGCCCCCTTACAGGGCACCGTTCCCACCAACAGCTTTCTACAGCCTGTTGTATTTGTTCACACAACAGGCCTCTGCTAGTCACCAGTAACCAACTTTATTAAAAGGTTGATACTATATTAACTGAGAAGGACACTATCAAATAGTTTCTTAGATTTTTAACTGGTCAACCTAACCTAAAGAGTCAGGGTTAAGGTGTCAGACAAGGACCAGGGAAACCCAGGTTCGAATCCCCACTTGCACCATGGAAGCTTGGTGGGTGAACTTGGGTCAGTCACACCCAGCTAGTACATGGATAGGAGACTCCAAGGAGGGCCAGGGGCATGTTGTGCAGGTATTGGCTATGGCAAACTCCCTCCAAAGGTCTCTTGCCTTGAAAACCCAAAGGGGCTGCCCTCAGTGGGCTGCGACTGGCCCAAAATCACCCAGTGAGCTTCCCTGGCAGAGGGAGGATTTGATTCCAGGTCTCACAGCCCAACTCAGCACGACACTTGCCAATATCATCCTTTGCAATATAAGGAAAACTTAACAACTGACCTTCCATTCCTATTGCAATGGAGTGGGGTGGGACTGCTGGATTTCAGGTATCAGTTTGCTATAACCAGTCAGGAATTTGGCCACAAGGCTTCAGGAAAGTAGACCCGTAGGAGAAGGAGAAAGGGGCAAAAAAGCAACTCACATTGTACTGATGGTTAGCCACAGGTTTGTAATTGGTGGTTACAGCTTTGTCTAGCTGCTTGGTCCAGCTCACAGGTTTGGACGATTCTTCTATTTGCAATCTGAAATAGGAAAGGCAAAAAATGGAAGTGAGGGGAGCCATGAGAGAGATTTATAAATTTAGAAATGGAATGAAATCAAGAAAATAACTATTTTCCTCCCTGTCACATATTACTAGAATTTGAGCTACCCAATAAAACAGTCGAATAGCAGAATCAAAACAGCCCCCAAAAAAGTGCTTCTTCACACAATGTACAGTTAACTATGAAGTCCACGGCCATGACAGGCAGGATGGCCCCTGATCTGGGGGTGAGATTTGAAAAGGGGCTGGAAATCCCGCTGTTGGAGCTCAAAGCATTCTGCTTTGTCAAGAGCAGTGACTCTGCAGGGACCCCATTCAGATTTAGGCCAGGATGCCATGGAGGAAAGTTTCAGGCAGGAGTACCACCAACTGCTTGCCAACAAGGGCAAACAGCAGCTTTGCTCTTCCTCTGCCGGCAAGGAAATGGACTTCAGGGAGGGGGTTCAAAATCCTCCTCCTCTGCATCACAGGTTCTGGATGAATTGGGCCCCCACATGGTTTACAAAGGAAAATCTGGAGCCTCATCTAGTCTGAAAGGGCTGAAAAGACTAAACCAAGAGGTTAGGCTGCAGTATATTAATGGGCTCCTTTTCATAGTTGGAAGAGACTCCAACATACTCAGAGGCAGCATATTCCAGGGTATTTGAATAGCTGTTACTGTTAGGAAGCTCTTCCTAATGTATCAGTGGAATCTTTTTTCTTCCATTTTGAAGCCATTATTCCTAGTCCAAGTCTCTGGAGCAGCTTGCTCCCTCTTCAACCTGACATATTAGCTACCCCTCCTAATTTGCAAATTTGACTAGAATGCCCTTTATTCCATCATCCAAGCCATTTATACAAATTTTAGCAGTAAAACCCACTGTACGAACAAATACACTGAGCTCCAGAAAACTGTTGGTGGGTTAACAGCACCCACTGAGGGGGCCAATTCCTCCTGGCTTTTCTCCCCATACCCCTTGGCCCCGTGTCACCAGCTCCCTTTTCATTCTCCTCCCCTTCCCTGATGCCTGCATCGGCACAAAGGGTAATGGCACCCACCCCTCCTTCCTTTCTTCCCCCTTCAGCCTTGTGTCACCAACTCCCTCCTCTTCCTCCTGTTCCTGGAGGTCTGCTCCTCTCCCCAGATGCCTGCATTGCCACAGAACAGTTAATGGTGCACTTGCAACTGCCAGCAGTCACGGCCCTACTGCGGGGAACGGCCAACACCTGTGCTTGCCAGGCAACTGCAGCTGGTCCAGTGACTGCAATGATTCAGCAGTGGGGGGAGAAGGGCAAGTGTATGTGAGAGAGAGTAACCGCCACAGTCTGCTGTTTTGTTTATGTTGTTTTTTGCCTGTTCTGTGTAAGCCCTACCCCCAAGCCATGTGTGTATTGCAATTGGCTGGAAATTAGTCATATGTGGTGATTGGCTGAAAGTGAGTCACCACCACCATGGCTAGCCTTTTATGTAATAAGATTAAATAGCTCTGAGCCTAGGACAGAGCCCTGTGGCACCCCACTAGTCACTTCTTCTCCAGGATGAAGGTGAGCCATTGGTAAGCACCCTTTGGGTTTTGTTGATCAACACAAATCCACCTAACAGTAGCCTTGTCTAGCCCACATTTTACCAGCTTTTTTGCAAGAATATCATGTGGGAGCTTGTAAAAGGGTTTACTGAAATCAAGGTATGCTACATCCACAGCATTCCCTTCATCTACTAAGCCTGTCACTCACTCTATATAAAAAAAAAGAAAGATATAAGATTAATCCAGTATGGCTTGTTTTTGAGAAACTCATGTTGACTTTTAGTTATCATGGCATTCCTTTCTAAGTGCTTACAGACTGTGTTGAATGATCTGCTCTAGAATCTTTCCTGGTATTAATGTCAGGCTGACTGGGCGGTAATTGCTTGCGACTCCCCCCTCCCCTCCTTTTGAACATTAGGGGGACAACATTAGCCCTCCTCCAGTCCACTGGAACTTCTCAGATTCTCCAGGAATTCTTAAAAGATTATGGCCAGTGGTTCTGAGATTACTTCTGACAGTTCTTTTAATACCCTGGGATGTAGTTCACCAGGCCCTGGATACTTGAATTCATTCAGAGTAGTCAGGTATTCCATTCTGGGCTGGATTTTTGTTCTTTGGTATTTAATCATTTCAAGAGTGATGGGGCTATTTTTAAATAAAAACCTTAAAAGATAAAATTGTGGTATTTGGCTGGGATACAAGGTTTTCACCTGACACCTGGAATCAGCAAACCTGTGACTTCTCTTCACTCACAGGGCTGATCACCTGCAGAGACTGGCTAAGAGGGAAGAGTCATTTCAATACAGCCCGGTGGATTAGAGGTTAATGTATTATTTTGGATAAGGAAAAAAGTCCCTTGGTTTCCACAGGTCTGTTTTGAAAGTGATACTTCCCCCACAGCAGGGATAAAACTCCCTAAGGAAGAAACACTGGCTGACTCAAGAAGTGAAGATGGCATCTTCTGCACTGCTAATTGATCACATGTTGAATGGAAATTACTAATAGGAACAGGGTTTTTTAATCTACAAGGGAAATGTGCAGAAACAGGTACTGGGAAATAGCTGAGAATTAACACGAATTAGTAATATTAATTTTAAACTATGTTAATCTTGTATGTTTTGGGGGGGCAGTTACTAGATTTTGTATTTTTACTAGGAATTTTCTCTTTTCTAAGAAAAAGGCAATCTTATAACCAATCAGGAAACTAGATCTTTGTGAGAGGGAACAATGTCATGAGACTGGAATCTGGTGATTGACCACATCCACGTGGCAGACACAGATGTCATATAAGGCAATAAGCACCTATGCCAGAAGAGCAGTCACACTGCTTAATGACTGTGGAGAGGCCTTGATTGTTGGGAAACGGTCCATTGGTCACTTACTGTGAAGGGGCCTTCTGGTAGGCAAGGAGGACATCTTGGATGGGTGATTCCTCACCCTTTCCTCAGGGAGGCAGGAATAAGTTTTCTGCTACTTCCTGTTAGAGGCTCGTCGACCATTTTCCAACAGTATTCTCCTGACAAAGCAGTGATCAATGAAACAGAACAAGAAACTACTTAGAACGGTACAACAGGTACATAATTTGTAGCGGATGTATGACTGAGGTAAAAAAAAACATGCCCCAAAAAATGGATTCATTTTTAGAAAACAGTAGGTAGGAGTCTTGGGACCATACTAAGGACTGATGATGATCAAAAGAGGGACAAGATGTCCTTCTTGCCTAACAGGAGAAGGCTCCTTCACGGTAAGTGACCAATTGAGCATTCTCCTGGAAGTGGAGGACATCTTGGATGGGACCTCCCCAAGCAGTGTCCCCAAGTTGGGAGCAATCATCTTAGTCCTGAATAATATGTTCCAAGACCCTCTTCCCGAAAAGGGTTTTGGCTGAGGCCCAGGATTGGAATTTGTAGTGCTTGACAAAGGCAGAAGCCCAAATGGCGGCCCTGCAAATGTCCTCTATTGAGACATTCTTTCTGAGTGGCGGCTTTTTGAGTGGTGGCACATTGGTGGCGGCATTTCTGGTTGAGTGTGCTGTAATGCCGGTAGGGATAGGAACATTAGTGTGCTGTAATGCCGATAGGGGATAGGAACATTAGTCATTTTATATGCCTCTACAATGCACATTTTCAAGGCTGAGCTGAGTGCCGCTGTGAACATTTGGAATCCCAGGTGTGGGGGAGTGATGTTGATGAAGAGGATCTCGGACCGATGGATTGGTTCCGAGCGAATGATGAAAGTATGAGTGCTCTACACATGTCCAGGTTATGCCAGAGCTTTTCTCTGGGGTGTGAAGGGTTAGGACAAAAGTTCGGAACAATTTCCTGTTTGAGGTGGAAGTTGGCGCTCGTCTTGGGTTTGAATGCTGGGTCGGGTCTAAGAACTACCCTGTCCTTGTGAAAAATGCACAGATTCAAATGGATTGATAGCGCTCTCAGTTCTGATATCCTCCTGGCTGAAGTGATAGCAATCAGAAAGAGTAGCTTCATCCTGAGCCATTTTAAGGGAATGGTTTGGACTAGCTCAAAGAGAGAGCGCATGAGGGCGCGTGAGTGAGGAGAATGCAGCCTCCAGGACAGGAAATGGTGAATTGGGGGAGACTGTAGTTGATGTACACCTTTTAGAAATCTGATGATGTCAGGGTGATGGGAGGCTGGGATCCCGTGGAAGTGAGGCCACACGGTGGTGAGGGCTGCGATCTGTTGTCGCAAGGTGTTGCTGAGGAGGCCAGAGTCAAAACCATCTTGTAGGAACTTGAGCACCAATTGAATGGATGGGCCTTCAGGTGAGACATGTTTCCTCCTACACCACCTTCCAAGAGGAATGATAGATTTGGATGGTGGAAGGTTGTCACGATGCCAGGAGGGTGGTGGTAAACTTTTCCAAAAAACCTTTGCTCAACAACTGTTCCTGTTCAATAACCAGACATGTTAAGCTGAACCATTCTGGTTTCTGGTGTCGCAGGGGCCCTTAAGACAGAAGATCTGGGATGATCGGTAGGTGAAATGAGGGTCTCACCATCAGTTCCTGGATGGTTGAGAACCACAGATGGCATGACCAAAACGGAGCCACTAGGATGACCGATGCTTCTCCTGAGATGATCTTCTGGAGGAGATTTTGGATTATGGGAGTCGGTGGGAAAGCGTACAGGAGTCCCTGGAGCCAGCATGCCATGACAGTGTCCACTGCAAACACTGAGGGATGAGTGTATCTGGTCATGAATATTGGGAGGTGCACATTTTCTGCTGAGTTGAAGAGGTCCAACTCCAGGTTGCCAAACCTGTTGGTTATTTGTTGGAAAATGGAGGGGTTGAGCTTCCATTCCGCTCCTAGTATGGACCGTCTGCTCAGCCAGTCTGCTGAGATGTTCAGGCATCCCCTGATGTGTTCAGCTTGAAGCGATAAGAGGTTCTCCTCCGCCCACATCAATATGTTGACTGATTCTCTGTGTAGCCGGGTGGACTTGGAGCTCCCCTAATTGTTTAGATACATCTTTGCTGATGTATTGGCCATACATATGATGACATGTTGTTGTTGGATGGAATCTTGAAAGGCTTGGAGGGCTAGGAGCATCGCGTGGGTTTCCAGGACATTGATTGATAGGCAGGACTGTGCAGGGGAACCAGGTACCCTTTGCATAGTTGTTTCCTAGGGTCGCCCCCCAGCCCTGGAGGGTGACATCCATAAGTATTTGTATTCATTCTGGAAAGAGAAAGATTTTGCCCTTGCTAAAATTCTGGCGTGACATCCACCATTGGAGGTAGGTCTTCAGGGGATGAGGGAGCGATAGAACGCGATCTGACTTGGACATGATCTGCAACTGATGAGGTTGGAGGAATTGTTGCAGGGGCCTGGTGTGGAAACATCCCCACTGAGTCATATTGATTACAGAAATGAAAAGATTGAGAAGGTGGCCAGTTGGAGAAGCAGGGCGTGCTTGGTTCTGAGTATGGAGACCACTGTCCTCTGAATGTGAAGAATCTTTTCTCTCGGGATGAAGAGTGTGCACCTCTGGGTGCCTATTATGGCCCCTAGATGCTCCAGCCTCTGGGTCTGGATGATGGAGCTCTTTTCCAGGTTTATTAAGAACCAGTGTCGCTGAAGGCTCAACCTGACTAGAGTCAAGTGTAGGATGGCCTGCTCCGTAGTCTTGGATCGGATGTTGTCTAAATAGGGGTAGATGTGTATCCTGTTTCCTGAGTGATACGATGGGGGCCAGAAGCACCTTGGAAAACACTCTTGGGGCCGTTGTGAGTCTGAATGGGAGTGCTCGAAACTGAAAATATTTCGACCCGACTACAAAGGGAAGAAACCATCTGTGGGATGGTTTGATAGGAATGTGGGAATAGGCCTTCGTCAGATCTAGTGAGGTGAGAAAATCTCCTGGTCTCAAAGCTTGGACAATGGATCTAAGTGTTTCCATTCTGAACTTCCGAAGTTTGAAGAATTTGTTTACAAACTGGAGGTTGAGGATGGCCCTCTAGTCCCCTGATCTTTTGGGGACTGTAAAAAAGTGGGAATATACTCCCAAGCATCTCTCTGAGGATGGAATCGGTTCGATGGCTACAATCTGTAGGAGGTGTTGTATCACAGTTGCTGTCCTCTTAGCTTTGTCCCATCGAGAATTGAGGGGAGTTGGGAAGAAGCGTGGAGGTGGAATCTTGTAAAATTCTATTGAGTATCCCAAAGAAACCGCCTCCCTGATCCAAGCGTTGACATGGGATCTGGTCCGTTGGTGGTGGACGCCAAGGAGACGCCCACCGACGCCGTGGACAGGTAGTCATTATTTGTTTGGTCTGAAGGCTGGAAAGGGTTTTCCAGGTTTGCCAGCTGAGCAGTTGTTGTTGCACCTGTGAAAGGAGTCAGAGTTAGACCATGAGGGATGAAAGGAGTCAGAATTTGACCAAGGAGTGCATCTGCCATCCCCAGAAGCCCCAGGGAGGGTTCTCTGGGTTCTGAAGGTGGATCTAGGCCAGGGGTAGGGAACCTGCGGCTCTCCAGATGTTCAGGAACTGCAATTCCCATCAGCCTCTGTCAGCATAGCCAATTGGCCATGCTGGTAGGGGCTGATGGGAATTATAGTTCCTGAACATCTGGAGAGCCGCAGGTTCCCTACCCCTGATCTAGGCTGATGGAATGAACGTTCAGGCCTGAAGAACTTTCAGTTCGGTAAAGTCTTTTTCTTATCTTTGGTTTCCACAAGCACCCAGTTGAGCTCTTTACCAAAGAGCATAGTGCCTTAAAAGGAGAGGCCTGCAACCAGAACTTTGGAGTGCGGGTCGGCTTGCCAGGTCCGAAGCCACCCATTGCATTGGGCAACAACCATGGTGGCCATAGCTCGAGAAGAAGTGAGGAGGGTGTCTACGTTAGAGTCTGTTATGAAGGAGGCCCCCATGAGGACTCTCTCTATTCCCTCCCTGAGTCCCTGCTCCTCTGGTGGAACCATGTCCAAAATGCGTCTAAGCCAGTCTATCATTGCCCTGGCTACTGTTGCAGAGGGGACGAGGGCCTTCATGGTCATGGCAAGCCATTCATGTGACTTTCTCAGCATGGACTCAGATCTTTGCAAGCGGTCCCACCACCCCATAGGCATCCTGACAGTAGCCCCTTACTGGATGTGAGGCTGTTCTAATGCAGTGAGCAAAGAACCTTGGAAGGAAAAAATAGTTTTTCCTTATTGCCCTTTGGGCACCCTTTGATCAGCTTAGAAGGGGCTGCTGGGGCTGCTAAGGGGTCTTCTGCATCATCGGCATCTTGCAGGTCCAAGGCTGAGAAAGTTTCACATATCAGTAGGGGGAGCTCCTCTGCCCTAAAGAATCTAGCCAGCTGTTCAGGGTTCTCAGCAGGGGAATCCTCCATATCTGAAAAGAGCTCAAGTGATCCCACGTCCTCTCCCTCACGGATGCATTCTTCCCCAGGAAAGCTTAATGGGTTAGGGCCAGAAGAATGGCCAGATGATCTGAGGGGAGATCTAGATCTGCTCCTGGGGGCCTGAGAAATAGTGGAAGGGACCTCCCCAACTAGAAAGAAGGTTGTTAAGGTCCTCTCTCATCATGTTTCTAAGAGAGGAAGCAAAATCAGTAGGCAAAAGGCTTTGCCGGGCAATCAAGCTGTCTGTGGAAGAACCTTGGAGGCCAGGTCTACCAGCTTGCGAGCCAGGTCTACAGTCTGATAAGGCAGAGCTAGCAGGGCTCTCATCTGAAAGGGCAGGGTTACCAGCTCAGAGGACAGGTCTACTCTCTTGGAGGGGAGGTCTACCATCTTGGAGGGCAAGTCTATCATCTAGGGGCCCAGAGCTACCGCCTTGGAAGACAGGTCTACCCCCGCTGTTCCCCTCCTGCCCCAGCCTGGAATGGTCTTGTCTGCTTGTAGAGGCTTGAGAAGTCTCCGGCTCCTCTGAGATGGCAGCATCGCATTTCCCAGGCAATTGATGAGCTCTGGAGTGGTCCTGGGACGCTGCTGGCTGGCACGTGTGTTTCTTGCATCCCTGCTCATCTTTTTGAGACTGGGAAGTGCTGGGCTGGGTTCCCAGTCTCCAAAGTGTGCCCTGCTCGAAGAGAGCCCAATGGCTTCCCGAGTGGGTCTTCTTTGCCGCATCGCCCTGCTTGGAGGGAACCTGATGGTCTCTGAGTAGTTGTTTGCTCTTGAGGCTGCAGCCCGGGTTCTCTCCCGAACTTCTCCTTGGTGGGGGAAAAGGATCTGGTGGCCATCTTGGGAGCTGACAAAAAAGGCAGGAGATCTTCCAGGGAAGAAAACTCACTTTGGAAAAAGTCCCCCCCCCCCCCCCCAAGGAAGAGAGATAGCTTAGTAATAGAGAGGGGCACAAGTAAGGATGAAAAGAGCAGAAAACCAAAAGGAATAGATGGGCAAGAGGTCAGGAGCCTGTAAGGATCGTGCTCTCCCTGTAAGGCAGAAAAAATACTGTTGGAAAATGGCCAACACACCTCTAACAGGAAGTAGCAGAAAACTTGTTCCTGCCTCCCTGATGAAGGGGTGACGAATCGCCCATCCAAGATACCTTCCGCCTCCAGGAGAATGGCTCTCCCCAAGAACTTGGAGCTCAGATGAGGTGACGTCCCCCTGCCCCCCAGGGGGAGAAGGAAAGAAAGCAGCAGACAATACAAATGGAACGTTTACCAGCACTGTGGCTGGCTGGAGGAGAGATGGTCGTCTGGGTGAGGGATAAGAGGAACAGCTGCAGAGGTCAATAATGGAGTGTGTTGGAAAAATCCACATGGCTGACACCAGATCATTGAGTCCCCAGCTATATGAAGTTGGCCCTCACAAACAATTGCCAAGGAACATCCAGCACCCACCAACCTTAAGAGCCTAGCATACTTGCGAACATCTTCTCACCTCTCCTACTCATTGCATCTCCAACTCATTGCCCTTGGTAGCCCACACCTTGTTGTGTGAGAAGTGGACAGGGATTAGCACTATTGGTGGGTGGAGGTGTGAAGATAATCATGTGTGCTTGAGATAGGGGGTTTCCAGCAAGATTATGTATTAGCTCAGCTACATTAAAAGTGATTAACGGAGTCTTTTCATTCCTTTAAAGAGCCCACAGCTGCAAACACACACACATCCCTTCCGAACAAATCAAATCATTGAATTTCCTGTTTATGCTTCAGCCATTTGTCAGATGAACTTATAATCCAATATTCTGTGCATATAATTTAATAACAACATAGCCAAGTTTTGAAAAAAAAATCTGGATCAAAGACACAGGAGATTGACTCTATTCAGGCAGCAACATCCCTCCCCTTGGAAACAACAGAGGGGTATAAAAAGTCACATCATGATATTCTGGGCTTCCTATTAAGTAATGCAGTACTGAAAGCTCTTAGGAGATTTGTGAATTGATCTGGCATTTCCTGAACCATCCTTGTTCTAGAGTGCTCTGCTTGGGTCCTGGTGCTTATCTAGTGCTGTCCCAAAGGCAGTGGGACAGAATATAGAAACTTCCATTCTTGCTAGCAGATGTCTATCTCTTCTTACAGTTGCAAATGACTCCCACTCAAAATTGGTCATTAACGCACCTTAACAGTACTTATCGGAAGCATATGAAATCCCAGCAATTATATGAAGAAGGGGTACACAGAGAAAGAATATTCAGGGTCTTCCTTGACTTTCATATTGTATTTGCCAAACTCTACTTGGCTACCCCACTCCTATTTGTGCATTTATAACTAAAGCGAATTGCTGAACTTTCATAAAATAAACACTATATATTTTGAGGACCAGAAAGGGGCGAGAGCCCCTTTGTAAAAATATAATGCAATTCCAAAAGAATGGCCAAATTCAGCAGGTCTAGTTTCTGGACTTCTTTCAGTGCAGGCCTTTAAATGGCAAATAACTCTTCTTTTCCCTCTTCACTTTTTAAAAAGCCAAAGCTGACAGTATTTGTTGTATTCTGGGCAGCACAGATCACCTTGGCTGGGGGAGCAGCTGTGACGGCCCAGCAAAATAGGGACAAATAGCTGACCTAGTACAATTTTTTTTAAAAAGAGAAACAGTTTTGTAGATTTCTCCAGATATATTTCACTGCAGACTTGACAAGATGGCCCAGATCAGCACAATCTTGTCAGAGCTTGGAAGCTACACTGAGTCAGCCCTGGTTGGTACTTGGATGGCACACCACGAAGGAAGTCCAAGATCTCCACGCAGAAGCAGCCAATGGCAAGCCACACCCAAAGCTCTCTTGCCTTGAAATCGCTCTGGGGTCCCTGTAAGTCAGCTGCAACTTGAGGGCACTTTCCTCCCCCACCACCATTTCCTGACTGAGGTAAAAAACAACAACACAAACTGGTCTGTTGCATGAGTGACCCATGGCGCAGCTCATGGAAAAAGCATAAACAAAACAAGGTAAGGGAGAGTTGTGCCACACCGATTATGGTGGCATGGTGAGCTATATGGAATGCAAGTGCTCCATTTCCACCTCCACTCTATCCTTCATTCAGATCTTTTAAAATATTTTTCCTGTCTTTTATGAAGAGAACAGCTATTAACCCCCACCCCCATTACCTTTTCTGTGACCAAATAATGAGTTTGACATTCAAATGAGAAGGACATTTAGGATCTGCTACGGTAGGACACTTTTGTGATGCTCTGTCAGTTCACTCACTACAGACTGAAAGCATAATCATAAAGGGAGTGACATTCAGCACTCGATATGGCACTTATTTCTTGTAACAATCCAGCAGGGCCTGTTCCTGTGCCCGGAGCTGATCATCTGTTTGTTTCTGTTCACGTCTTCCGCTTGTCCTGCCATTTTCTAAGGGATTCGTGAATGGATCTTGCTTAGTGGAAGAGTTAAGTACTGTTTTTCACTCTGCAGTCAAATAAATTGTCCATTAACAAGAGCATTGTGGGTTTTCTAGGTTTTCTGGCTGTGTTCCAGTAGCATTTCCTCCTGCCATTTCGTCTGCATCTCTGGCTGGCATTTTCAAGAAAACCCAAAGCACTCTAGTGATTCCGGCCATGAAAGCCTTTGACAATACATTGTCCATTAACACTTTTTAGTTCATTGCTGTCTGTCATATAATTGCTCAATCATTAAAAACAAAAACAAATGAAGAGTGGCTCTGATTGCAAAATGAAGATCAGTGTGTAGTCTCTACCTAACCCAGCTTCATCAACTGTTTTATGCAGACCAGCATGTGGATTATGGATGCCCTGTGGTGCTGCCCTTCAAGATGGTACAAAATGTGACAGCCATTCTTTTTCTGGGCCTAACATTCAGGAAAGAGCCAGTCCCGTTTTGATCAGTCCCGTATTTCCATCAGTTGCCTTTATATTTCTGGCTCCAATTCAAGGCACCTTTCAAAGTCCTGCCCACACTCTTGAAGGGCTGCCCTCTCCCTTCACTTACTGTGTGGCAACTTGATTCTACCCATCAACAACTTCTTCCAGCCTCCTCCCTCGAGAGGGACTGATGCAGCTGCCACCCAAATGCAATTTTTTCCTCTTTTGGTTGCCCACCCCTGCTCTGAAACAGCCTCTCAGAGGAGGTAAGGAAAGCCCCTGCCCTTGACTCTCCATAGAGACCACAAAAAGAGCTGTTTAGAAGGATAATTTTGAGGTGAAGGGCGTGGTCATATGGTATACGGATTATTCTGGCTTTAATTGTTTTTAGTTACGATGATTTAATTTAAAGGGATGACATGTGGAGGATGGGGCAGATAGGTTTTCAAATGCGTTGGAAGACTGGATGGAGACAAACTACAGCAAAGGTGGTGTCCTCAAAATTTGAGAAAGAACTTCCTGAAGGGGGGGCTCATACCTCAAGGACCCTGAAGTCCCAAATCAGCCTCTCCGTTCAGCAGAGGCCAACTTACTGGTGGTCCCTGGCTCCTCTATGACTGTGGTGGCGAACCTTTGGCCAGAACCTTTGGCCATGCTGGCAGGGGCTGATGGGAATTGTAGTCCATAACATCTAGAGTGCCAAAGGTTCGCCACCACGGCTCTATGATGTGGTTAGCCTCCACCCGGGCCAGGGCCTTTAGTCCTGTGGGATCTCGAGCAGTTCTGCAGGGCCTGTAAAACAGAGTTGTTCTGCCGGGTCTTTGGGCGAGACAGCTGCTGAACTGATTGCCATTCCCTGTGGTGAGGGTGGATTATAGGTTTTCTTTCTTTTGACCACTTTTAGGAATCAGACTGTTTTCACCATCTATGAACTGTTTTAACTTTAATGTAACTGTTTTAAGGTTTTATGTTGTTTTTATCTGACTTTATCTGACCCTTCGAGGTGGGCAGTATAGCAAATTTGAAATATGAATGAATGAATGAATGAATGAATGAATGAATGAATGAATGAATGAATGAATGAATGAATGAATGAATGAATGAATATTTGCCATTGGAGCAGTTTCTCTCCTGAGGTGGTGGTCTCTTCATAACTGCAGGTTTTTAAGTACTTATTGGGTGCCTACTTGTTGGAGGTATTATTTTTGTAGCTCCTCTATTGGCAGGTGGTTGAACTAGATGACCTGGCCTCCGGTACAACCCTGAGATTAAATAAATATATTACTTTATTGTTTTATTGTTATCTTGCTACTCAGGGCAGATCCCAATTATGTTTGGGAAAAGGCAGGTTTAAAAACATTTTAAATAAATAAGATAGTTTAGATTCTTTCCTTCATAGGAAAACTGGTAAGGCCATTCTGTATGGGAAACTTTAATTGTCACAGTACTAGACTTGAGACCCGAGACACCCAGGTCTAAGTCCCCTACTCTATGGAAGTTCACTGGATGACTCTGGACCAGTCGCACACACTCAGCCCAATGCTGGTTGTTGGGGGAATAAAATGGAGGCACAGAGAACTATCGTGTAAGCTGCTTTGGGTCCCCATTGTTTGGATCCTTCATCAAAACTGAATGGATGATGGACACCGTAGACTAAACATCTCGTGTGGAGGCAGATTTACTCTGAGAAATAGAATGACTGAAGCGCCAAGAAACCTCTCAAGTCTGACGATGGTGTGCCAGCAAACAAGTGATATCAGGGGAAGCAAAGGGTTACCAACGGAGCCCTGGCAGTGCTGCAGCTGCTGCAGGGGTTTGCCAAAGTCCCTCGGGAAGAGGCCTGTCTGCTGAGCAGAATGCTGCTGTGAACCATGCATGGGAAGCAAAGTAATTCCAACTAGATGGCAGCCAAGAAAGCAAATTGAATGATGTGTGGGTTATCTGCCATCATTTAAATGTTTGAAGATTTTCATTTTCATCAAAAGGGCCCAATCGACCATCCAGACCAGCCCTCTTTTCCTGTTTTTTTGGGGGGGTTTGCTCACAGCTGACTTATGGCAGGGGTTTCAAGGCAAGGGGAATACAGAGGCTGTTTGCTGCTGCCAGACTCTGCATCACACCCCTGGTATTCTCTGAAGGTCACCCATCCAAATACTTCTCATGGTGAGGCAGAGAGTATGTGACTGGCCTAAGCAAGCTTCCATAGCAATGTGGGGACTTGAACCTGCATTTCCCAGATCTTATTCCAACAGTTTAACTACTGTACCATACTGGCTGTCTCTTGGCTCCAGGCAGGAAATCAAAAACTAGGCCAGACCCAACACATGGCTGTTCTCTTTTGACATTCAATGGAAACTGACCCTCCTGAAATAACACATGATCTCACCCTTTGGAAGAAAAAATGCAAATTTTTGCCCCTCTTCCATGTGACTGCCCTGAAGTCTTTTCTTCTCCAAGTTAAACCAAGTTAAACCTATTCAAGCTCCTTCAGCCCTTCCTTGATAGACTCCCAACCATCCTTCTTGCCCTCTACTGAATTCATTTCCAATTTTTCTACAACCTTCTTCAAGGGTAGGGCCCAGATTTTCTGTCACAGTATTCCAGAGGAGAGGGATGTGGAATTATGTCTGGACAGTTGGACACTCTGCTTCTGTTAATGCAGCATAAAATTGCTCCTTTTATTCTTTAAACTACATCTCCAAACTGAATGCTCTTAGGAATCTTCTCTCATTACCTTTTTCAAATAGAAGCTAGACTTTCAAGGTTTCATCTCTCTCTCTCTCTCTTTCTCTCTCTCTCTCTTTCTTTCTCTCTCTCTCTGACAAAGGCATAATTTCTCGGCTTCAGTGCTGCTAATTTCTTCTTACAGCAGACTAATGAAAAGTAACTGGCCTCTGTGGGGAGCACTTGGCCTTCAGGATACTCAGAAAGATGCCTTGTGCTAAGTCAGACAATTGGTCCATTAAGATTAGTACTTAAAGACATTTAAATAAATAAAAGCCCCATCTACTTTGACTGGTAACAGCTGTCCAGGGTCCCAGGCCAAAGTCTTCCACATTGCTTATTACCTGAGTATTTCAACTGGAGAGGCTGGGGAATGAATCTGGACGCACAGGACGTTCGTCCTGGACCGGGGTCGCCCTCGCTACAGGGTGCTGGAACTGAGGGTTCGTGCCCTCCATTCCAACATATATAGTCCGTTTGAACAAGGGAAATGTTTGTCCATTGGTCCGTTTTCCCACCAGGGAGTCTCAGCAGGGACTGTTGGATCATGGGAGTCGTAGTTTCGTAGGTTTGCAACCCTGACAGGTCTAACATTTGGCACTGATGTGGGAACAAACCACCCAAAAAGGTAAGTGATAATGTCTACATGCTTCTTCATCATATGTATTTTGTTTCTCTGTGGCATTGAAATTCTGAATACAGGGTAGGGAACCGCCAGGCTCTCGGATGTTCAGGAACTGAATTCCCATCAGCCCTGCCAGCATGGCCAATTGGCCATGCTGACGAACGTGGGGTATTCTGTTTCTGAAGCTTGCAATTCTAGACCAGGGTCAGCGAACCTACGGCTCTCCAGATGTTCAGGAACTACAATTCCCATCAGCCCCTACCAGCATGGCCCAATTGGCCATGCTGACAAGAAAGAACTGATAAGAATTATGAACCCTGAACATCTAAAGAAACACTGATTCATTCATCTATCTTCCTTTTGATCATCTTATCTTTATAGTGTTTCAGTGAAGAATCTAAAGCATTAAGTCAAATTGTAAAATTTGTCATTTATATTTTCCTCTCAAGTCCATGACTGCTACTTCCCACTTGGTGTGCTTTGCTGTATAAATCTGTGCATCATTGTGGTTCTTACGCTTGCTACCTGCACTGGTCTGTTTTACTACAACTGACTTCTCACCCTGTGGGATCTTTTCCCTTTGGCTTCACACTTTGGCACATGCACAGGAGCTGGAGTCTCACGGGTCTGACGGTTCGGTCCTCTTAGTCACACGTTCACTAACATTCAAGTTTCTTGATGCAACATTTCGTTTAAAACCTTAGCTTGTTTTAAGGTGGTTCTACTGATGTCTGTCTGGGCAATGTCCCACAAAGCTGCTGTCCAAACAGAAGTAGCAGAAATTACCAGTGGAAGGGTCTTCCCAGCTTTCCTGGAGCTACCAAGCAATGGCAGCCTTAAGGATCTTCTGGCCTAGAGATTCCTCCTTAGGGAGTCTCTTACAGCCCTCCTACAATCTAATCTATGCCAGCCACCCAACCTTTCATGAGCCAGAAAGAAAGTAATACCTCGTCTCCCTGCCCTCAGGTGTCAGGCCTCGACTCTTGAAAGCCACGTGCCAGTTAAGAGCAGACAACCTGGGTTGCCACAAACCCCAGCATGTGCTGCAGTTCCAATTCTTATGGCCCAAGCTGGCATCCTGGGGAATTTTGCAGCAGGCTTCTATGACTGTAACTCAGAGATCCCCACCATGGGGCTGATACCTTTCCTGGTGCCTGCCACATTTATTTAGAAAGTGGAAGGAGCCAGGTGGCACATTTGCCACCAAGGTTTCTGCAGATCCAATTGGCTTTACAGATTTTTAACATCACTGATGCCAGATGCCAGATGCCAGAACAGCACATGAATATGATGTGTACATCGGAAAATACATTTAAATGCTATTTCCAGGTTGAAAGGCGTCCTGCTAAACGGAGCTCCTCCCTGTAGTGCTCAGGAGCTACTATGAGAGTTATGCGTGACCTTCACTCCCTGAGATTCTGGGGTCTGCTTAGTCTCCTGCGGCAGCCCACCACCACCTAGTGTCAGAATCCCAAACCCACGGGCACAAACAAAGTTGGAAACCCTTGCCATGACTTATGTCTCCCACCCACACACCCCTGTCCTGAACAGAGAGCACGCAGGGCAGCACATCTACTCCACCCTCCACAAAGGCCATGATGAGACACCGCTGGGCACGTACATGTGTATGGTACAGCACCAAGTCACCCAGGTGCTGGGGAGAACAGGCACAGAGTTCAGTGGGTGAAACATTGTAGCCTGGTAATCGTGAGGGTGGGTGAGGATCCACAGCCCACCCCAAGGAAGCCAGTTTGGGAAGACTAGGGGAAGAGCAGGTTGAAAAGGTAGCAAGGAGTCACACAAGTGAAGAACACTCAGGCAGGGTCTTACTGAGGGTTTCTGACCCATTTGGACCAAGGAGGTGAGCAAGCTGAGGACTCTCATCTCACCTAATCCATCCCCTTTCAACTATGTGGCAAGAAGGACATGCTTCGGTGAGAGAGGGAGGGTGACACTTCACAAAGACTGCACAGTGTTATGTTACATGAAGCCGTACTTATTGCCCGGGCGCAGACATTTATTCAGCACACCAACCACACCACAGTTTTACACGAAACCTACGCCTACTGGAGAACCGCAATCTATGCTCACCTTTTCAATTTCATATAGTTCTCACTGGCTGCAGGCCGGCATTCTGCACGCTGGACCACGATTCCTTCCAAAGACAGTTTCTCTTAAAGAGAAACAGACATAGATTAGCAGCAGAACTCAAACACAGAGCCAGGAGTGGCCGTGCTGAAACAGACTTCAGCCACAGAAAATCAGTCCAGGCACCTAAGTTAAGATTTTTCCCCCCCACTTTCAGTTGCTGTAACAGACTCACAAAATTATCCCTTCGGACAAACAGGTTCTGGGCCTGTTCACGACAAGCAAGGAGAGAACTAACTAGAATAAAAATTTAGGAAAATTGAATCAAAAATAAAATGTTGCCAACGTTTGAAGTGCCACAAAACTCTCATTTGCTTTTTATTATTGTTTTAATTGCATAATAGAAGAAATCAAATCAGCAGTTCTAACAAACAAGACATGTACTGACAGCACATTCATCTGTTTTGTATTCCTACTTTTCCAGTTAAGGAGAAGACAGTTTCCAAATGTCTGCAAAACCGTTTTATTTCTTGAGATCAAATAAAAGAGTGTGGATTTCATTCACACCGTGCCAGAAGACGCAGGATATAAACCAATCTTGAAATTCCTTTATCTTCCCATGTTCCCCAAGATAATCTGCAGGAAATGGGGTGGAGTGGCTGTCTTTTATTCTTTTACCTCTTACCTTTCTTTGTACTGATCCTGGGTGTTCAGGGTGGGGGTGGGGACAGTTTTGATCAGAGAGAGTCTGCCATAAGCCCAGCTATTAGGGCATGTGACCCCTAAATTACTGCAATTACACTAGCCTCCAATCAATTCTTCAACCCAAGGCAGAGGCGTAGCTAGGGGAAATGGAGCCCAGGACAAAAAATCTGAGTTTTGCACCCCCACCCCATCACCATATGGGCAGCCACCCTCCCCCATCATAACCAAACAACGTTTTTTGCCCCAGGTCATCTCAAAGTCACCATCACATTATAGAACATGCCCCAACACACAAATCTGAACACACCCAGGGCTGCCTAGTTTAAACAAAATTGTAAGTGATGCTATTTTTTGAAGGGGGGAAATCCACCCTGAAACAGCATCACTTTTAATGTTGTTTAAACTAGAGAGCCCAGATTCTCCTTTTAAAGTCTGTTATACACTGTGTCCAGACTTCTCTTATAAATGAGGTACTTCTCTCTCTGTAGTGGTGCATACCTCTAGAAGATGCTACAGTCACAGATGCAGGCTTAAATGTTAGGAATAAGATCTACCAGACCATGGCCACACAGCCTGCAAAAAACCTGCCAGTCAACAGTACCAAGTTGAATCTGGCTTTCGTGAGAAAGCCTCTCAACAATATTTCCTCTTCAATGTTTTTTTAATCTAGGGAGGCCAGATTCTCCCTTTAAATCCACACCAAAGGGGGTGGATTTAAAGAGAGAACCTGGGGATAATATGAGAGTGCCTGTCAGGGGAGCAATGTTTAAGCTAACAGTACCACAATTTTAGGCTATCTTCAGGAGACTCTCCTGATGATACCACCCAGGTTTAGTGAAGTATGGTTCAGAGGGTCCAAAGTTATGGACCCTCAAAAGGGTAGCCACATTTACTATTAGCTCCCATTAGAAACAATGGGGGATGGGGGCACTGCCTTTGATGTTCCATAACTTTGGACCCCCTGAGCCAAACTTCCCCAAACCTGGCTGGTATCATCAGGAGTGCCACCTGACTATAGCCTGAAATTTTGGCGCTGCTAGCCTAAAACCTGCACCCCTGCGTAAAAAGTAAAAACACTAAAAATACCCAAAAAATTTAGAAATGAGCCCAAATTTCTCTGAGCCCCAAATGGTGGGCGCCCGGGACATTTATCCCCAGATGTCCCCATTGTAGCTATGCCTCTGGTTCAAGGGTTTGGTTTTGACCTTTAAAGCCCTACATAGCTTGGGACCACAGTACCTGAAGGACAGCCTTCTCCTATATGTTCCTGCATGGGAATTAAGTTCACGGGGAGAGGTCTACTGAGTGTCCCACCAATCAAAGAAGTCTGTTTGGTGGGCAAGCTAAGAATCATGAGAGAAGAAGGCCTTTTCAGTGACAGCCCTACAATTATGGAACAGTTTCCTCGGGGAGGTGCTGTGGTTCAGTAGCAGAACGTCTGCTTGGTATGCAGAAGGTCCACAAGTTTTGTCCCTGGAATAGCCAGCTGGAAGGAACTGGCTGCAAGTGATCAGAAAGACCCCACCCCCACCAGGCCCTTTAGAGAGCGGCTGCCAGTCTAAGCAGTCAACAGTGCATTTCGGGCAGCTTCATGTCTCCTCTTGCGTGCCTGGCCTCCTCACTTCCAGCCTTTGGGAGTCGATTGAAGACGGTTCTATTCAGGACTGTATTTTGTTAAATTCACTAGCAGTCCTGAATTGTGATTTTACTTTTAATTTGATTTTAAAATGTAACTTAGTAGACTTAATAGGTTGCCCCTTCCCATCTGTGTTGCAAGCCCCCTTCAGCTCTGTGAGAAAGGTAATGAACAAATGTTTTAAATAATAAATATGTTATGACTGTTACCCCCTCTCCTTAATGAATATGTTGTGATTGTTATCCCCTCTCCTTAAAACTGTTACCCCCTCACTAGTAGGGGACCTCGCTCCCCCCTAACCTCTCAAGAGAAGGCACACTTTCACTGACCTCAGTTAAGAAACTGGAAGGAAATAGAACTGGGGGAGGGGGGAGCAGTCTGCCCCAAAGTAGGATGCAACAGCAGCTTCTCCAGGGCTGTATCAGTGGCTCAGAAGATCCCAGAAGAGGCCCAAGCTACACCACTAGCAAGGTGAGGATTTCAAAAAGCCCTCCCCAGAATTCTTCTATTGCACCCACTGACTCTCGGCAGACAGATCTTCTCCACAGCATGAAGGAAACATGCTCATCCAATCCTTTCCCTGGACCAGTGGTGGCGAACCTTTTCGAGACCTGAAAGTGCCCACCAGTGCCAACTCCAAAGAGCCCATTTCTTTTATCGTTGGAAGCCTACCATCGCAACTTAACCTGAATAGTGAGGTTTTAGTTTAGAAAAAATGGTTGGCTTCGAGCCATGCATTACCCGGGAGTAAGCGTGGTGGTAGTCGGTGGCTTTGCTTTGAAGCAACCGTGCAACTCTTCCAACGGGTGAATCACGACCCTAGGAGGGTTTACTCAGAAGCAAGCCCCATTGCCAGCAACCGAGCTTACTCCCAGGTAAAGGGTCGCGCTTTCGTTCTTTGCATGAAAATCAGTGGGGTTTAACAGCATTTAACAGGGTTACCCATACTGCTTCCCCAAAACTAGGTCTAAGGTTTAATGCTAATAATCAAGCCCAGCAGCCCAGGCCAGCCTAGATGTGTGTGTGTGTGGGGGGGGGGGGTACTCTGTTTGCATGTGCCCACAGAGAGGGCTCTGAGTGCCACCTCTGGCACCCGTGCCATGGGTTCGCCACCACTGCCCTAGACCATTTGGGGGCAGCTTAGGGAGGGACGAGGCATCACTTTCTCTCCCCCTTTTCTTCCTGCAAAGGCTAGGAGTTGACGGTCAGCCTAAATCGTCTTCCACTTTGTGACCTTTAAATTTCAACATCCAAAAAACCCCAGACATCTGCAACATTCCCCTCTCCTCAGAATGTGTCGTCGCAAGAATGCAAATTATTATGAGGGTTACCTATGTCATTTGTTCTACTTACCCAATTTTGCCCTGAGCTCCTGGCTAGCAATTTATAGACCCATGTGGCAGGTCCAGGACCCTGAGGACTCTCCGTACCTGTTGATATCAGCCAGCCCCAGTGCCAAGTATCCCTGTTCTGATGGATTCTATCCAGATCCCACTCTTGTGTTTCTATGGAGGCATTCATTCACACTGTGAGGATGGCGCTGCTGTCCCACTGCAGTCAACCAATCCTCCTCTATGGCCTTACTCCAGTACTAAAGGAGATACAGCCAAATGCTCTCCTAACTCTGTAACAGAACTGTTAGGTTAGCCCCTGAACTTGGGCCTGCTCGATCTATTAGGCATGTCTTTGTGTGTGCAAGTGAAATAGCTTTTAATGGCATTCAGAGACTGGTTGGTTCATATTTTAAGTCTGCACACAAGTACTGTATTATACCTATTTCATGCATGCAGAGATACAGCAGAATCTGAAAGAGAGAAACTGGGAAAACGTGCAAATGCTGCTTGGAGATCCAAAAGCCAAGGAAACGGAAAGAAGGCAGCTGTTGGGCTCTTGATGCCCTGGTCAGTTCTCTGTCTGTTCCTGGCCTTTCAGTTCCATATCCCATGAAGATGTTCCTCTTTCATTCATTATTCTTTTTAGGCAGATATAATTTTAAAAGACCCACTAACCCACCTCTCACGTTGCAGAAATACTAGCCCTGCTATAGAACCAGTAGAAAAGGAACAGCAGAAGTGATGCCTGCTCTCCGCCATCCTCCTGGCACAGATAAGGTGGGCAAGGAACCATGGGCAGGGCAACTGCAGCACCAGAATAAATAAAAACAGAACCTCTTCCCTGATTCTGGGTGACAAACATGTTTAAAATGGAAGGGTCTGGTTCTGGAAAGCCAGCTGCAGGCTCTGCTCTTAGGGCATGCTCTCTAAGAAAACAAGCATCGACATCTGCACAGCCTCCCCTCATCTTGCAGCTCATTGAAAGCATCTGCAAAGGGAAAATCCACTTTAAAAGACTGAGCCTTAGAAACACAGCTACTGCACAAAGAAACATGGCAGTTTTTCCTATAGCATCTCCATCACTGAAGAATTGCTGTGCTATAGTGCTACTGAACGACAGACCTCTGGTGCTTCGTTACAGGCCTGCTGTTTTTCACATAGAAGCAGCAGCATTTTTATGAATCAAAACGAACAGAGGCCTGGCACATTTCTGCATATAACTTTAAAAAATGGACAGTATAATAGGAATAGCTCATCCCTTCTATCAAGGCTTTTGTCTGTAAGATACAAATTGACTGCAGTTTTCTCATTTTGCTACCAAAGCACAGACATCACCTATGATGGAAAGTGGTGTTTTTAAGCACAATTGGTTCTTTTAAGCACAATTTTTCACAAAAAAAAAACTCAAATGTTTGCAAAAAAACAAAACAAAAAACCTGACCAAGATGCAAACTCCTACACAACAGGATGAGAGGCTTGGAAAATGGTTACCAGTGCAATCCTAAGCAGATTTACCCCCTTCTAAATCCACCGAAGGCAACGGGCTTAGAAGGGCACAGCTCTGCTTTGGACTGTACTGCAAGCATCTCAACCAATTTGGCTTTCAAGAAGCAATTCTTTAAAATATATATGCCAAACACAAGTTAGACTGCCAAGTTGCATCAATTACTTGATAATTTTCCAAACTGATTTTCAAAATCTTTATTTCCGTTTAAATGTTAAGAAGCAAGCAAATAGTTACCTGTTTTTCAGCATGTGATACAAAAGCACACCTTAAAATCATTCAAGCTTCTGAGACTTTCAAAGAAATACTAAACTGGTATCCATCTGGCCCTCTTCTCTCCCTTACACAGTTAAATGCAAATTGTGTCTCGCAGGCAGGCAAGCTCCCAAGATCACACTGCTGCTGCTGCTGCTGCCGCTGTCGCCGTCGCCACTGCTGCTGCATACTCGGCTTTTACACCACCTACTGCAAAACTGAGCCAAGGATAAGGGGCTCATGCGAGGCTTAAAGCACAACCCTTCTCCCTATTAGAGCTGCATGAAGGTGCTTTTAAAGAAGAAATCTCCATACAAAGCCAAACACGAGCAAGGCAAGAAAACCGTCTCGCCAACAGAGAACAAAACAAACGGGCGTGAAATGGAATGTGACAAGAAAAGCAGCGATTCGGAAGGCATTGATCAAGGCAAGAACTGTAAAATGTCTCTAGTGACTCTCAACATCGGCGGCTACCTGTATGTCACACAAAAGCAAACACTAGCCAAGTATCCAGACTCTCTGTTGGAAAGAGTTGTCAACGGAAAAATCCTGTGCCCAGCTGATGCAGACGGCCATTATTTCATAGACAGGGATGGGCTGCTATTCAGGCATGTTCTGAACTTCCTCCGGAATGGAGAACTGCTTCTGCCGGAGGGATTTCAAGAGAACCAACTTCTGGCACAGGAGGCAGAATTCTTCCAGCTTAAAACATTAGCCGATGCTGTGAAGTCCCGGTGGGAGAAAGAGCAGCTGGCGCCCAGAGAAACCACCTTTCTGGAAATCACAGACAGCCACGACCGCTCCCAGGGCCTCCGGATTTTTTGCAGTGCTCCTGACTTCATCGCAAAGATAAAATCTCGCATCATTTTAGTGTCCAAAAGCAGGCTGGATGGCTTTCCGGAAGAGTTCTCCGTCTCATCCAACATTATACAGTTTAAATACTTCATCAAGTCGGAAAACGGAACGCGGCTCGTTTTGAAGGAAGATAACACGTTTGTTTGCACCCTGGAAACGCTGAAGTTTGAAGCGATCATGATGGCTCTAAAATGTGGATTTAGGCTGCTGACCAGCCTGGATTGCTCCAAGGGGTCCATTGTGCACAGTGATGCTCTTCATTTTATCAAGTAATGACCTCTTTTTCACTCAATGGACAAAAGGCCAGAAGCATGCTGCAGCCTGCCAATCTCATCAAACTACCAGAAATCACAACCAATTTATCCCGCTCTGTCCTCCACGGAGCACTGCTGCTAAGGAATAAATGTGAGCTAATGGTATGTAAATTGTTACAGCCACCTCTGAGTTAATTGTGCCTAAATTTAATAATAAAAAAATGTATTTACTAAATGTGCTGGGAATCACGCTGAATGCTGAAATCACCTGCATCTGTGCTTCTTCCTTCCTCCTTATCCACACAGAATCTCGCAGAAAGGTCAGTACTTGTGTGTGACTATTGTGCTTTACATCTTTCCCCCGTCAGCTATGACAGGGAATGCCTTCTTTTTAACTAACATACATAGCGTGGTTTCTTTTTGGTAAAGACGTTCATAATTTGAGATGGAATTTATATTTTAAGGAATTGAAATCGTGCTGAAAATTGGAAACAATGGCATCAGAGGTATCCAACTTAAGTTCTGATGGCAGATGTCACGATTTGTGTATTTGAAAATGCCATTGTTTCAGAAACAGAATCAGAAACCACAAAGCCATCTAGCCCAACATGGTGCTAAAAGGGGCAGAACAACTTTAACCACAAGGCACCCTCCACAGAGAGGCCACTTCCTCAGATTTCTTCAGGAGGAGAAAGCTTCAGCACCATAGACAGCTACATCAACACTGTCTGATTCTGGATCACTGGATTACAGGTAGCAATAACCACAGTTGTGATATCAAACTGAGTGTCTTGCCCAGAAGGGAGAGGCAATCAAAGTGCCATATGGAAAAAAATGGCTTATGCAACTCAGAGCCAAATATCTCATTCCAAACAGTCCACTTGCCTGTTTGTGATTGGAAAGAAGGTGACAAGTTTGATTTCCTCTTGCAAAGCTAATGTATTGCAGAGGAGGAGGAAAAAGGAGGAGGAGGAGGATGGCCATGGGGGAACAGTGTCTAATAAGGTCACATGACTAGTGAGTTAAAAAGTAAGTTGTTCTGGTTTTTTTCTTTCTTTCCTGCATGCAATACTTAAAAACTTCCCTTTTATCAGTATAAAAATTGAAATTCTCACAACAGGATTGCAAAGATCCTTTCTCAATTTCAAATTGGGAACTGGAGCTGTCAGCCCATCTTGGCTATAACCATGAATGGCACACGCACTCCATTAAGAGACAATTCTTTTGAGGAGGAAGAGGTTCAGGAAGACGTGCTCAGCGTTGTCCAGTCAACGCATGCAGGAAAAATTCCATAAAAATACTAACGGGTCCTTCACAGAGATTTCAAGACCTGGGGAAGTGGAGACTCCTAGAGAGCCTGACCCTGATTCTGGAGCTGATGGCAGACTTCACGGGCAAACAGGGGACTTACAGGATCAGGGCTCAGGCCCTTTGCCAGGAACTTTCCCCTCCTGACAAAGTCGGGTTTCAGTGAACATGCACAAAATGAGCGCTGACACTTGGACAGAGGCCTCTCAGGTTAAAATGCCCCTCTTTCAGATCCACCATGTGGCAGTGATGAATGCTTCGAAAGAGTCACAGGATTACCTACAGCTTGCAGCGCCAAATGTTGAGCACCAATAATGCTACAGGTGCTATACAGAAATGAACGTAATCCAAGGCTGATGCAGAAGAGTACGAGGGACATTTACACCTGAACTAATCTTTAATTTAAAACATTTATTAGCCACTTTTCTCCTTTACATAGCTCAACATGGCTTACAATGGCTCATTCCGCACATGCAGAATAATGCACTTTCAAACTGCTTTCAGTGCTCTTTGAAGCTGTGCGGAATAGCAAAATCCACTTGCAAACAGTTGTGAAAGTGGTTTGAAAACGCATTATTTTGCGTGTGCAGAAGGGGCCAATACAACAGACAAAATACATCAAAAACAAATTTTTAAATCACTATTTAAGTAAGTCACTCAAATGAAATCCTAAATAAAACTGCCTTTAACTGCCTCCTGAAGATCGAGAATGAGGGGGGCAGGACCACCCCTGGGGAGGCTGTTCCATAGACCTGGGCCTGAAACTGAAATGGCCCTCTCTTGGGGACCCACCAGATGAGCTCCCCTGATGGGCTCCGGCCTGTCCAGAAGCCACTCTGTGCAGAACCTGACTTCCCCAAACTCACACATCATAAGAGAGGAAGAAGAATGTGCGATAAACTAGAAACACTGGAGAAGTTCGTTTTGTCTGTGAAAGTGCATGTGCGTGTCTCAAAAGCCCCTCTGGACCAACTCTGATATGTAGCGCAGACTGTAATCTACAGTGGGGGGGGGGGGAATGGGGGAAGGAGACAGGGACTGAGAAACAGGACTTACTGCCAGCTCTCCACAAACCAAAGCCCACAAATTAAACAGTCAAAGCTGGGTGCTGGGGAGAGAGCCGGGGGGTGGGGGGCGTGGAGGGGGACACCCCCTCTTCTACTGCCCTCTTCAGTACGACTTTCCCTTGTCAGTCTTAACCACAGATTTGGAATGTCATCACCTGCCCCATTCCCAAATTCCTGTAGGGCAGCTATGTTAGTGCGTGGCACCTGAAGAACCAGCACATTTATTGAACTGTAAGGCTCATATCCTAGAGTCTACTTTAGAAGGCCTATAAAGAACAGAAATCTGTGACATGTGTATTCAGAAATCAAAATGTGCATAAGATAATTACTGAACGGGCAGAAATGTTTTACCCAAGCTATTTAACAAACGTAACACACATAAGAAATGTGTTATGATAGTTTGAACATGTAAATATAAGTGTCATTCTAAGCAGGCTCACACTTGTCTAAGCTCATTGATTCTGCGTAGGATGACACTGTAAACCTATTAATAAATTTTAATTCTTCTGCTTGTCGCTTAAGCAGACTGACTTATCATGCATGACCCACCTACCCTGACTCTCTGGGCCAATGACAGGGATCCCTCATTGCTCCTGGGGGGCAGGCCGTCTCTGGCATCCCCCTAATCTAAAATGGTTACTTCCGAGCAACAATGGAGCACCTGACAGAAACCAAACCTTGCAATGCCCAAGCAACAGCTCTGTCGAAGTGGGTGGGTGGAATGAGTTGTGGTCTTATTTAACCTTTTATATGTGGGTTAATAGAAAATAGTTTAGAAAAAGAAATTTGGTTTATCCATCAACATTTTCATTAAAATAAACCAGCCTACTAAGTAACTGGCCTTACACATATTCCGAGTTCTTGTTTCACGCTTAGGACACATTATACACATCTGGATTTCAGTAGATGGGAAGCCGTGGTCTCCTAAAATGGGGGGAGGGTGCTGCCCTTCTGCTGGGATTAGAATTCCAACCCCAGAGATGGGTTAAGAACAACAGTCACCGCACCATCACCTTCTCCTCCTCCTCCAGCACAGTCACCACCAGCATATCCCTCCAACGAGGGAGCCATTTTTATATTTCTGTCTGGGAAGTGGGGATGAGGAATGATATGGCACAACCTGATCTCAGGCAAGCTCAGAAGCTCAGCAGGGTCGGTACTCGGAGGGGAGACCTCCAAGGAAAGTTCTGTGGAGAAAAACAGTGGCCAACCACCTCTGCCTCTCGCCTGCCTTGGAAGCCCCTTGCTTGGGTTGCCGTAAGTCAGCTGGAGTTTGGCGGCATCAAACCACCTGTCTGTAGCGAGTCTGCTCTTGACAGACTTGATGGAGTGGGCAACAATAAATCTACAAGTCTTGAAGGGGCCACAGGACACTTTGGGTCTTTTTCTATGGTTAAATGGTGACCAGGGAAGGGAAGGAGTGCTTGTACCAAGCCTGGCCTCTGAGCCTGCAAACTGCACTTGCCAAAAGCCAGGTCTGGAGGCCATGCAGAAACAAAAATCAGTGAAGCAAAAAGATTTTCCCTACTTTACATCTGCCGGTCAAAATTAAGAACCCCATTTTTGTGTTCAAAAAAACCTGAAGCTTTACACCGTTGGGAGTCATCCAGCCCAGGAGCAGGTTACCCGTCTAGCGAGAACAGAACAGTTTCTGGGACAGCTGCCAACAGTAGACCTGGATTCCAACGGGAACTCTGATTCTCAAGCGAGCATCCACAGCTATGGAGTGAGTGAACTGTCCTCTGATACGCAAGCCTCGAGGGCCCACTTTTCATGTTCAGTTGCCATTTAACAGGCTGAACCTTGGCTGATAGTGTATTAAAAGATGGGCAAAGATTGACCAATGTGTTCAGAATAAACACAACACAGAGCCCACAAAATGTGCCCTTCCATTTCCAAATGATCTTCTAAATACTTCCACACCATGACAAGAAGAGGAGTCCCAGCCTTCCCAGCAGGCTTGTTCTCTTATGCACAGAAACGGGTTTTAAACACAGCCAGTAGCTCAAGTGTCAGACTAGGATCTGGGTGACTCAGGTTCAAATCCCCACCCTACGCCATGGAAGCTCACTGGGTAATCTTGGGCCAGACACACTCTGTTCACACAACCTACCTCACGGAGTTGATGTGGAGAATAAAATGAACCATATAAGCTGCTCTGAGTCCCCAACAGGCTAAAACAAGATATAAAACTAAGAAATAAATCGGCAGTAGCTACACAACGGCAGCATAACCAACACATCGCTTTTGCTGCCTGAGGGCCGACTATTTACATGTTCATTTTAAATGTTGATATTCTACTGCTGAACCAGCTCATTGAGTTTTGTCAGTTTGGTGAACCCACTTGGTATTCTTAGGCCAAACTCAACATTACACTTTTAAGGAGTCAAGTCTGGTTTCCCTAGACTCAAAAGAAAAGAGAGCTTGACAAAGCTGGAAATGGCAGCCAGGGGTGGGGGTGGAATGGGGTTGTCTTCTGTCTCACACCCTTCCCTCACTAGGAACAGTTCTGGGGGATCCCCCCACTTTGGCTGCTCCACATGCAGCAGACTAGCTGAGTCCTTCTTCTTAAATTCTCACCATCAAAGGCCCTGAGAGGCAGGATGGCCTAGCAGCCCACAGATGTGGTTTGGCCAAGGGAGATCTGGGTTCAAATCCCTGCTCAGCCTCGCAGTACACCAGTGTCTGAGCAAGTCATTTCCCCTCAGTTTAAGCTGGAATGCGTCACAAACACGGGGGTGGGGGGGGAGCAGCACAGGCTAAAGTTTTACCACAAGGGCTTTTCAAACGCAGCCTAAGCACACTGGATTTCTTGTCACTGATCCATTTGTTTTTTGGTCACTGGTCTCAGTCCACTGATCGCAGCAGGCTTAAAGTCACTCTGCTGCTGAAGTTAGCGGTGTCACACTAGCACCTGTTCGAATCCCTACCCTGGTACGGAAGCCTTCTGGTTGACTTTGGTCTGTCACACCCCCTCAGTCTTATCTGCCCTATAGGGGAGGGGGGAAAGAAGTTGGAAGTCATTTTGTGTCCTAACTGGGGGGTGGAGGAGAGAAGCAAGATACAAATACTTAAGCAAATCCTAATACACAAATGGAAAAATTTAAAGGCCTAGAAACTTCAAAGATTATTCCACCTGTCTGTTAATTTACTATCATTTGGAGGTAAGTTTAGACCGCAGGACAGAAGTAATCTCGCCACTGATTTTATTTTTCCTTTGCTCAGCAACAGTTAGGCATTTTTTGTTCAGCAATGTGGTTTTTCTTTTTGTAACCAATGACAGCATGTGAGGGTGGGGGGACACTAGGGGTTGAACTAAACTGTAAAGGTATATACCAGGGGTCAGAGAGTGAAACCCTTCAGTTTCGGCTATTTGAGCCTGGGATGACACCGTTCCAATAAAGCTCTTGAAATCTTCCTGAATCTTGTTGATGACTGGGGTAACAAACCCTTACACAGAGACGCTGCCTAGAACACGCAGAGTGTGCCCAGGATGAAGACTGGGCCAGAGGGAAGCATCACACAAGGCTGGCTTTGTGGAAGCAGCTTTGTGCTTTCTGCCACTGCTACTGGCTGATTGCTGCTCACAGACTTCTCAATCCCTGGACTGGACTGACTTCCCTGGATTGGACTTTATTACCTTTGGCTTCCCATCACAGACTCGGAAGTAAGCCTGGACTGCTCCGGCTTTCAGCGCCTGACAGCGGGGCCTTTCAGGAAGCTCCCCAGACTCCATCTTCCCCCAGCTCTGCAGCTGCCACTCACTGTAACTTGACCCCCTGCCGAGCTCTGCCAGGCTCACCAAATTCACAGAGTGGGACTCCCACAGTTCCAACACCACCTTCAGGAATCGGACACTCAAACAGGACTGGAACCAATGCAATGTGGGCACCCAGCATTCACTGTATAGCCAAAGGATACATGAGGCCACCATGTTTTATGATATCAAAAGCCCCAGACAATTCCAAGAAAGTCAACAAGGTTGTGCTCTCTCTGGACTTGCTGCAGGTTATTTTGGTACAGGGTGACCAAGGCCAATTGGGTCAGACACCAGGTCTGAAATAAGAAGGAGACATCTTCAGGTATTTGGCATAAACACAAGCCGCTTTGAGTCAAAGCGTCACCACACAAACATTTTTCCCAGAAGTGGATGCCTGTAATTGGCTTGAAACTACTCCAATCTTCGGGTCCTCAAAGAAGCTGCCCCCACCACAAAAAGACAGTACACGCACATTTTTGTCAACCCATTCAGGACTTTCCCTTCTTTCAACAATGAACTGACCAGTGCCTGAATCCAGCCAACCAGACCTTATGGCCCCGTTTTAAAACATGAGGGCAAGGACTAAACGTCAAAGAAATGGGGAATGTCAGCAAACCCACCTTTTTTCATCCAAATCCAGTTGAGTCCTGGAAGTGGGATTTTGTCTACCTTTCGTCCCAGTGGGGACCCAAACAGCTTACATCAGGGGTCTTCAAACTATGGCCCTCCAGATGTTCATGGACTACAATTCCCATCAGCCCCTGCCAGCATGGCCAAGTGGCAGGGCTCATGGGAATTGTAGTCTATGAACATCTGGAGGGTCATAGTTTGAAGACCCCTGGCTTACATCATGCCCCTCCCCTCTACTTGGGCTGAAAGGGCGACACTGTCTACCCCTGAACCACACTGGGATGTGGGCTACAAGACACAGTGCATAAAATTGGATGCTTTCCCTTAGCAGAGTTCTTAACAAATGAAATGCAAGTCTGTCAAAACACCAGTAGAGATGGTAATTATGCATGAAAAGTAAGTAGGCAAAATGCTTACTGAAAAGCAGTACAGAGTGATCAACTGTGATCGTGGGGCTGGGAAAGAAAGCACCTTTGCGACTGGGTGATCTATTATACTGACTGGCAGAAGAAAAATGCCACTGCTGCCGAACAGAGAATACTAATCATTATAAACGGATCTGTACTGGGCATAGTGATTTTTCTACTACTGAAGAGGAAATGCCCCACACAGCTAAAGATGAGACATGTTAAAAAACCATTTCTGCCTCATATTTGCTTGGAAGAAAATTGCTTAGCCTTGTGTTCATTCCAGAAATATCACACCAAGGGGGTTAGACAAAAGCCTACAGATTCCCTTGATTATAAATTACCTACATTGGCGAATTCCCATAAAGAACAAAAAAAAAGGTCTGGGTTATTTATTCAAACACATTGCCCTTGTGCATTTTTTTATTTTTATGTATTTTTCCATTTCTATCCCATTGGCTTAGCCTGCAAAAGCAGGATCACAGGGACTGTGTAGTGCAGTGGGGGCGAACCTTTGGCACTCCAGATGTTATGGACTGGTCCCATCAGCCCTTCCCATAAAGGCCAAAAGTCTGGAGTTATTTATTCAAACACATTGCCTTAGTAAGAACTTTATTTTATGTATTTTCCATTTCTATCCATTGGCTTATGCAAAAGCAAGGATCCACAGGGACTGTAGTGCAGTGGGAAGCCGAACAACTGGCACTCAGATGGCCCATGGACTACAATTCCCATCAGCCCTTGCCAGCATGGCCAATTGGCCATGCTGGCAGGAACTGATAGGAAGTGTAATCCTGTAACTTATCTGGAGTACTCAAAATTCCACCACGGGTGTAGTGAATAGAAAGGAGCTTGTCCTAACAGGCAGCCATAAAGACAACTAAGGGGGACACCTCCCATCTTGCCTTGGAGGGGAGCACTGTTCATGAACCTGTGAAACAGGATGTGACAGCCAGGTCTGTGTTGCCCTCTGAGATGCATTCCTGAAGATAGCCTGGGACGCCAAGAGCAGAGCACAGGAAAGTCAAGCATCGCAGACCCAGAAGCCATGTCTGTGGCAAGACCTCTTGGGCAGCTGAGGATGCTGGTCCAGCAAAACCTGGAGGCCAAGAGGCTTCAGTTCTTTCAGGGAGGCCCGTGTGTGTTCAAGCCCAGCAGGTCAGGGGAGCGGGGGGAATAGAAATCCAAACAAGGTAAAGCAAAAGTAAAAAAAAGCCCCATCTCTCTGGAGCCCAGCAAAGAGGAGAGAAGCCTCTGTGACTGCAGATGTTTGCCAGTCTGACAAGGTGAGAAGGGCTTGCTCTCAAGAGGAAAGCAAGGGGGTCTATTAGGGGGTCTTTTGGGATATTCCTCAGTGCAATTTCCTAGCTGGAGATGTGAGGGTCAGGCAAAAAAACACAATTTTTTTCAGGAAAGGAACACTTGTCCTTTTTTCAGAGGCCCTTTTTGTCATTTTTCCAATGGAAAATCAGGGAAATATTGGGGGGTGGGGGGTGAGGATGAGCTATTTTCTTCTTTATAAAGTGTAAAGTACTTCTAAGGCATACTTTTGAAAAATTCTGAGGCACACTGAAAACACCTCCTATGAAATATTTTCTGTTTTCAAGTAGAAAAAAAAAACAGGGTTTCACTTACCTGTAATTGTTGTTCATAGGGGTCTTCTGTGATACCTCTCTCACAAAGAGACAAAGAATTGGGTTAGCAATTAATTGAACAGGAGAGGTCACAGCAGGCAGTAGGGAGGGTCTGTGTGTCTGCACAGAAGACCTTGATGAACAACAGCTACAGGTAAGTGAATCCCTGTTCTCATCTTCGGTCTTCACTGCAGCCTCACATGGGACTCTACTTAGCTTACCCAAAGGAGGTGGGGTTGCTCCTCTCTATTGAAACATTCATTCTGCCAGCTTCTGCCTCTCTTCTAGATTGCAGATCCAGGGAGTGGTGGCGGACAAAGGGATCCTCAGATGGCCATGGGGTGACCCTGCAGACGTCCCAAAGAGGGACCTTCAGGTGGAAGGCAGCAGAGGCACCTTGAGCTCTAGTGAAATGAGAATAGATCTCGCTCAGTGCCTGTTTGTGTATAACATGTTTTAACAGCCAAGACAACCCACCGCGAGATGGACTGTGCAGGTGCAGCCTTACCCTTCTTTGGGCCCGAGTAACAAATACACAATGCTGTAAAAGTCTTTGTCCTATTAATAAGATACAGCAGTGCCCTTCTGATGTCTAGGGAACGTAAAGCCTTCTCAACTTTGGACGAAGGGTTAAGAAAAAAACACGGGTAACATTACCTGGTGGCAGCAGTTCCCTTATTATCATCCGGAGCCCCTTCTGATCCTGCATTGACACCGGCAGTCTACATTTGGTTCTGCATTGAAACTGACATTCCCAAGTGCCTGGATATTGGCTTTTACCATTGTCTACCATCTCTTATGTACTGATAGCTGTTAAATACACATCAACAGCGGCCAGTTGGTGAGAGCACAGGCCAGATGCATAGTAGAACTCGTTGTGAATCCTGTGCTCTCCTCCCTGTTTTTGCTCATCTGATTGTTTTATTTCTGCCTTAAGGGATAGTTGTTCTGATAGAATATTGTTAGTTGTTATAGAACGTTAGATGTAGAATTAGTGATAGTTGGTTTAGTTAATTATAGTATATAGATGCAGTTAGTTTGCTCAGTCTGCTTATAGTAGTCTCATATTAGCTTAGCTAGGTCAGTAGAAGTGAATAGTGGCAGGCCTGAGCTCATCCGTTGTGGAGTTTTTAGAAGGGTTGTTGGATACACCTGTTGTGGAACATGCTAACAGGGCTGTTAGATAGAGAGGGGATGGTGGAGAAATGGGGGCACCCTATATGGGCTGGGGAATCCCAGTGTTAATGGGATGGGGTAAATATAGCGGTAGCCACATGATAGACGGCGGATGAGATATAGATGTGCTCGCTCGCCTTCTCACCTCCGGCCTATCCCTAGGAACGTAGGTGGTGGGATTCAGAGATACTCTGCTTCGTCTCTGGTGTTGATAAATGCCAGGTCCATTAATAATAAGACCGCAGTACTACGGGATTTTCTTGGCGATCTGAAGATGGACCTGGCTTGTGTCACTAAGACCTGGGTGCGTGAGCGCGAGGCTGTCGCCTTGGGCAAGGTCGCACCACCAGGTTTCGCGTGTCTCCACCAGTCCCGAACACAGGGCCGGGGTGGTGGTGTAGCAATGTTCATCCATAATTCCATTCCCTTTAGGGCTGTCCTTGTCCCGGAGATCACTGGTATGGAGTGTGTTGGCCTTGAGTGGTTGGTTACTGAGTGGTTGGCGGTCCTTCTGGTGTACCAGACGCCTAGCTCACCAGGGGACAGCCTGCTGCGGCTACTGGAGGTTGTGGCAGACTGGGCGTTGCAGTTCCCTAGGCTCATTGTCCTGGGTGACTTCAACATCCATGTCGACACTGCCTCATGTGCAGTAGCTGCAGACCTGGTGTCATCCATGGCAACACTGGGCCTCTCCTTGGTAAGTTCTGGCTCCACTCATGAGACCGGTCACACGCTGGATTTGGACTTTGGGTCAGGGGTTGATATGGTCGTATCCTCTGTTGATAGAGTGCCGTGGTCCGACCATTATGCCCTGAAGGTTTGGATGGACCTGCCGCACCACCCCGTCTAGGCGACGGGCTGATTTATGCCTGCCCTCGGAGACTTATGGATCCAATTGGTTTCCTGAATACCCCACGGGACCCTGAACCCACTGGCACACTCGATGAGCAGGTGGCAGACTGGAACTCCCGCCTCTTCAATGCTAATGAGGTTGTTGCCCCTCGGCACCCCTGCGCTCGCCGGGTTCCGTGGTACACTGAGAAGCTGTACCAGATGAAACGGGGGCTCAGACGTCTAGAGCAAGTGTAGAGGAAATCTCGTGACGAAGCTGCGTGAGCATCCTATAGGACATTTATGAAAGCCTATGGGGATGTAGCGGAGGCAAAGAGAGGACATCCTCATCTCCCATCTACTAATCCATACTGGCAACAATTGTTTCATATAATTCTGTCTCTAACCTCTTTATCAGAGGGTTCTACAAATCATCATTTGGCTATTAGCTGTGAGGCATTTATGAGCTTTTTTACAGATAAAGTTGTGTCATTCCGCCATGACCTTCCCGCCACTTGGACTACAATTAGCGAACTGTAGGCTCACTTGCTGTCTTCAGGCCCTTGTTTGGCCAAGTTTTCCCTGCTCTCCGAAGCCGCTGTTGACAGGACCTTGGCTGCTGTTAGACCTACTACCTGTCCTCTGGATCCGTGCCCCTCCTGGCTTATCAAAACTTGCCGGGAGGAGTTACAATCCACCTGTTCCAGATCATCAATGACTCTCTTGAGCAAGGAATCTTTCTGGGTGGGTTGAAGGAGGCAATGGTCTGCCCACTCTTGAAAAGAACATCATTAGATCCTGGAGATCTGGCCAATTACCGCCCCGTTTCGAATCTTTTGTTTCTGGGGAAGGTAATTGAGAGAGTGGTGTTGGAGCAGCTTCAGGGATGACACATCAGCTTTTGATCCCTTCCAGTTCAGCTTCCATGCTGGGATGGAGACTATTCTCGTCGCTGTCACAGATATGCTCCGTAAGCAACTTGACCAAGGCGGATCAGCGCTGATGGTGTTATTAGATCTTACCGCAGTGGTTGATGTGGTCGACTGTGATCTTTTGGCCCACCGCCTGGCCAATACCGGGGTTCGGGGCATTGTCCTTCAGTGGATTGTCTCGTTCCTCCAAAGTCGGAGTCAGTAAGTGTGGTGCGGGGACCAAGCCTCTCAGAAGTGCCTGCTTCATTATGGTGTACCTCAGAGGGCATTGTTATCCCATCAGTATGCTGATGACACACGACTCTGTGGATGGAGGGGGGAGTGGTCACCGCCCCTGCGGCTCTACAGCATTGTTTGGAGGCGGTTGCTGGTTGGTTGCAGCAGAGCAGGTTAAAACTTAATCCATCGAAGATGGAGATCCTTTGGCTTGGCTGCGGGGGGGAGGTTGGGAATTTCCAGCCACCGGTGTGGGAGGGGGTCTCATTGGCGCCGATCTCCTCCATTTGCAGCCTGGGGGTCCACCTGGATTCATCTCTTTCAATGGAGACCCAGGGGGCCCATATAACCCGGGTTGCGTTTTTCCATCTTCATCAGGCCCAGCGATTGGCTCCCTTCCTCTCCCACACAGACCTAGCCAGTGTGATCCATGCAATGGTCACCTCCAGGTTAAACTATTGTAACTCACTCTACGCAGGCCTTCCCTTGCGTCTGATCCGGAAGTTAAAACTGGTCCAACATGCGGCGGCTCGCCTGCTTACAGGGGGCACCTTTCGAGACCATATTCAGCCTGTGCTGCGCCGCCTGCATTGGCTCCCAGTTGAATTCTGAATCATCTTCAAGGTGTGGGTGTTGACCTTTAAGGCCTTATGCAGTCTGGGACCTTCGAATAAGAGACCTTAGGCAAAAACTGTAAGCTCGGATGGAGAACCACCATTTCATTAAACACCTTAAGAAAATTGGGGGCGGGGGGGAGTGTCAATCCTGAGTGCAGCCAGCTCGCTCACTCATCTGGATAGTCGTAACAGCTACCTGAATGGCCACCTTCGGGTAAAGCCACCTTAAATCACAAGATGTTCAAGGTTCGAAGGGAAAACACATTAATTTGGATAACACTAACAAGAGGGACCAGTCTGGGAAGAGGAGAAAAAATATGTGAACCTTAACAGAGGTCACACATAAACCCCTCTGTGTTAGGCCTAGTAGATCATCCAAAACTCACTCTCAGTGGCCCAGAGGCTTCTACTATAGGAGTACTTGGTTGAAGACTTGCATGCCTGAATTAGAACCTCCCTGACTCCCAAGGAGTGATCCTGAGGAGTATCGAGAACCACACCTATCTCAGCCAATAAGGAGCTATGAGAATGCATGCTAAATGGTTGGCCAACAGTTTGATTCATAAGAGTAGCGGGAAGGGGAATGCAACAGAACAGGTGACCTGACCAAAAAATCTGAAAGGTGTTCTCCAGTGACATGGAGTTGTGACCTGTCAGGGAACAAAACCAAGGGGCCTTGGCAGAAACCCTGGTTGGAGATAACCCCACCTCTGGAAAATGAGTATCAGGTAAATGTCCAGAATAAACCACTCATCGTAGCTGATGCACCAATTTGTTGTGGATGGCCCAAAGAGAGATCTTGTTTGCAATAGCTAGTTCCCAGGTCCTTGTAGCTTCCAGGCAGAGGGGCGCTGACCCCCATTCCTCCCTGCTTGTTGAGGTCAAATGTAGGTCGGACTGTATCAGAACCCTCTTGCCTTGAAGAATGTCTACAAAGGAGGGAAGGGCAAACCTGAAAGCACGCGATTCAAAATTATTAGTATGTAGATCATGAGAACTCTCATTCCACAGTCCCTGGATCATTCTCCCCTTGTAATGTGCACCCTAACTTAGAAGCATCAGTAGTAAGAATGGTTTGAGCGCACCAGGCCCCAAAGGGGACTCCTGCACAGAGATCGGAGAGTTCAAGTCACCACTGCAGTGATCTAGTGACAGAATGAGTAATAACGAAATTGGGAGGAGGAGGAGGATGGAGAGGAGGGATGTAATGTTTTACAAACCACAGCTGAAGGGGATGCATGTGCAGGCGCACATTCTCAACCACAACTGTGGCAGCAGTCATTAGTCCCAGAAGTCTCTGAATGACAAGAACTGACTGCCAGCGCTATCGCTTGAAAGCACGGGCAGTGTGAATTAACCTCAAAGCCGCCTCTCTAAAGAGGAAAGCCCTGCATATGGAGGAATCTAAAACAGCCCCAACAAAGGAGCCTTGAGGAGCAGGAGATAATTTGGATTTGTTCAAAAACTAACCCCAAGCTAAGGCATGTGAAGACTACCACTTCAACTTGAGCGCTGAGCTCATTCTCAGATGGTGCAGTGATAAGCCAATTGTCCAAATAGGGAAGCACTGAGCAAACAACACAGACCCGCACTTAGTAAAAACTCGAGAGGCCAACCCAAAGGGGAGAGCATGTGATAAAAGGCCCGGGAACCAAAATGAAAGGCTAGATATCGCCTGTGGTAAGGAGGAGTAGAGACACGAAATTCGGCATCCTTTAAATCCATAACAGAAAACCAAATGTTGGGTACCAACCCAAGAACACTGGGCAAGGAAACCGTACAAAACTTAGAAACAAGTAAACATTGAGATTTCTCAAATCCAGGATGGGCCAACCCCACCATGCTTCTTAGCTACTAGAAAAACTTTGGAAAAGAACACTTTAGGCAACAAGCTGGGAGAGAACTCTTGAACTGCTCCCTTGGCCATCAGCTCAGAAATCTGTGTGGCCAACTCAGGGAAGGGGCTTTTTCTAGCACCGTGGTGGCGAACCTTTGGCACTCCAGATGTCATGGACTACAATTCCCACCAGCCCCTGCCAGCATGGCCAATTGGCCATGCTGGCAGGGGCTGATGGGAATTGTAGTCCATAACATGGGGGGGGGGGGGTGGGGGGGGGGGGGGGTGGGGGGGGGGGGGGGTGGGGGGGGGGGGGGGTGGGGGGGGGGGGGGGTGGGGGGGGGGGGGGGTGGGGGGGGGGGGGGGTGGGGGGGGGGGGGGGTGGGGGGGGGGGGGGGTGGGGGGGGGGGGGGGTGGGGGGGGGGGGGGGTGGGGGGGGGGGGGGGTGGGGGGGGGGGGGGGTGGGGGGGGGGGGGGGTGGGGGGGGGGGGGGGTGGGGGGGGGGGGGGGTGGGGGGGGGGGGGGGTGGGGGGGGGGGGGGGTGGGGGGGGGGGGGGGTGGGGGGGGGGGGGGGTGGGGGGGGGGGGGGGTGGGGGGGGGGGGGGGTGGGGGGGGGGGGGGGTGGGGGGGGGGGGGGGTGGGGGGGGGGGGGGGTGGGGGGGGGGGGGGGTGGGGGGGGGGGGGGGTGGGGGGGGGGGGGGGTGGGGGGGGGGGGGGGTGGGGGGGGGGGGGGGTGGGGGGGGGGGGGGGTGGGGGGGGGGGGGGGTGGGGGGGGGGGGGGGTGGGGGGGGGGGGGGGTGGGGGGGGGGGGGGGTGGGGGGGGGGGGGGGTGGGGGGGGGGGGGGGTGGGGGGGGGGGGGGGTGGGGGGGGGGGGGGGTGGGGGGGGGGGGGGGTGGGGGGGGGGGGGGGTGGGGGGGGGGGGGGGTGGGGGGGGGGGGGGGTGGGGGGGGGGGGGGGTGGGGGGGGGGGGGGGTGGGGGGGGGGGGGGGTGGGGGGGGGGGGGGGTGGGGGGGGGGGGGGGTGGGGGGGGGGGGGGGTGGGGGGGGGGGGGGGTGGGGGGGGGGGGGGGTGGGGGGGGGGGGGGGTGGGGGGGGGGGGGGGTGGGGGGGGGGGGGGGTGGGGGGGGGGGGGGGTGGGGGGGGGGGGGGGTGGGGGGGGGGGGGGGTGGGGGGGGGGGGGGGTGGGGGGGGGGGGGGGTGGGGGGGGGGGGGGGTGGGGGGGGGGGGGGGTGGGGGGGGGGGGGGGTGGGGGGGGGGGGGGGTGGGGGGGGGGGGGGGTGGGGGGGGGGGGGGGTGGGGGGGGGGGGGGGTGGGGGGGGGGGGGGGTGGGGGGGGGGGGGGGTGGGGGGGGGGGGGGGTGGGGGGGGGGGGGGGTGGGGGGGGGGGGGGGTGGGGGGGGGGGGGGGTGGGGGGGGGGGGGGGTGGGGGGGGGGGGGGGTGGGGGGGGGGGGGGGTGGGGGGGGGGGGGGGTGGGGGGGGGGGGGGGTGGGGGGGGGGGGGGGTGGGGGGGGGGGGGGGTGGGGGGGGGGGGGGGTGGGGGGGGGGGGGGGTGGGGGGGGGGGGGGGTGGGGGGGGGGGGGGGTGGGGGGGGGGGGGGGTGGGGGGGGGGGGGGGTGGGGGGGGGGGGGGGTGGGGGGGGGGGGGGGTGGGGGGGGGGGGGGGTGGGGGGGGGGGGGGGTGGGGGGGGGGGGGGGTGGGGGGGGGGGGGGGTGGGGGGGGGGGGGGGTGGGGGGGGGGGGGGGTGGGGGGGGGGGGGGGTGGGGGGGGGGGGGGGTGGGGGGGGGGGGGGGTGGGGGGGGGGGGGGGTGGGGGGGGGGGGGGGTGGGGGGGGGGGGGGGTGGGGGGGGGGGGGGGTGGGGGGGGGGGGGGGTGGGGGGGGGGGGGGGTGGGGGGGGGGGGGGGTGGGGGGGGGGGGGGGTGGGGGGGGGGGGGGGTGGGGGGGGGGGGGGGTGGGGGGGGGGGGGGGTGGGGGGGGGGGGGGGTGGGGGGGGGGGGGGGTGGGGGGGGGGGGGGGTGGGGGGGGGGGGGGGTGGGGGGGGGGGGGGGTGGGGGGGGGGGGGGGTGGGGGGGGGGGGGGGTGGGGGGGGGGGGGGGTGGGGGGGGGGGGGGGTGGGGGGGGGGGGGGGTGGGGGGGGGGGGGGGTGGGGGGGGGGGGGGGTGGGGGGGGGGGGGGGTGGGGGGGGGGGGGGGTGGGGGGGGGGGGGGGTGGGGGGGGGGGGGGGTGGGGGGGGGGGGGGGTGGGGGGGGGGGGGGGTGGGGGGGGGGGGGGGTGGGGGGGGGGGGGGGTGGGGGGGGGGGGGGGTGGGGGGGGGGGGGGGTGGGGGGGGGGGGGGGTGGGGGGGGGGGGGGGTGGGGGGGGGGGGGGGTGGGGGGGGGGGGGGGTGGGGGGGGGGGGGGGTGGGGGGGGGGGGGGGTGGGGGGGGGGGGGGGTGGGGGGGGGGGGGGGTGGGGGGGGGGGGGGGTGGGGGGGGGGGGGGGTGGGGGGGGGGGGGGGTGGGGGGGGGGGGGGGTGGGGGGGGGGGGGGGTGGGGGGGGGGGGGGGTGGGGGGGGGGGGGGGTGGGGGGGGGGGGGGGTGGGGGGGGGGGGGGGTGGGGGGGGGGGGGGGTGGGGGGGGGGGGGGGTGGGGGGGGGGGGGGGTGGGGGGGGGGGGGGGTGGGGGGGGGGGGGGGTGGGGGGGGGGGGGGGTGGGGGGGGGGGGGGGTGGGGGGGGGGGGGGGTGGGGGGGGGGGGGGGTGGGGGGGGGGGGGGGTGGGGGGGGGGGGGGGTGGGGGGGGGGGGGGGTGGGGGGGGGGGGGGGTGGGGGGGGGGGGGGGTGGGGGGGGGGGGGGGTGGGGGGGGGGGGGGGTGGGGGGGGGGGGGGGTGGGGGGGGGGGGGGGTGGGGGGGGGGGGGGGTGGGGGGGGGGGGGGGTGGGGGGGGGGGGGGGTGGGGGGGGGGGGGGGTGGGGGGGGGGGGGGGTGGGGGGGGGGGGGGGTGGGGGGGGGGGGGGGTGGGGGGGGGGGGGGGTGGGGGGGGGGGGGGGTGGGGGGGGGGGGGGGTGGGGGGGGGGGGGGGTGGGGGGGGGGGGGGGTGGGGGGGGGGGGGGGTGGGGGGGGGGGGGGGTGGGGGGGGGGGGGGGTGGGGGGGGGGGGGGGGGGGGGGGGGGGGGGGGGGGGGGGGGGGGGGTGGGGGGGGGGGGGGGGGGGGGGGGGGGGGAGAAGGGGGGGGGAAGGGGTTGAGGGGTGTGGCGGGGGGGGGAAAGGGTGGGGGATTTTTCATCAGTCAAACTGGACTTCCATTTTCTAAAAGACATTTTTTTCTGATAACTTCCTCAACCTCCCTTGTTAACCATGGTAGCTTTCTTTTGGACTGGGTGCTGCCTTTCCTAACCTGCGGAACACATTCCAGCTGAGCTTTTATTACTGTGTTTTTAAATAACCTCCAAGCATCTTGGACAGTTTTGACTCTCTTGATTTTCCCTTTCAGCTTCCTGCACACTATCCCCCTCATCTTGGAGAAATTTCCCCTTCTGAAGGCGAATGTAACTACATTAGTAGTTGTCACTTGCTCACATGCATAGATACCGAATCTGTGTAACAAACTGAGACCATTCCAATAGAATCTTCTTAGAAAGAAAGATCTTTATTAAAAATGGCAAGCTTCATCAGAGTCCTTGCGAGAACTGATTAGAGAAATGCAGACAGACATCAAGAGAACTTTGGCCCAGCCTACACAGCCTAGTTCACACACTAGCCAGGCCAGTCTGGGAAAAACGCCAAGCAGAGATAAGACAAAACAACAGGTGCAAAAACCAACCGGTAGCATTCCAATCCCCTCTTCACAATCTGACAGCATTATGGTCACTGTTCCCTATCGGCTCAACAACACTGACTTCCCATACCAGGTCCCATACCAGGTCCTAGGATCACCTCTTCCCTGGTTGGTTGCAGAACCATCTGCTCTAAGCCACAGACATTTAGCATATCCAGGAAGTCTCTTTCCTCACTATGATCTGAACATGCATTTTTCCAGTTTATTTTGGGATAGTTGAAATCACCGTTTTTGCTTTTGTTGGCCAATTTAATTTCTTTTTCCATTGCAGAATCCTCTTGTGCTCTTTGGTCAGGGGAATGATAATATATTCCTAATATTAGACTATCCTTCACACCTGGTATTGATATCCACAGTGCTTCTGTAGGGGAATCAGTTCCCCTTGCATTGTCTATTTTATGTGACACTATGCTCTCTTTGACATAGAGGGCAACACCACCCCAGATACGTGCTTTGGACCAAACTTCACCAAACCTGGGTGGTATCAGCAGGAGTGTCACCTGACAGTCTCCTGAAATTTTGGTGCCGTTAGTCTAAAAACTTCGCCCCCTGCTTGTCAACAACGTAAACCTGGCGTGTTGTGTAGGCTTCCACTGATGTCTCCTCGTATGGTTCACAGTGGCCTATGAAGTATGGTTGCCCTGGCTCACAATACCCAAGACTACAAAGCCCTAACTCCTCTTTGTTGTTCTTTCCAGAGCACCAGATAGATGAAAAATCGGAGAGCAGCAGTAGTGGTAAGTGTGACTTCCAACAATGTGATTATGCAGCTAATAAAGTAACTTCCATTTTTAGCTTTTGCATTTTGCTATCTAGATGTGCATGCCAGGCATGGACCTTGTTCACTCAGCGCAGACAATCAAACCTTGATTGATCTGTTGTTCAATTTCTTGCCAAAATCTACTAATAGATGAACATTTTCTGATATATGCACCTAATTATAAATTCATCTATTGCATCTCCAATATTTAGAATATCTGTTTTTAAAAATTATTTTACTCGGGTTTGGTTCCAGTGACCGTTTTTGCTGATTTTCCCTCCCCCATAGCAGACCTGTGACTTGTCCCTCATGCTGTTTCTGGGGGCTCCCTCTCTCCCAGGGGCAGCATTTGAGAAGGTGCTGTGGCCTGATGGGAGGGGGAGGAGACCAGAAAGTTGCCCTCAGATGATGAAACCCTTCCAATCAGCAGATATTTCAGATGGACCATAGTCATAGGTTGTTTTGCAAGAGTATTATAATGAAACATTTGGAATAGATCATGGTTTTTCTGTACTAAATGATATGGCTGAGCTCACAGTTCCAATTGTACAATGAAGAAAAAAATCTGTTGAATCTGTTCCCTGTTGGGGAATATGATTTCTTCAGTTATGCCAAGATTTCTTTACAAATTATAATTGTGAATGTATATGGCTAGGTACCTGCTGAACTTTTTCACTGTTTCAAGGAGGAAGAGGATTCCCCCTTTCCACCCCCAAAAGGCTAAGCCAAGGGCCCATATTGAATAATATGGTCCCTAGGGCCCATATTGAATAAAAAGCCATGTGGAACGGGGGTTGTTGGGATCCTCCCTCTTTGTTCAAGCACTGATAGAAACGCTGGGAGAAGCTAAGCCATTGATGGGCTTGAAGATCTGATACATTCCACCAATGATCTGGGACAGGACATTCTCAGCTGCCAGACTTTCCCATGGAAAATGTTTCTTTCCGTATATGCTCAATTTCTTAAGTTCATGAATGAAATTCCAGTCAAATTAGATAATTTCAAATTAACCTTCAGTCCTCTCCCTTTCTCTCTCTTGCATGCACAGAGTATATTATTTGTTTCACTTGCTAAGTAAAAGTAATACAGTATTCAGTTCAGAGCATCTGGACATTTGCCAGTTCAGAATGTTCTGGAAAGACACGGGTGACTAGATAACCCAAGGATCCTGCATGAGTCATAGTTATATGGCATAGGATTCAGGTTTTTTATTTTTAATTTGTGAAATGTATTGAGCATATCCGCCAATATAGGCTCGAATAAATTTTACTCCACGTTTCAAAGAGATCATCAGTGGCATTTGAGATGTTTGAATTCTGCCATAGATGAGAAATCTGCTGTGTTAATTGCATGATAGAAGAAATGTTGAAAACAACTAGAGATGCTGAATGCAACGAACAATAGTAAAATATAGGTAAGAGGCCTGTTGGTCTTCGGTTCCGAGGAAAAGAAAGTGAGCTTCGGGGAGCATTTTGAAGGATAATTTTTCTTTTCTTTTCTTTTTTAGACCAAAGTCTTGACCTAGATTTTTATTTATTAATTATTAATTTTATATACCGCCCTCCCCCTGAGGGCTCAGGATAGATACTCACTGCTTCACACAGCTGAAATTCTATTTAGACCTTTGCTATGCTCCACTGTGGGTGGAAACATGTGATGGCTTCTGGTAGGGAAGCTGCTTAAGGCTCGTCCCCTTGTGTGGGGCAGCAGGCTGTAGGTGTGTAGTGTGCCAAGTGCGACCATGTCTCTTGTAGGTGCTCAAATGCTCAGGGAAGCATTAGGGCACTGTATCTTGTGCAGGTAAACAGTGCTGTACACACTCCTAGGGGGTGGGCAAGTGGTTCCCATGTGACAAGGGGTTGTTGTGGCCCTTATACCTGAGTGCACTTCTTTAAGTTGCTATTTGGCACTTCTCTCCCCAGTAAGGTCACACCTTGGGCTGTGGCTGTTTGTTGGTACAAAGGAGCATTTTCATGTCAATGCCTCATTGCTCGGTCAGTGCGCTCATTGTCTGGCAGCTGGACTACAGGAGGCGGTTTCTGTTTTCCTCATTCTCTCCCCCTGTCCATTTTATCCTCACAGCAGTCCTTTGCGGAAAGCGAGGCTGTGATTCCTCTAAGAGCGCCTCTGACAGCAGAGTGGGGATGGACCCCAGCGTTGTTGTAGCCCTGGTCCAAAGTTCTGCTCACTTGTCCACACTTCCAATTGGGGTCTGTGTCTTCCTGCTCAAAATGTCACGTGATGGGGAGGGGGCCACCCCCTGAACCCTCAGACTGGTACCTTCCCTGATAATCACCTCAGAGAGTCTGACCCCGTGTCACCTGGTGAGGATCTTCTCCTGTATGGAGAGCAAAATCTGAAGATGGCCAAAGCCCTTGACATGGATGTGGCCACCTCTGATGCCCCAAGCGCAAGATCCTGGGCAGGTTGAATTCTGACTCTCCCAGAGTTGTGGTTTTTCCGGTTTTGGAGGGCCTATCTGACTTGACATCTCATATTTGGCAGAAGCCGTCTTTCACCCCTGCTATGTCCAAGAAGCTGGAAAACCTCTGTCACATTAGACCAGATTCTTGTTCCTTTCTGCTGTCTCACCTCACGTATGTGTACCCCACGCCATCCCCCACATCACGTCACCCTCCATAATTGCTGAGGAACTATTGGCAAAACAATGACTGGGTCAGCATTTGACCCCTGCTGAGAGGGAAAGCAGACCTATCAATGTGTTAGGCAGAAAATTATATTCTACTGCCCCAAGTTTCTGTATTGCCAGTCTGCAGACCATCATGGGAGGTTACCAGCATCTTTTGGAGAAGATTGTATCCCACATTGACCTCTTGCCTGAGGAGGCCCGCTTGGAGGCGTTGTCTGCAAAGACTATCCAAACAGGAGATTAACACTGGCGAACACACTGCTGTGTCCCTGGCAACTGCTACGTGTTTCCGCAGACATGCTTGGTTGTGGAAAACAGCCCTCCCCATTGAAAGGAGGGTGAAGGGGGAGGAGCTCCCAATTGATGGGTTGACTTTGTTTGCCTCTAACACTGACAAGTTTCCTGCAAGCATCAAGAAAAATGGTCGAATTGCCAAGTCATTTGGGATCATTCCCCAAATTTCTCAACTGGGGGGGGGGGGGTGGGGGGGGGGGGGGGTGGGGGGGGGGGGGGGTGGGGGGGGGGGGGGGTGGGGGGGGGGGGGGGTGGGGGGGGGGGGGGGTGGGGGGGGGGGGGGGTGGGGGGGGGGGGGGGTGGGGGGGGGGGGGGGTGGGGGGGGGGGGGGGTGGGGGGGGGGGGGGGTGGGGGGGGGGGGGGGTGGGGGGGGGGGGGGGTGGGGGGGGGGGGGGGTGGGGGGGGGGGGGGGTGGGGGGGGGGGGGGGTGGGGGGGGGGGGGGGTGGGGGGGGGGGGGGGTGGGGGGGGGGGGGGGTGGGGGGGGGGGGGGGTGGGGGGGGGGGGGGGTGGGGGGGGGGGGGGGTGGGGGGGGGGGGGGGTGGGGGGGGGGGGGGGTGGGGGGGGGGGGGGGTGGGGGGGGGGGGGGGTGGGGGGGGGGGGGGGTGGGGGGGGGGGGGGGTGGGGGGGGGGGGGGGTGGGGGGGGGGGGGGGTGGGGGGGGGGGGGGGTGGGGGGGGGGGGGGGTGGGGGGGGGGGGGGGTGGGGGGGGGGGGGGGTGGGGGGGGGGGGGGGTGGGGGGGGGGGGGGGTGGGGGGGGGGGGGGGTGGGGGGGGGGGGGGGTGGGGGGGGGGGGGGGTGGGGGGGGGGGGGGGTGGGGGGGGGGGGGGGTGGGGGGGGGGGGGGGTGGGGGGGGGGGGGGGTGGGGGGGGGGGGGGGTGGGGGGGGGGGGGGGTGGGGGGGGGGGGGGGTGGGGGGGGGGGGGGGTGGGGGGGGGGGGGGGTGGGGGGGGGGGGGGGTGGGGGGGGGGGGGGGTGGGGGGGGGGGGGGGTGGGGGGGGGGGGGGGTGGGGGGGGGGGGGGGTGGGGGGGGGGGGGGGTGGGGGGGGGGGGGGGTGGGGGGGGGGGGGGGTGGGGGGGGGGGGGGGTGGGGGGGGGGGGGGGTGGGGGGGGGGGGGGGTGGGGGGGGGGGGGGGTGGGGGGGGGGGGGGGTGGGGGGGGGGGGGGGTGGGGGGGGGGGGGGGTGGGGGGGGGGGGGGGTGGGGGGGGGGGGGGGTGGGGGGGGGGGGGGGTGGGGGGGGGGGGGGGTGGGGGGGGGGGGGGGTGGGGGGGGGGGGGGGTGGGGGGGGGGGGGGGTGGGGGGGGGGGGGGGTGGGGGGGGGGGGGGGTGGGGGGGGGGGGGGGTGGGGGGGGGGGGGGGTGGGGGGGGGGGGGGGTGGGGGGGGGGGGGGGTGGGGGGGGGGGGGGGTGGGGGGGGGGGGGGGTGGGGGGGGGGGGGGGTGGGGGGGGGGGGGGGTGGGGGGGGGGGGGGGTGGGGGGGGGGGGGGGTGGGGGGGGGGGGGGGTGGGGGGGGGGGGGGGTGGGGGGGGGGGGGGGTGGGGGGGGGGGGGGGTGGGGGGGGGGGGGGGTGGGGGGGGGGGGGGGTGGGGGGGGGGGGGGGTGGGGGGGGGGGGGGGTGGGGGGGGGGGGGGGTGGGGGGGGGGGGGGGTGGGGGGGGGGGGGGGTGGGGGGGGGGGGGGGTGGGGGGGGGGGGGGGTGGGGGGGGGGGGGGGTGGGGGGGGGGGGGGGTGGGGGGGGGGGGGGGTGGGGGGGGGGGGGGGTGGGGGGGGGGGGGGGTGGGGGGGGGGGGGGGTGGGGGGGGGGGGGGGTGGGGGGGGGGGGGGGTGGGGGGGGGGGGGGGTGGGGGGGGGGGGGGGTGGGGGGGGGGGGGGGTGGGGGGGGGGGGGGGTGGGGGGGGGGGGGGGTGGGGGGGGGGGGGGGTGGGGGGGGGGGGGGGTGGGGGGGGGGGGGGGTGGGGGGGGGGGGGGGTGGGGGGGGGGGGGGGTGGGGGGGGGGGGGGGTGGGGGGGGGGGGGGGTGGGGGGGGGGGGGGGTGGGGGGGGGGGGGGGTGGGGGGGGGGGGGGGTGGGGGGGGGGGGGGGTGGGGGGGGGGGGGGGTGGGGGGGGGGGGGGGTGGGGGGGGGGGGGGGTGGGGGGGGGGGGGGGTGGGGGGGGGGGGGGGTGGGGGGGGGGGGGGGTGGGGGGGGGGGGGGGTGGGGGGGGGGGGGGGTGGGGGGGGGGGGGGGTGGGGGGGGGGGGGGGTGGGGGGGGGGGGGGGTGGGGGGGGGGGGGGGTGGGGGGGGGGGGGGGTGGGGGGGGGGGGGGGTGGGGGGGGGGGGGGGTGGGGGGGGGGGGGGGTGGGGGGGGGGGGGGGTGGGGGGGGGGGGGGGTGGGGGGGGGGGGGGGTGGGGGGGGGGGGGGGTGGGGGGGGGGGGGGGTGGGGGGGGGGGGGGGTGGGGGGGGGGGGGGGTGGGGGGGGGGGGGGGTGGGGGGGGGGGGGGGTGGGGGGGGGGGGGGGTGGGGGGGGGGGGGGGTGGGGGGGGGGGGGGGTGGGGGGGGGGGGGGGTGGGGGGGGGGGGGGGTGGGGGGGGGGGGGGGTGGGGGGGGGGGGGGGTGGGGGGGGGGGGGGGTGGGGGGGGGGGGGGGTGGGGGGGGGGGGGGGTGGGGGGGGGGGGGGGTGGGGGGGGGGGGGGGTGGGGGGGGGGGGGGGTGGGGGGGGGGGGGGGTGGGGGGGGGGGGGGGTGGGGGGGGGGGGGGGTGGGGGGGGGGGGGGGTGGGGGGGGGGGGGGGTGGGGGGGGGGGGGGGTGGGGGGGGGGGGGGGTGGGGGGGGGGGGGGGTGGGGGGGGGGGGGGGTGGGGGGGGGGGGGGGTGGGGGGGGGGGGGGGTGGGGGGGGGGGGGGGTGGGGGGGGGGGGGGGGGGGGGGGGGGGGGGGTGGGGGGGGGGGGGGGTGGGGGGGGGGGGGGGTGGGGGGGGGGGGGGGTGGGGGGGTGGGGGGTGGGTGGGGGGGGGGGGGGGGGGGGGGGGGGGGGGGGGGGGGGGGGGGGGGGGGCGGGGGGGTGGGGGGGGGGGGGGGGGGTGGGGGGGGGGGAGGGGGTGGGGGGGGGGGGGGGGGGGGGGGGGGGGTGGGGGGGGCGGGGGGGGGGGCGGGGGGGGGGGGCGGGGGAGGGGTGGGGTGGGGTTGGGCGGGGGGGGGGGGGTGGGGGGGGGATACAATTCCCATCAGCCCCTACCAGCATGGCCAATTGGCCATGCTGACAGAGGCTGATGGGAATTGTAGTTCCTGAACATCTGGAGAGCCGCAGGTTCCCTACCCCTGATCTAGAGGGAAAGTGTTCTTACCATACATCAAGGGAACCACTGACCGCATAGGAAAACTGATGAAGAAACATAACCTACAAATAATCTACAGACCCACCAAGAAAATTCAACAAATGCTACGTTCAGCAAAGGATAAGAGGGATCCTCTAGCTACTGCAGGAGTCTACCGCATACCATGTATCTGTGGACATTGGTGCATTTGATTTGGCCGTCCCTGGCCACATGGTACGCTGAGGAAAGGCCTTGTTCCATGGCCAAGAGTTTCATAAACTGTCTCCAAAACTGGGAGACAAACTGGCTGCCACGATCTGAGATTCCTTTGACCAGGGCGGCGTGGAGACGGTGAATGTGCTGAATGAACAGCTTGCTCTCTTCCCTGTAGACAACCTGAAAAGGGCTCTTGCCTGTGCTGGAGTGCATGGCGTTGTTGTAAGCAAATTTTGCGAATGGGAGCAAGACTGCCCAGTCATGGTGGTTCACGTAGCAGTGCAGGTACTGCTCTAGAATCCCATTGGTCCATTTGGTTTGGCTGTCTGTGGCGTGGTACGCCAAGAGTTTCATGAACTGCCTCCAGAACCTAGACACAAATTGGCTGCCCTGGTCAGAAATTACTAGGGGCAGTGTGGAGGCGATAGATGTGCTGAATAAACAGTTTTGCCATCTTCTGCGCCAAACGGATCTCCCCGCAGGGCACAAAGTGAGCCTGCTTGGGGAAGAGATCCACCACTACCCATATGACAGTTTTCCCTTTTCTGGAGGGGAGGTCCGTAATGAAATCCATTGAGATCACCTTCCATGGGTCCTCGGGAGTGGGTAAGGGCTGGAGCAGGCCTGGTTGCCTGGCTAGGACATATTTCACCATAGTGCACGTGGGGCAGCCCTTTACATAAGCCTCAATGTCCTTGTGAAGAAAAGGCCACCAAAACTGCCGGCAGGCCAGGTGCAAAATTTTCACGAAACCAAAGTGGCCCACCGATTTTACATCATGGCAGCCTGAGAGGACCTTGCCCCAAAGGGGCTTGGGGACGTGAAGCTTGTCCCCCTTCCACCAAAACCCCCCTCACTCTTTGAGAGCCCCCCACCCTTAGCTTTGCTTCTTGTGACAATTTGGAGGCCGAGCTGGGAAATGCAGTAACCCAGGAAGTTGAGCTTGGACTTGTGAAATTCACATTTAGACAACTTTGCATTTAATTCATTACGTTTCAACCGTTTCAACACCTCTCTGACTAAGCGTACATGTTCTTGCTGATTTTCAGAACAAATTAAGACATCATCAAGGTAAACACCCCCCCTCCCCAGTACAACAAATCATTCATGATTTCATTTATCAAGTTCCTAAAGACCCCTGGCACTCCACTGAGCCTGAAGGGCATGACAAGATACTCAAATTGTCCTAGAACCGTGTTAAAGGCAGTAAGGTGTTCTTGGCCCTCCGCCATACGGACTTGAAAATAAGCCTCTTTAAGGTCCAATTTTGTGAAAATCTTCCATCTGGATAAGCTACTCAGCAAATCTTTGATGAGCGGTAGAGGATACTTGTTGCATAGTGATACAGCATTTAGCCCTTGGTAGTCAGTACAGAGTCTGAGGGAGCCATCTTTCTTCTTCCTGAATAGGACTGAGGCTCCCATGTGGTAAGTCGCCGGTTGGATGAACCCCCTCTTTAAATTTTTGTCCAGGAATTCCCGCAGGGCGGTCACCTCCTTGGGGCTCATGGAATAGACTCTGCCTTTGGGTAATTTGGCTCCTGGGATGAGTTCAATTCTACAGTCCATGCCTCTGTCAGGGGGCAACTTGTCGCATTCTTTTTCCTCAAATACCCTGCTTAAGTCCCTGTACACTGCAGACTGCTTCTCTTGGGCTGCCAAGGGGTTTGGGGGTGGCTGCTCTGACAACAGAGAGTGAATGGGCTTGGAGGGCCCCGGTTTGAGGTGATCGCCACAAGGGGGCTCTGTGAAGCGGATCACCCTGTCCTTCCATCGGATCTCCGGGCCACGCCTGGAGAGCCAAGACATTCCCAGTATCACTGGGTAACGTCCCAGTTTGGCCACAGTAAATTGCCTCCGCTCCCAACGGGGACCACATTTAACTAGAACAGTTTCAGTTTTGTGGGTTGACCGGGACCTGTCCACGGGGCTTCCATCCATTTGTTCAAATTTCTTGGGGGTCCTGAGCCTCTTGAGCCTCAACCCTAGCCCCTCAGCTACCGTTGGGTGCATCAGAACACCCCGAATCAATTAGGGCACCCACAGTCACTTGAGTCCTCTGCTTGGGGTTAAAAAGGGCTAGGGGGACAATCGGGGGGGGGGCGGAGGTTTCACTCACTTGACAGTTGGAACCTTGTGGGTTGACCTGGTTAGCGTGCTTTAGGCCGGGTCGTTGTCATTTCCCAATGGCTCACTGCTTGCATCTGCATCTGAGGTCTTTGGGGCACTCTCCTCATTGGTGGATGGCACTTCCTCCAGCACCAGAGCTACTCTTGTGGATGACTAGTGTTTGGGCCCGTTGTTCACCCCCTTCACTTGGGGGCTGCTGCTGGTGCCTTGGTTGTTGCTTGGGCTAGGGTTGAAAACCCTCAGATGTTGCAGTAAGTTCTGCTTCCTACTAGGGTACAGTTGTGCTGGCTGTGGTCAAGGGGTTCCCTTCCCTGAAGAGTCTTTTTAAATTGATACTTAGTAGGCTGACAAATGTGGGGTGAAGTTATTCCTCATCTTTTCCATTGTATTTTCTGTTGCTCTTGTTTATGCATGAAATATATAAATCACACTTCTCTTCAGTAAACATTGCCATATTTACATCTTCCGTTGCCATGCAACGATGGGATTTGTGCTTCAGGTTATTTTTGTCTCGCTTTTATGGTAAGGCACTTCTGTTCTACACTGGTTGCATATATTTCAATATCAATTGGTCATCTGAACAAACTCGTTCCTTTCTGTTCTCAAATATGCAATTACCGTACAACCTGGTGAGCAGCAACACTCTACATTCGACTGTCCTCTTGAGCTGCCTCACACCAGCTGCTCTTCATAAATGAATGAATTCTTATCAGGGCTGACAGCTTCCAGCATGGGGGAAGATGTGGCTCTGTGGTGGGTCACACGCGTGGGTTCTTCCTTCAGCTCCTGCAGTTATCTTGATCCTTCTGCAAATGAGTATGCAGAGATTTGTGTCAGGAGAGAAGCAGTTCTTCTTGCTCACCAAACCTGAAATTAGGTGATATGGTAGAATCGGAATTAGAAATGTGATTGTCACCTGCTGCGTATCCAGTATGGATCAGTGAAGGTTTTCTGCCACTGGATATTCAGTGCACTGAGGAATTTCTCCTCCCATGGAACTTTGGCCATGTATCCGACTTACAGTTCAGGAATTACTATGTTACCCTTCAGGGCCAGATAGAGCAGACAGGAAGCGTTTGACTTTAAACCCGCCCACCCACCCCGCGCGCTGTGATGGTAGAATCATCCTTTGGGAGGGTTCAGTGTTCTTTTCAGCAGCAAGGTTCTTCATGTGTCTCCTTGCCCAGCCAAGAATTGGCCTGCGTTCTCAGATTGTTTCCAGGATGACTTTGGGCGTGTGTGCTTCTCAAAGTTGGAGGAGAAGTAGCAAGTCGGCTGTGCTGACAGGCGTCCTTACTGTTGGACTCCATGCATCACCCCGGCATTTGCAATGGGCAAATAACAGCTCACTCCAGCTGCTGTGTTCTGACATAGGAACCAAATCTGTGCATTTTCAGATGGATTGAAATGTTGTACTTCAGGTTGGCTGGCAAGTGTTTCTTTTTAGCCACGAGCGAATAACACACAGGAAAGTAATCCAAACCAAGCTGCCGTGGCTGACCAAAACATCACTTTGATGCGCAGAGGTTTTGTGCCTTATGCAGTTGCCCTGCAACTGTAGCATTTAATTAATTTTTAATCTAACATGTTTATACTTTGCCTTGTCTCTGCAAGCGCATGATGGCTCATAAAATGGGGGGGGGGGGGGTGGGGGGGGGGGGGGGTGGGGGGGGGGGGGGGGGGGGGGGGGGGGGGGGGGGGGGGGGGGGCGGGGGGGGGGGGGGGGGGGGGGGGGGGCGGGGGTGGGGGGTGGGGGGGGTGCGGGTGGAGGTGGGGGGGGGGGGGGGGGGGTGGGGGGGGGGGGGGGTGGGGGGGGGGGGGGGTGTGGGGGGGGGGGGGTGGGGGGGGGGGGGGGTGTTGGGGGGGGGGGGGTGGGGGGGGCGGGGGGTGGGGGGGGGGGGGGGTGGGGGGGGGGGGGGGTGGGGGGGGGGGGGGGTGGGGGGGGGGGGGGGTGGGGGGGGGGGGGGGTGGGGGGGGGGGGGGGTGGGGGGGGGGGGGGGTGGGGGGGGGGGGGGGTGGGGGGGGGGGGGGGTGGGGGGGGGGGGGGGTGGGGGGGGGGGGGGGTGGGGGGGGGGGGGGGTGGGGGGGGGGGGGGGTGGGGGGGGGGGGGGGTGGGGGGGGGGGGGGGTGGGGGGGGGGGGGGGTGGGGGGGGGGGGGGGTGGGGGGGGGGGGGGGTGGGGGGGGGGGGGGGTGGGGGGGGGGGGGGGTGGGGGGGGGGGGGGGTGGGGGGGGGGGGGGGTGGGGGGGGGGGGGGGTGGGGGGGGGGGGGGGTGGGGGGGGGGGGGGGTGGGGGGGGGGGGGGGTGGGGGGGGGGGGGGGTGGGGGGGGGGGGGGGTGGGGGGGGGGGGGGGTGGGGGGGGGGGGGGGTGGGGGGGGGGGGGGGTGGGGGGGGGGGGGGGTGGGGGGGGGGGGGGGTGGGGGGGGGGGGGGGTGGGGGGGGGGGGGGGTGGGGGGGGGGGGGGGTGGGGGGGGGGGGGGGTGGGGGGGGGGGGGGGTGGGGGGGGGGGGGGGTGGGGGGGGGGGGGGGTGGGGGGGGGGGGGGGTGGGGGGGGGGGGGGGTGGGGGGGGGGGGGGGTGGGGGGGGGGGGGGGTGGGGGGGGGGGGGGGTGGGGGGGGGGGGGGGTGGGGGGGGGGGGGGGTGGGGGGGGGGGGGGGTGGGGGGGGGGGGGGGTGGGGGGGGGGGGGGGTGGGGGGGGGGGGGGGTGGGGGGGGGGGGGGGTGGGGGGGGGGGGGGGTGGGGGGGGGGGGGGGTGGGGGGGGGGGGGGGTGGGGGGGGGGGGGGGTGGGGGGGGGGGGGGGTGGGGGGGGGGGGGGGTGGGGGGGGGGGGGGGTGGGGGGGGGGGGGGGTGGGGGGGGGGGGGGGTGGGGGGGGGGGGGGGTGGGGGGGGGGGGGGGTGGGGGGGGGGGGGGGTGGGGGGGGGGGGGGGTGGGGGGGGGGGGGGGTGGGGGGGGGGGGGGGTGGGGGGGGGGGGGGGTGGGGGGGGGGGGGGGTGGGGGGGGGGGGGGGTGGGGGGGGGGGGGGGTGGGGGGGGGGGGGGGTGGGGGGGGGGGGGGGTGGGGGGGGGGGGGGGTGGGGGGGGGGGGGGGTGGGGGGGGGGGGGGGTGGGGGGGGGGGGGGGTGGGGGGGGGGGGGGGTGGGGGGGGGGGGGGGTGGGGGGGGGGGGGGGTGGGGGGGGGGGGGGGTGGGGGGGGGGGGGGGTGGGGGGGGGGGGGGGTGGGGGGGGGGGGGGGTGGGGGGGGGGGGGGGTGGGGGGGGGGGGGGGTGGGGGGGGGGGGGGGTGGGGGGGGGGGGGGGTGGGGGGGGGGGGGGGTGGGGGGGGGGGGGGGTGGGGGGGGGGGGGGGTGGGGGGGGGGGGGGGTGGGGGGGGGGGGGGGTGGGGGGGGGGGGGGGTGGGGGGGGGGGGGGGTGGGGGGGGGGGGGGGTGGGGGGGGGGGGGGGTGGGGGGGGGGGGGGGTGGGGGGGGGGGGGGGTGGGGGGGGGGGGGGGTGGGGGGGGGGGGGGGTGGGGGGGGGGGGGGGTGGGGGGGGGGGGGGGTGGGGGGGGGGGGGGGTGGGGGGGGGGGGGGGTGGGGGGGGGGGGGGGTGGGGGGGGGGGGGGGTGGGGGGGGGGGGGGGTGGGGGGGGGGGGGGGTGGGGGGGGGGGGGGGTGGGGGGGGGGGGGGGTGGGGGGGGGGGGGGGTGGGGGGGGGGGGGGGTGGGGGGGGGGGGGGGTGGGGGGGGGGGGGGGTGGGGGGGGGGGGGGGTGGGGGGGGGGGGGGGTGGGGGGGGGGGGGGGTGGGGGGGGGGGGGGGTGGGGGGGGGGGGGGGTGGGGGGGGGGGGGGGTGGGGGGGGGGGGGGGTGGGGGGGGGGGGGGGTGGGGGGGGGGGGGGGTGGGGGGGGGGGGGGGTGGGGGGGGGGGGGGGTGGGGGGGGGGGGGGGTGGGGGGGGGGGGGGGTGGGGGGGGGGGGGGGTGGGGGGGGGGGGGGGTGGGGGGGGGGGGGGGTGGGGGGGGGGGGGGGTGGGGGGGGGGGGGGGTGGGGGGGGGGGGGGGTGGGGGGGGGGGGGGGTGGGGGGGGGGGGGGGTGGGGGGGGGGGGGGGTGGGGGGGGGGGGGGGTGGGGGGGGGGGGGGGTGGGGGGGGGGGGGGGTGGGGGGGGGGGGGGGTGGGGGGGGGGGGGGGTGGGGGGGGGGGGGGGTGGGGGGGGGGGGGGGTGGGGGGGGGGGGGGGTGGGGGGGGGGGGGGGTGGGGGGGGGGGGGGGTGGGGGGGGGGGGGGGTGGGGGGGGGGGGGGGTGGGGGGGGGGGGGGGTGGGGGGGGGGGGGGGTGGGGGGGGGGGGGGGTGGGGGGGGGGGGGGGTGGGGGGGGGGGGGGGTGGGGGGGGGGGGGGGTGGGGGGGGGGGGGGGTGGGGGGGGGGGGGGGTGGGGGGGGGGGGGGGTGGGGGGGGGGGGGGGTGGGGGGGGGGGGGGGTGCGGGGGGGGGGGGGGGGGGGGTTGGCGTGGGGGGGTGGCGGGGGGGGGGTGGGGGGGGGGGGGGGGGGGGGGTGGGGGGGGGGGGGGGGGGGGTGGGGTGGGAGAGGGGGGGGGAGGGGGGGGGGGGGCGGGGGGGGGGGGGGCGGTGGGGGGGGGCGGGGGGGGGGGGGGGGGGGGGGGGGGGGGGGGGGGAAGGGGGATGGGGGGCACCGCGGGGGGCAGGGAAAGGGGGGAGGGGCTTGAGGGAATTTTCTGTGCCCCCAGGCGTGTGCACGGCGCACCCCCCCATCCCCTTGAAGCTCCGCCACTGCACGTGGGACATGTGGGGACATTGATAATTTACATATTTAGCAAAGGCTCATGGGCATGTTGTTGAAATGATCACCATAACTGGAAAAGATAGTCCAAACTAGGACTGGGCCTGCTAAAAGAAGGGGGCCATGTCCCTGATCTCCATGCAGACCAGGGGGTGAGGCGGATGGAGCCCTTCCCCCAAACTCCAAGTGGCCCCAGGTGCCATTTTGCCCCCCTATGCCTCTGCTCAAAGCGGATCACAAACTCCTTTTCCTCTCCCCACAACAGAAACTTGTGAGGCAGGTAGGACTGGGAGAGTTCAGAGAGAACTGTGACTGACCCGAGGTTACCCAGCAGAAGTGGGGAAACAAATCCAGTTCCCCAGATAAGTTTCCGCCACTCAGATGGAGGAGTGAGGAATCAAATCCTGTTCTCCAGATTAGTGTCCACCTGCTCTTAACCACTACACCAAGCTGAACTGAACAGATTTGTGGAGGAGTGGTCCTTCAGTTGTGACTATAGGCAACTTCCATATTTAGAGGAGGACATCCTCTGAATACTACCAGTGCTAAGAGGCAACACAAAGCGGAAGGTTTCGGGAACTGGTTGGCCACTAAGTGAGGCAGGATGTTGGAGCAAATTGACCCTCGCTGGTCTAATCCAGCAGGCTCTTGATTTTTTTTTTGTCATGGGGCCTAAAGGGAACCTCCATGTTCAACCTCTGAATCCCAGTGCCTGGAGGTGACATCAGGGGAACTGGCTGGCCATTGTGTGAGGTAGGATACAGGACTACGTGCCCACAGAGGTAGGACACAACACAAGGCACTAGGAATTCCCCAGCCCCTCCCCTCCCAACCCCCAATCCCAGGGTAGAGCAGGTTACAGAGAAAGGCACAACATACTCACATTCTGGGTGCACCTGAGGACTTGAACACAGCTGAGAATTTGTCCCACAAACTGGGAGGGACCACAAACAGGAGTCCCCCTCACTAATCCTTATTTGCTGCCTGCCTTTTTTTGGGCAGGATGCCCCCATGTGCCAGTTCTGCCACTCAATCCCATCCACCCCATACAGACGACATGGCGTGTCAGAGCAGCCAGGATCTGGAGGGCAGGAAGGATTCTGTAGTGAGAAGTTTTATTCCTGCATCCAAATAGAGAATCAGCGCTAATGAGCTTTCTGAGATTTAAGCTTTAAAAATAATTCGCTCCCGATATCTCCAGGATCTATCAGATTAAAACAGGTATTGTCAAAGGGTTTCATGCGCGGAATCAACTGGCTGTTGTGGGTTTTCTGGGCTGTGTTATTTCTTCGCATCTAGTAGTTTTTGCTCCTAACACTTCCAGCTGCATCTATGACTGGCATCTTCACAGCCATGTCATGGTGTTTTGCCACCTTTTTGATAATACAATGAATAAATTGTGAGAGTTCCACCCTCCTCAGTTGATCTGGCCTGCAGAAGGAAGGCCTACAGCTCAATTGAGAGAATTATTTATTTTTTACAGGCCCAGATTGAGGAAAGACCTGCAGCAGCTACATCAGATACAGAAGGCCAGATGAGAGAAAGAAGCCCTGCTTTATTAATAGCTTGGACTTTCTTGCTATTCTTTCATTATTGGACATTGTTAGTGGTGGTAACTGTTCTGAGAGGGGTTTTTTCCCCTAAAAAGTGTAGTCGACCCACGCGGTCAGCGTAAGAACGAGACGAGACGCGGAGATAACATCTGGTGGAGATCGCCAGCAGCGGGAGACCGGAGGTCCGTGTTCCTAGCGAGTTTCCCGTCTGTCAAGGTTCCTGGCACCTTTTATTGTTACTCTATCGGGGGCGGAGGGAGGGAGGACTGGGGGGAGTTCCGGGAGAGCGGGAGGTCGGGAGATCATCATGTGATGCATGATCTCATCTGGCTACGTGTGGAGAAGTACTTTATCGCGTCTGAGCCTAATCCTCACCTGGGGGCACGACCATTGTCCCTGCGCCCGGTGATTGAGCCAGACAGTTCACGACCCGTGACTCATGGGGGGATGAGGAGTGGGGGTGCGATGCGACCGGCAAGGCCGCAGGTCCGTTGGCGTCCCAACGTTCTACTACGGCACTGCTGGGTCGGCAGTGCACTACTACAAAAAAGCACTGAAGATTTTGTACAATTGAGTTGTGCTGCATATATATTCACTATTTGTTCACTATTATTTATCCTTAAATGGTAGAAAGTTGTGTTAAGATTAAAGGTTTGTTAATTTGTTCAAGCAATTTCATATTTGTTTGTTAAGACACAGGGTGCTGTCATATATTATTTCCTAGGTCTCCAATGTAGATTGATGTGGCCAACTGTGGCTCCTGGTAAGCAGCCTCTCTCGCTCTGATTGGGGCTCATTCATTTTTGAAGATGCCTCTGGTTTTTAATTGCTTGTGAGAGAAACAAACAGAACCTGACCCGTGCGGTCTGGTGCATTCATAGCTCCCCAGATGCCTCTCGTTAGCAAGAGATTTTTTCCCCCAGTGGTTGCTAGGGAAACAATGCACCCATCTTACTCTGCCCGACACCAGGTCTTCACAGCCCAGGCTATTCTGTTCCCTTTGTAACCCACTTAAATCCCCAACAATGCTTCAGTGCTTCTGAAGGAGGCATCATGCTACGTTCAAAAGAAAAAGATGTCCAACACGCTAGTGCTATTTTCAAAGAGCGAAACAGGCAGCAGCCAAGGCAGGCATGCCCTGGTTCCTTCTCAAGACTAAGGTACCCCAGCACATTTTACCCCTCACCCCCACTCCAAGCTCTTGGGGCGGCCCCCTGCAACCCATTTCATTCTAAAAGAGAGAAAGTCACAGAGAGCATCAAGGCTGGGCAGGGTTTCATTTATTTCTTTAAAACATGCGTTAGCCACCTTTCAAGGTGGCTTATAATATAAATAATTATTAAAATAATTTTAAATTTAAATCTCCAATTTAAATTTAAAACCCCCAATTTAAAAATCTCCACAATTTTAACTCTCCACTTAGGACTGCTGATAAAGGGAAACTAAATTAGTCAACTGCAGTTCTAAACAAAACTGTCTTTAACTGCCTCCTGAAGTTTGAAAGGACCAGGAACATCTCTGTAATTGTGGGGCTGCCCGCAGAAAGGGCCTCTCTCGTGTGCCCGCCGAATGAGATTCACTGATTGACACCACCCTTTAATTGATAGGCTTCTCCCTTTGATCTTAATTTCCAGGCAGGACTGTATGGGAGAAGGGTTAAAGTGTTCAGAGTTGGGGATTTATGCCTGAAATCATGAATGTGGCGCAAAACGGAATTGACTTTCTCCAGCATTTTAAGGAGCCAAAATAAAATAAAAACTTGCTCATCCCTGGCAAGACTCAAACAAGCAATCTTCTGGCTATCAGTGGAACACTTAACCAACTGTGCTATACAGCCACTAGTGGTTGGTTGGGGGAAATCCTTTGCATTGTATTCTTTGCTCCTTTGTATTACCCGTTGCCTCAGATTGATGTGTACACATTGGTTTTTGGTGCGAAAATGAAAAGAAAAGGCTGCGTGCGCATCACACACAGCCCCCCATGGTCTGATTGGATGGGAAACTCCACGTCACTCGCAAGGGCGGGAATTTGAGTCTGGATTCACCCCCCACCCCCCAACTTCCCCACCGCTCCAGATTGGCCACGTATTTTTTCAAAAGGTCTACTTTCTTCCAGGTTCTCAAAGAACACATGCTGGGGGGGTGGGGGGACCGGCAGACCCTGGATGACTGCGTGTTCGGCACTGGTGTAGTGGGTAACTCTGCTGGAAACCTGGATATTTGGAGTAATGAGCACGCATTTAATGGTGAGCGGGGAATCGACCTAGTTTAACCTTAATCACATTACCTTGGCTAACTGAAAAGGAACAACTGGTTAAAACAGTATCCATGCAGATACAGCTTGGCCAAGACATCTGGATGCCCAGAGAATGGTCAAACCGTGATGCCCCCAGCATCATTCAATAATACATGAAACTACTTATACTTTCCTCAAGAAATCACTGTTGGCTTGATAAGAAGAGAAGCAGGTGGTAAAACATGTCATCAACCTGGGAAAAAAATACTGAATGGCAAATGCAGGCCCAGGTCAATTCCTGAGTTATTCTTTTACCCAGGTAGGGAAGGGGGTGAGCTGGATTTGGGGTGGAGAACAGCCTGGTTATACGTCAGTGGAGGAGAATGTTGAGCTAAATCCCCCTTGTCAAAGTTCCCCTAACTGTTCCCATTCTGATTCTGGCAAAACACTTTCCCAAGAGAGGACCCCCTGCTGTCCGGCTTTGGTTTTATTTCAGTCATCTTCTCCAGGGCCAGATGAATGAATCTGTAGCCAGCCTGGTCCCCTGCAGCATCCTGGTTGTGGCTGCTCTCGTCTAGTTTTCCCCTCCATCTGGATTTAATTTTCTTAGCTCACTCTGTTGACTTAGGGGGGGTTGAGCTCCAGTCATCTCTTTTGTGATATTTCAAGGATTTGTTCATTCAAAATTGTGTCATGTTCTATGAGATATTTGGGGGTGCAGGGATGTGCATTTTAGAAACAGCGCTAACCTGTAGCCCATAAAATCTCCTTTTCATGATCCACAATGAGGTTTTTTTGAGGGGGGGACCCCTTGTTTTCTTGGTCAGGTCATTATCCACACAGGGGCAGCAGCACAAGCTGCACCAACACAGAGCGTCAGGCTTGCCAAATATTTTCATCTGATCCATGAGCTGAGCTCATTGTTTCCAAATCAAGTTCTGTTAAGTCGCATCAGAAATCATGCTTTATTTCCACAGCGCCTGTCACAAACAACTATTCCATTTCTCATCACAGTTCAAAGTATATTTAGCAACTATTCTCTAGTATAGGGAGTCAATACCCTGGTTCGACTTTCTCCCCCCATCTTCACGGCTATCTCCTGTTTGGTTAGCATCAACAGGGGACAACCTTCTTTCTCTCCCCCAGTACATATTACAGGAGGCCCTAATTGACCAATTTGTTAAAATTCTCAGGTCCCAGCATGGTCTGTTGCCATTATCAGATAACTGGTGATCGTAACACACTCCAACATTCACTTCACAGGTGCAATGATCAGATGAAACTGGCTCAAGAGGGATAAGACCACTCCACGTTCTCAAGCACAAGCCCACGGTGTGTAGATGACCCTCCTTGTCCTGAGGTCAGTGCTCTGTGGCACTCTGACCCCATGGGATGGCTGATATCTAATCCAGGCAGAGCAGCACACCCGTTAGAGCGGGGGGGGGGGGGTCACCAATCTTTCTATGCCTGAGTCACCTTTGGAATTCTGACACTAGTTAGTGGGTGCAGTAACAAAAGTGGCTGAAACAGAAGTCTGATTCAACCACAGAATGTCAGGGAGCAAGATTATCTGTAGCTACAATAATAATGCCAATGTTTCAAGCATAAGTTTTATTTAACAGGATGCTTTTCAATCTCTTCAGTGGCCAATCACAATCTCTACTGGGTAAAAGCCCTGCGTATTCCTACCCACTTTCTAAAAACACTTGGCGAGCACCAGGTAAGTTGTCAGCAGGTGTAATAGCACCCATGGGACCACACTGCATTAGAAGTACGCCACTGGGGGATCAGAGAGAAACCTTTCCTTAGAGACTAAACCTTCCTTACTATATCCAATTGATCAGTTACTGCTTATGTTTTTATTGGCCCACAAATTACATTGAGCCAGAAAATGGAAGATGATAATTTGCAAGACAAAAACAATTGCTCTAAAATACTGCAGATGTTTTGAGACAGCAGGATGTATGGCTGACACATGTCGTCAGCACTCCTGTCAAATGCCCAATCTTTCCTGAACTCCCTATTAAGACTGGATCCTGAGCAGCTGCTGCTTCTACTCAGCTGTCTCATTATCAGGTCCAAAACTGCATTTGTGGAATAACCATATGCCATATTTATTGTCATTGTCTGGAAATTCAAATGCTTCCAGAACCAAAGGAAGAATCTCAGTTACAGAAATGTCTTTCCTTGGCATCTGTTTAGGAGTGCTTGAAACTTCATTAGGCATAGTGGGAATTTTACCTTTTGGTGATATTTTGATGGAATTGACTAAATAGCTTTTTATTATTTTACTAAGACTGAAGGTTCCCAGACATGGATAGCTCAGGCTAGCCCAATCGCATCAAATCTTGGAAGCTCAGAAGGTTGGCCCTGGTTGATACTTGCATGGGAAATCATCAAGACAGCCCAGGGTGACTACACAGAGGCAGGCAGTGGCAAATCTCCTCTGAACATCTCTTGCCTTGACCACTCTACGGAGTCACTATAAGTTGGCACTATAAATTGCACCAAGACTGATGGTGCAATTTTATGTTAAAGTAGCTGCAGTCTCTTGCCTTGATCACTCTACGGAGTCACTATAAGTTGGCACTGTAAATTGCACCAAGACTGATGGTGCAATTTTATGTTAAAGTAGCTGCAGTCTCTCTGATTTCAACAGGCTTCCACTGGAGTAACTGACCACAGTGACAGACTGTGTATGAACTACTAATCCAAAGGACTCTCGAACAAGCTGCAGGTCAGCAGCATAAATAAAACCTATTTGTCATACACATGTAGTATCTACAAAGATTATGTTGTTTTATTAGATACCGCTACATAGAAACACACAATGTACTTGAGCATCTTCACTCACATTACAGAAACATGTTGCATTTGCTGTGGGAAAATCTGGTGTTCAAGTCTCTGGATTGTTTTATAAGGGCTCTCTTCTGCGCTTCATCAAATCGATGGACTTGAAGGTCCTGGTCGCGGTCAAACGGCCTTCTCTCTTGGGGTTTATCCTTTTCTTCAGCAGCCTTCCTCTTCAGTTTTTTATGGTGTATCTCCATAAGAGATTCAGACCTCTGAGAGTCCTGGGAAGCAAAGATGACAACAAATAGCAAAAGAAACTTTGAAAGAATTGTGTGTGGGTGAATAAACTGACAACATTTCACAAAACTCAAAAACTCATTCCCCAGAGACAGTTCCAGACCACCTCAGGGACAGGCTGCACTGGCCACCCCATGAGCTCCTCAGATCTCCTTCATCAGGGGCCCAAGGGAGCCCTGTTCAGCAGAGTCATAAAATATCTATAGCCCCTTCCGCACACGCAGAATAATGCATTTTCAAACCACTTTCACAACTGTTTGTAAGTGGATTTTGCTATTCCACACACCTTCAAAGGTCATTGAAAGCAGTTTGAAAGTGCATTAATCTGAATGTGCGGAAGGAGCCTATGTTTGGGCTCAAGCAGCAATTTCTTACTAGGAAAATACCTGCATCATCCAGACTAGGGCTTCCCAACTTTTTTGAGCCTGTGGGCCCCTCTGGAATTCTGCCACAGTGTGGTGGGGGCCGCTACAAAACAGCTGCCACAAAATGGCTGCTGCAGAAGGCAAAGCCAGCCACGAAATTATTGCCACAGCTGCACTTCAGTCCCACAGTGCTGATCCTTGTGCTGTAGTGGCAACTGCTGCCAAAGCAACATTTTTAAAAAGACCTACAGCCAATGAAACTGCCAGGAGTCAACTGGAAGCCTTACTGGGTAAAACCCCACCTCGTTCCACCCACTTTCCAAAAACACACAACAGGCATTAGAAGAGGTATGAGCAGGTGCCTTGGAATCCATGGGCATCCTGTTGGCGACTGCTGCTCCAGATCAAGAGGGGGATTGAAAAACCCCGGCAGCTCTTATCACAATTGATTTGTCACAGCTTTTAACTGACACTATGACATATGTAATGTAAAGTCTGTGGCTGAAATTGCATTTTTTTTACAGTACAACACACACTGCACTGATCGCTTGGGAATGCAGGCATATTGCCGTAAGAGTAAAAATCACAGAAGGAAGAACAGGACAGGTCAAGAAGGGATAAGCGGAACACATACATTGTGCAAAGACACCTGTTCAGCCAGTTTCTTGTCTCGTTCTGACACCACAACTGCTCCGTCGCCCTGACTCGCTGATTTCTTTCCATCTTGCATTTCCTGAAGAAGAGGAAAAGATGGGAGTAGGCAAAGACTGGCAGGCACCATTGAGTCAAAAGAGATCAAGCCACAATGCGGGTTGTTCCCTGTCGAGAGGACAATTTTACTTCTCAAAACTGGAAAATTATGCCACTGCTGAAGAATGATGTTCAGCACATGAGTGGGTGGCAGACCAGTACTGGAGGGCTTCAAAGCAGCCCTACAGCAGTCAGATGCTCTCCCCTGGGGCAGCTACTGCAATGCCAGACAGCAGGCCGTCTTTGTCAAAAGGGTCACAGAGGAGCCCTACATCTGAGGGAAAATGATGCAAAATTCTGCTGCTCTCAAAGCCAGATTTTTTTAAAAAAATCCTCTTCCTACAGCTTCTCCTCAACATTTAATGTTTATTCCCTGTTCTACCACCCACCCAAGGTTCCCAAAACATCTCACAATAAGTGAAAAAGGTCAATTAAATAAAGCAAACAAACAGAAATAACCCGTTATAGTCCTGGGCGTGCGCCCGGGGGTGGGGGGTGGGGCAGCCTGTCAAAGGCTACTGGGCACAAGCCACGGCCAAAAGAGCCACCAGCCATTTGGCTCCTGCCCTTCCACTTGTGACCAAGCTTTTCACCTGGAGTCAAAAGGGGAACTGCCTGATCTCCCTTTTTCAAATTCTGAACAGATGGCTTCCTGTTTGACAATAAGCATATGGAACTGTGGGAATGAAAACTCACTTTGGCTTTCTTCTCTCTGTCAGCCGGGGTATCAGTCCAAACAGATCTGTCCCCTGATTTGTCATCAGCTTTTCTTCTGAACGTCCGTGCACCAAGTCCAAAGCCTTTGAGTTCTGGGGGAAGTTCTGTCATCCAAGACTCCCTTTTGACTTGTTTGGATTCATTCTTAAAACAGGCAACAAAATTAGAAGCACATCCAGTTACTCCATGATTACCATGTTCAGAAAAAGCGAAATAAGCTTAATCAAAAGGCCCGCCGAAAGCTTACACTGTCGTGACCAAGAAGTTTCTCTTTCATTCTCCGAGCTCGGCATTCAAACTCTGCAGCTACGCTAGATTCAGCCGGTCCCTTGGCAGGCACTGGGCCAATTATGGCTTCTTCATCTCCACTGCTATCACTGTCCTGTCTCACCAAAGGAGAGAAAAAGAAATTCCATCAACTAAATCAGCAGAAAATCTGCCACAGAAACTATTCAGTGTTAATGTAGCACTTTGAAATTTCTCAAATGCTTCCTGCAGTTCTTACGATAACCCTGTACAATAACCCTGCATATTAAACACTGGGAGAGGGGGAGTTGAGGCTGAGAAAGAAGAGTTACCTAAGGTCACCTTGTGAGTTCAGGGCAGAGGTTAGATTCCAAGTAGACTTCCTGCTCAGCTGCTTGGCCTCCCAGCTACATGCCAGGCACAGCCAGTTTGCCATATTCCTCCTTGTCCATGTATATAAAAACTGACTTCTCAAAGAACCATACATAGTGCAGAAGTACAGAAGTTCCACTTGCTTAGTTGGCAAGTAGTCAACCCTGCTTGTTTTGCATTTAATTATCCTAAATAATTGCTTAATGAGCATTTTTTCAGGCTGAAATGCAAGCTTTTGAATTTTTACCCAAATCTTGATTGATTTTTGCTAAATGTTTCACTGGCAGGAGGAGAAATACAATCAAAGTGAGAAGCAGCAGAAAGGCCTGGCAAAAACACAGGCCACAAGGAACCGTTAGGCAGACAGGAAAAGCCCTCAGGAGCTGCACTAGGGGCAGTGCCAAAAGGTCCAACCTCTTGTTCACAACTGGAAAGAAGAGAAATGTGCTTTTAAAATATGTGAACTACCCGCCAACCGGGGCCTGCAGAGCTTGTGTCAATGAAGGCCTCGAGCAGCACAGCCCGGCCTGGGATGTCCAGGAGTCCTACCTGCCAGAAGCCAGGATGCTTCTTGCAGGTGACACAGTGTAAGAATCTAATTAAGTTAATGTAATCCTGGAAGGATCTCACTCCCCTTTATTTCTATAAAGCTCCCTCTTTTGAAATCAAAAGCAATAGTTTTGGACTTGGGGTAGCTTTCCAATGACAGGAAAACAGAGCTTAAGAGAATTGTGGTCATGATTCCCAATCAGCACAACAACATGACCAATGGTTCCTCCACACAATTAGCTGCAACTGCAGAAGCTTTGCCTCGACAGCACGCCACAACAATCCCACTGTCGAGTTTTCTGAATGCCACGAGCCCATCACTTTGGCCCCTTCCGCACACGCAAAATAATGCGTTTTCAAACCACTTTCACAAACGTTTGCAAGTGGATTTTGCTATTCCGCACAGCTTCAAAGAGCACTGAAAGCAGTTTGAAAGTGCATTATTCTGCATGTGTGGAATGAGCCTTTGGTACGTGGGGCAGAACAAAACCCTTGCTGCTCCCTTCCATTTGCCTCCTGGCTTCAGGTAATGAACACAAAATTTGCAGCACCCTGGACATCTACAAGCATGCAAACTGTCTGTTAATTTCGCTCCCCTAATAAAAGCTACCTTTTTACTTTTTCATTTGTCCCTTAAGCAATCACTTTTCCATTTGTCCCTTAAGCAAATTATGCAGTAATCACAAGTCAATCAAGAAAGATCTTTTTGAACTGTGCCTTTGAGGCTTAGCTCTCTCTCTTACAAACAAGCTTGTTGTAACCTACCCAGAGCCCTTTGGGGATTGGGCGGGATATAAATCCAATAAATAAATAAACAAAAATAAACACACTCTATCATGGGAAGAGCCTTGAGTGAAGCCTTGAATATGAGAAGTTCAAGCCCACTCCCGGAATAAAAGTGTCAGGCTCCTTCTGTCGTAGCTCCCACCTCATGGAATGGCCTCCCTGATGAGGTGAGGAAGGCTCTGCTCCTGCTGGATTTCCACATACTGTGCAACCCAGAATAACTCAAGAGGGTTTTCTGCATAAACAGGATGGTAATGAAATGGTCAGAAATTTACATTGATAAAGGGAAAGGGAATGTGGTCTATACTATTGTATTGCTGCCTATCGTTGTAAGTCTGCTCCAGTCTAGGGAGTTTCTATACCACTTTACATCTCAGCTTCAAAAGTTCAAGCTTTGTTTCAGCTCTGAGACTTCTGCCTGTTTTCAGATTTCTGTAGTCCAAACCCAACTGTATTGTCCATTGGCTGTCCCCATCCTATATGACTTGCACAAGGTAATCTGTCTTGAGTCTCAGCAATAAATTACCTGAATAAATCAATATATCCTGGTTTACACACCTGAGATGTGAGCGGAGATGGCACAAAAGACCCCTTGGCGCTTCTGTTTATTTCATCTTGTCCGGATGGTTTCTTGAAGTCTGGCGGTAAAGCAGGACCTATGACCGGCCTTGAGAACAAAATACATTTCAATCAAAAGCAGAACACTTTTCAAAACAGAGATGACTCAGTAGAGATTCCTGTAAACTATGACATTAATTACTGTATTTATATCCCAAGGGAGACCAAAATGGCTTACACTGTTCTCTCCTCTGACTTATCCTCATAATTCTGTGAGATAGGTTAGTGTGACTGGCCTAAGGTCACTCAGCAAGCTTACATGGCAGCGTGGGGACTCCAACCAGGAATTCTGAGATCCCCGTCTCTGGCACACCAACCACCACACCCCACACTGGCTCCCAGTTCACCCTGAATATTCAAGCTTCTCCACCACCTCAATCTTCCACTGGACTCTACCCAGGACATCCAGCAATCCATCAGATGAAGCAAGGGCAGGAGAAAAGCCAAAACACCATCAGTTTGCAAGGGCAACTGGGCCTTGTGACAGACACTCACTGGAGCAGATAGTTTCTTGCTCTGCTTCCGCTAAGGGGCTGCTATCCCCCTGATTCTGAAAATTCTGGCCACAGTGCTTCTCTGACACCTGCCCAGGTATTTGTGGTGAGTGAATCTATCAATCCTGTAGGCAACATTTCTCCATACCAATGTTTCCATCATTTATCTATACATATTTAAGAGAAAAGGAAGCACATGCATGGAGCGTCGGGGAAGGGGGCAGAGGATGCATACGTGTTTATATAGAAAGAGAGAATGCATACATACATATGTGTGTGTGTATATATTCCACTTTTCTCCCCAGCGAGGAATCAGAGGGACTTGAAGGCTCTTGGGGTCTCTTCCAACTCTATCATTCTATGATAGAAGCTTTCAGAATATTGTTCTCCCTGCCTCCATTTTCCGACAACAACAACCCTGTGAGGTAAGGCAGACTGAGTTTTTATGGCAGGCCCAAGGTCACTCAGCCACTTCCATGATAGAAATGGAAATTCGAATGAGTGTCCCAGTGTCCCAGTTCAGCATGATATCCACTACACCAGACTGATTAACACACGGGTGGGGGAGGGGGCAGCTCAGGCCACTGGTGGTGTAGTGGTTCAGAATGTTGTATTAGGATCTGAAAGACTCCAGTTTGAATCCCCACTTGTACCACGGAAACTAGCCAGATGACCTTGAGCCAGCCTAATCTTCCTCACATGGCTGTTGTGCAGATAAAATGGATGAAAGGAAAACAATATAAGCCACTTGAATCCCCACTGGGGAGAAAAGCAGGTACAAATGAATTAAATAAATAATATCAAAGTACAGCTAGACCAGGGGTAGGGAACCTGCGGCTCTCCAGGTGTTCAGGAACTACAATTCCCATCAGCCTCTGTCAGCATGGCCAATTGGCCATGCTGACAGAGCTAGACTAAGGCGCATTCCACATGGGCCAAAAGCAGCAGTGTGAAAACAGTGCAAACCCTTTCACACCGTTTTAAACCATTTTACACTGTTTTCACACAGCTGTTTTTGGCCCATGCAGAATCTGCCTGAGAGTTATTTTCTAACCTAACCCCCTTTGTTATTTAATTATCTTACACAGGCACACATTTTTTGCATACATGCTTTAAACTCTGACCCCCACGAAAATAACAACTTTTTGTTCATTTTACACAATTATGAAAAATTCCCTGAGTAACATGAAAATACAATCTTCTGCTGCAGACACACTAGAAATGCTGATTCGTATATTTATATAGAGAGGCGGAACATCATTTTTAACATTTTAAACTGACTAATACTATGGAGAACTCAGGACAATATTACTTCTTGAAAAATGTATAGTCCATCCCAAAGATTCAGAAAAGGCAAGGCAAGCAAAGTAAGAAACCCAACCAAATAACACTGATGCTGGTGCTGATCTAATTTCCCTGGTGGGTCACCTTTCTGTTTCTGTTTCTTGATCATTCTTCCTATCTCTTCTTAAAATGTAAAAGGATGTTAACACAGATCTTTCATTTTAAAATTTCTTAAATTATTAGTAATTTCATTCTGCATAGAAACATACTGCATTAGAAATTCTTTCAACAAAGGAAGAAGAGTTTGGATTTATACCCTGCTTTTCTCAAAGTGGCTTACAAACTCCTTCCCCTCCTCTTCCTACAACAGAAACCTGGTAAGGTAAGTCTGGCTGAGAGAGTTCTGAGAGAACTGTGACTAGCCCAATATCACCCAGCAGGCTTCATGTAGAAGAGCAGGGAAACAAACCCAGTTCTCCAGATTAGAGTCTGCAGCTCATTTAAAGGAGTGGGAAAACCGGATTCACTTAGATAATAGTTCACCACATGTGGAAGAGGGAGGATCAAACCCAGTTCTCCGGATTAGAATTCACCACTCTTAACCATCAGAAAATGCAGGGGAATAATATACACTGTAGCCAATACTACTTTATTAGAGCAGAAGGAAAACTGCATGGGGACAAAATTTAGTATCTGTAATGGGATAGCTTTGGTGCTTCGATGCCTCATCAATAAATGCTGCTGATCAATTCTTCAGAATCCTTTGGTTGGGTTAAGGTTCTAGACCTAACACAATGTCTCCAATAACTGCAAATGACATTTCTTCTTTCCCTTGAATGTGATATGTTTTAGATTGGTACAGACAAAAAGACCCAGACCCAGCTATTTTCAGCCTTACAGGCCCTTTCCGCACCGCAACGGTGCGGGGGTGCGTCGGCATAAAGAATGCCGATGCACACCCCTGGGACTGTTCTCATGGACGGTCCCAGGAGGGTGGCAGGCAGTGGCGAAGCCTTCGCACAGGCTGCACTGTCGCTGAACGCCTACCTTGTCTCCTGGCTTCCGGCTCGTCACAGAGGCCAGAGGTCACGCCCTGCAGCCTGGAGCGATGGCTCTGGAGTTGGAGGCCAGGGGGGCGTGTCCCCTGGCCTCTGCGATGAGCCGGAATCCAGGAGACAAGGTAGGCGTTTGCGGACGGTGCGGGTGAAATGGCGCCTTGAAGACTCTGCTTCCGAAAAACCTCACTCAGGGAGTGAGGTTTGGAAGCAGCGTCTTCGTGGAGCTCAGGGGTTGCGAGGCCGGCGCTGCTGCAATGCAGCAGTGGCGGCCGTGCGAACCCTCCCCAGGGACGCTGTTTTTAGCGTCCCTGAGGCACTCTTTCCCGCTGGTGCGTTTCATTTGTAAACTTAATCTTGGTTCAGGTTTTACAGAAGTAAACTATATTTACTGCAAGGCTCTTCTAAACTGCAAAATCAATCACTTTTTGAGAAACACACCCAAACAATTCTTCATTTTGATTACCTTTCTGGAGAATCATCCTGCCTTTTAAAGCCAGGTGGGAGAGCAGGTCCAAAGAATCCATCATCTTCTTGAAGTCTTCTCTGTTTTCTGAAAACACAGGAAAAAAACTTAAGTAATTACCAGGACATGGATAAAAATTACTCCATTTAAAAGAAAAACAATTACATTACTTTACAAAATTCCTTTTTTAACATCATGGATCACCTTTCTGTTCAGGGAACATAAACACAGAATATCATAAACTGCTTGTTTTATAAAACTTACTCTCAACTAAGGTTCAAACACAATTTCACAGATCTTCATACATCTGAGAGGTTTTAATGGACAGCCAAAATGGGTGCTTTCCAAAAGTCCAAAAATGAAGTCTGTGGCCTTCTCTCCTGTGATGACATACTAAGCTTTGAAGATGCTCAAACTATCGTCCAGCTGGGTCCAGGAAAGCAGCAGTAAAAAAGGCCCTGCCCTCCTCCAGGATCTGAAGAGTCTTCCTCCACAATGTAGACAAAGGCAGACGTTTTTACCAAATCAAAACACATACCCACTGACTCTAATTGACTTTCAGAAAGTCATTGCCTTCATCAAACAGATTTTTACATTCTGCTTCTTTTCTGCTGTCCAGGCTCTAACAAGTATTTGGAACCAGCTGCACAATGCAAGGGACTCAGAAGTAAATGGGCATACATGTGCCATACAGACAGTCTCAGGACTCTTTCTATCTGCATCCCACTACCTCCAGCCTTACTATAGCCTAGGTAACACTTCCCCTTCTCTCTTTTTCTCATCTAAAGGTAAAAGGTGTCCCCTGTGAAAGCATCAGACAATTACTGACTTATGGAGTGAGATCACATCGCAATGATTACTAGGAAGACTGTGTTTACAAGGTGGTTTGCCCTTGCTTTCCCCAGTCGTCTACACTTTACTTCCAGAAAGCTGGGTACTCCGTTTACTGACCTTTGAATGATGGAAGGCTGAGTCAATTTGAACAGGCTACCTGAAACTGACTTCCATCTGGATCAACAGGCTGCGAGCAGAGTTTTCACTGAAGTACAGCAGATTACTACTTTGTGCCATGGAGTTCTCACATCTATCCTTCTGGAAACCACTATCGTAATGAGCTTTTAAAATTACATAATCTATCTGTATTAAGACTCCATCTCAAACCACTGAGGCCATCTCAAAAATGTGCTACAGCCATATGTGTATGATCAGGAAAGAGCCATAGCTAGGTGAGCTAAATGCTTTGGCCACAGATGACCTCCAGTTCACTTGCTGGCCTCTCCATTTTAAAAGACCTTTTTCCTAAGATGCTGCAGTGCCACTGACAGCCTGAGCGGGCAATCCAGGGGGTTATATCAGTATAATTCACACCAGACCTGGCCACGTGGCTTCTATTTCGGTCATCTTCAGAATCTGTATCTGTTTCCCTGGGCACACAAGGAGAGGTGCTGTCTTCATCACAACCTCGTCCTTTCAGATTGCTTGAGTAGTCAGGAGGCAGTGCAGGCCCTGCAACTAAATGCATGACATTTATGTATTTAGCCTAATTGCTCAAATAGTATTTCATCAGAGTGGAAAAATATCTATAAATACAGTGCCTCAAACAACTGTGACACTCAATGCAGATTTGTCTCATATAAAAATGAAAATGATTGTTAATAAGTATGTCTGATTTCCATTAAGTTGTATGTTTTTTCACAGAACAGTAGAAGGCAGCAGGATTCAAATATTGCATTCGATGTGAAATCTCCCCTCTTGAGAAAGTACAGTTTATGAAGCCAAGAGACCACAGATCTTATCCAACCACTCTGCAAAGTCTGACCCCTTCCCCTGGTCCAGTTAGCCATAACCGTCTATTGGAGATGAGCAAAGTGGCTGGGCTCCAACCTTCTTCAGCTAGCAACATACATTTATCTCCTTTTTAATTGGCAAGCAACTGACTTCCTACTCTTGCTGACAGTTTAAGGAAGGTTGCACTATTGTGGAGGTCACTTAAAGCGTGTCACCTGGATCCACGCCACTGAGGTTAAACTGCTGCAATGTCATCCTCAACATGAAGTCAGATACTCCAACAGGTGAAGAATGGAGCAGCTCTGCTGCTACTGTGAGCTAAACAGACCGCGCAGGAACCTCACTGGCTGCCCACCAGTTATCAGTCTCAGTTTAAAACGCGGGTTGCCACTTGCTGGCCTTGGCCCTCTTACACGCAGGCCCACCTCCCTGTGCTCTGCCACCACAGCCTCACTCTTCAGCGCAGGTGGACTGCAAATGTCAACCTGCCAAGGGGCGAAAAACAGCCATTGCATGCGAATAGGGGAGCCTTCCCTGCCGTGGTCCCCCATGGTTCAAGGAGGTGAGGTGGGGTGGGGCAGCCCGTCCCCCCGCTCGCCTGACTTCCCGCAAACGACGTGACACTCAGCTATTCACGGGGGCTTTTCCACATCAACACCCGAACCACAAAGCACAAAGACCTTAACCGCAGTCCCCCTCGGGCCGTCACTTCCTCTTCCAGGGACCCAGTTCCGGCAATGGACTTGCGGGCGGGGCGCTGGCTACCTCCCTCCGCCCTCCCCGGGCACCCGCGGCGGTGGGCGGCCTTCTGCTCACCCTGGTTGGTGTCGTCGGGGGAGGCGGAGCGCGGGAAGCCCGGGGGCAGCGCCGGCCCGATCACATCTCGCGCGGCCATGGCTGGCGGGCCTCCGAGAGCGACAGGGACGTCGCCGCCTGGACGGAGGGGGAGACAGGAAGGCGGGCTCCTGCGCACTGTGGCTCGCTTGGGCGCCCCGCCCCTCCGAATCCTGGTAGCGGAACGGGAGGCTCTGTTTCCGGTGGCGCGTGCGCATTTGGTCTTTCCGGTGACGTCGAGTAACCGGGCGGAAGCGTGCCTGGTCTTGTCGGGAGAGCTGCGTGAAGACGGAGGAAATGTCTGCCTGGCCACAGCAGCCGCCCCCCGGCTGGGCTGCCTACGGGCCTTGGGCGCTGCCCCCGCCGCTCCCTGCCTACTTCCCTCCTCCTCCTCCTCCTCCTCCACGCCCGCCAGGTAGGAGGGCGGTGATCCGGCCACTGGGAAGGCGCTGGTGCCGCTGCCCGAGCGCTGAGGGCCTGCGCCCGCGAGAAGAGAAGCCCCGGGGGGGGGGGGGGGGTGCCAGTGGCGGTGCGTCCGAGATTCCCCGCGGGCCTTCTGGGCCGCGTCTCTCCCTCTGAAGCCCCCCGTGGTCCCTCCGGCCCGGCTTCGCGCGGGGCTGGAGAACCGCAAGCTGCTGCCTGGAGGGACCAGGCAAAGCCGCCCAGCCCCACCGACGACGACCATCCCACCTGGCACGGCAGATTTCAGCCCTGGGGACGGCGGGCCCTAGGTCTCTCGTGACGCTCTGGATTGGTCACCCCCGGGGGGCCACTGGCCAGTCTCGGGCTCTTCCGGTCAACCCCCGCTAGGGAGGCGGCTGAAATCTTGCACAGCTGTGGAGTGGCCATGGGCTAGTGGGGCACAACTGAGGGGGAGGCTGCTCTCGAGCCCAGGCCTGTGGCTGCTGCGGCCGGGAGAACCTCTCACCAGGAAAGCTCTCGCCACTGTGGTTCAGGCCCTGGGGGCGTCTAGATTACACTACTTCTGTGCATGGGGCTGCCTTTAAGAAATGTTCAGAAACGTCAGTCATCGCAGAATGTTGCAGCCAGGTGGTTGCCCGGAGAGGGTCGCTGGGACGATATCGCTCCACTCTCAGCCCAGCTGCGCTGGCTCCTAGCCTGCTTCCTGGCATAATTTAACTCCAATATGTTTCTGAATGTACCTGAAAAACTCTGCACTAACTTTCCAATCTCCCCTTCAAAGGCCTTGCTTCACATGCCCCTGTCCTCTCATAGTGGGCAAACAGCAGGCCGGTTGTGGAATTGAAACGCTCTCAAGAGAGAGAGAGACTCCCTTCTCCTGTTGCCATCTTCCACCAGTGGATGAAGAGTTCTCTATTTAGTCTGCCTGGCCCCAGGCAGACTAAACACTATTTAGTCTAGTGTTCCCCCCAGCAATCCCCTCCTTTTTGCCTTATATTTTAAATTTCATTTTAATTGGGGGCGTGGCAAGGGCGTTCCGTGGCAGGGTGGAGGACATACCAATGTACCAGGTGCTTTCCCCCCTTGCTATACCTCTGTCACTGGACTGAAACCAAAAAATATCCAGTCATGTGCACACTTTTTGGTAAAAGAAACTGCTCTACTTTTCAGATATATGTTATTTTTTAAAATCCTTTGAAGCCATGAAACTGCTGTGTAATCCGTAACTAAAGCCAAGCCTTGCTGCCCAGTTACATCGCTTGTTTTCTTTGTAGCATTGGGTTTAGCGATTTTGTGAAAAAGTTGGGTGTTCCTAGCCCAGCACAACGACATAGAACACAAAAACAGATCACAACTTTAAAGAACAATTTCCAGAGAAAAATATTGTTTAAAAAATCAACCCCTTAATTACAACTCTGATTGGACAGAAATGTGTTGACCTGCTATCTAAAAGCATGTGACATAGATGCCTCAAAGGGAAGGGCTTTCCAGAAGTGAGGGACCATAACTGGAAAAGCCCTGTCTGATTGCCATGCTTCTCACCTCTGAATGTGGGGGCTGTGGTGGAACGGGCTTGCTTTTCCTGGCAGGCCCTGTTCTGCTCCCAAGCCTCTCCCAGGGGTTGCCACTTTTCCTGGGGAGGGCTAGTTTTCTCTTTGGGTAAACCTGACCGTTTTAATTTTAATAAATACCTTTTAAACCTTAGATGTGGAGAACAGTTTTCTGTACCATGAATGCCCCACCCTCTTGGATGCACTATCTAAATAGGAGGGGGAAGGCTGGCAGCTGCTGAGCAGCTTTTCTTCCGGGATCTCCAATGTGGATCAGAACATTCTTGTCTTTCATAGAAGTGCTGCTTTTCTGCTTGTTGCTTTCCCCCTCTGCCCTAGTCTATAATTGTTTTTTTTATTATTTTTACAGGGGAAATTTGCCATTTTGGTGAAGATTGGCAAGTGGAACGAATTGCACAGCCATGTTTCAGAGCTTATCAACAAAACTGCAAGCAGAAAGTATTGAATCTTACTATGTAATGTGTGGTATCAGTGTTTATTCATGCTTACTAATATGCTAAAGTGCTTTATTTGCCAGTGTTGCAACTTCTTGGGCTTTGAAAATGATGGCTGTGTTGAACCTCTGCTTTCAAGTATACATTTTCTGTATAAAAGCAGGTGTTTTCTCTTTCCTGACATCCTCCCTTTCCAGTGTCACTGACCTGCTCTCAGAAACCTTTTCTGTGTCCCTCTGCTGTCTTATAAATCAGAATTTGAAAGGGAGGACGTACTTCTTCCATATTTCTGCCCTATTTTCACCCTGAAAGTTGTATATTAGAACTCACCTGAGAAGGATATACCTGATAAATTATTCTCACAATTGTTTAAACCAGTTTATATTACTTGTGTATTCCAGTACTGGGTTTTGGTTCTGTTGAGCAGTCTTGGGCCAGGCTAGCCAGTGGAATTGGGTTGATGCAGTTGGTGAAGCCTTATTGGTCGGGAATAATTCTTTTGAGCAGACTGGTGAGAATACAGTCCCTTTAATGGATGTACCAGGGAGAAATTCTTTACATTGGAACACTGTTCCTGTTAAGTTTCTGAGGGCTTGGAGCATCCCCTGAGTCCCACAGTTACCTGTAAGACCAAGTTCTAATCTGGTACATTCATAATATAAGCACATGCCCATGCCCTTCCGAAAAAGTCTGCTCTGGTTGACTTATAGCATTTTTGTCCAGTTTTCAACAAGAACAAAAAAAAACCCTTGTCAATAAATTACAGGAGGGGGTAAATCTTTTGTGAAATGCACTTTAGAATGAAACTTCTAAGAAATTGTTCGCAGCCTGTTCATTTCCCTTCTCCCACCTTTTATGTTCTCTGCCTTGGGTCAGCATTAGAATATGAGGCTTCATAATAAAGATTGAGATATCTAAGCATGTGTGGAGGGCCTTTCCGCTGTTACAGCTGTGCAGCCAGTTACTTCAAGCGATACAGTTCAGCAGAGAGGGAAAAGTTTCTGGACTGCACAGTTTCTGGACTCCATGTCTATTCTTGTTCACAGAATTTTGCCAGGGTTTCTCCCTTCCTCGTTTCCTTTCAGAGAGAGGGGCTTCTTCCCTGTGCATTTTCTTCTCTAGAAGAGCTTTGGCTTTTTATCTGTTCCCAATTGGCTTGGAGCAGCTGTAGGAAAGTGGAGGCTGGGCTCCGTCCATTAAGAATGTTGTCCATGGCTCGGCTGTTGTGGATTTTCCAGGCTGTGGGACCATGGTCTGATAGGTTTTTCTGCTAATGTTTCACCTGCATTTATGGCTGACATCTTCAGAGGCACGTCACAGTCTTTAGGCATAGCCACACATTGCTGTGATCTAATTGAGATTCTACCAGATCATATATCACAGTGGCAAGATCTTTCTGCCCAGGAAGGGCCAGAGCTGCGTCCAGACATCTGTGGTGGCATGTCAGTGAAAGCCTGTCTTGCTTTGCTCTGTGGCAGTCACAGACACTGCAGCTTAGCTACACGCCTGCATTTGGCAGAGGAGGTAACATGCTTGGTTTTGCGGGGGGAAGGACATTGTAGTGCTGGAGTGTTTCTGCAAATATTGCTACTGTTCCTAAATTGTAACATGAGTAATAGGGACTCCTAATGAGAGCAGATTGGATAAGTCTTGGTATTAGCTGTTCAGTATTCAGTTGCAGCTCCCAAGCAATGATCCTCCCTAGAGCAACACTTACGATACTTGTGCCTGCTCAGCATGTTGAGATCAACAGGCGTGATCCTAGCTAACGTGCACCCTTGTGTGTTGGCAGAAGAAGAAGAGAAAAGAACCAGATTTCACTCATTATTGTGACACATGTGATCGTGGCTTTAAAAACCAGACAAAGTACGAGGAGCATCTCTCACAGCACAAGCAGGTATGGTTTCTACATGGTTGCTTAGTTGTGCCTGCTAAGGAGGCATGTTCTTAGGTCCATGTTTCGCTGTGGTTGGCAGCAACCAAGGCTTTCATTGATAGTAAGATCATAGAGATAAGAAGGACCGGGGCGGGGGGGGGGGGAAGAAACCACAAATACTTGTAACAATCTAAAAAAATCATGGTATGAATTCACTTGATTGACAATGCAAAATTACTACACATTTTTTTCATTGAGTAGAAGGAATATTACAGTCCCCACTAGGCAACTGACAAGTAATATGAGTAATGGGCAAGAATCCGATCCTGTTGAAATGGATGCATTTGTGATGTATTGTGCAGTTTTTGCAGTTCTAAAATTAGTGTGTGGATAGTTTTCAGCATTGAAGTAGTTCCCAGTAGTTCCTCAGACAATTATGACCATTGACAGCTGCATATGGTCTGTGACTGCCCATCTGGCATAATGGATGGCACGGTGGCGCTCAGCAGAATTTTGTTTGTGTATAGGGAACCTCCAGTGTTCTGGGGCTAGTTGACATCATTGGAGGCAAGCACTGTTAAAAGTCTCCTAACAGCTGACTGAGGGTGTAAATGACACATTTTACCCATAGGTGGAGCTGTAACTTGTAATACTAGGTAGTTGAGAGCTTATGGCTGTTGACAGCGATTGACTGACTGGCCCTTAAACATTATTCAGCTTCCAAAGGTGGTGTCTTTTTTTCCCCTTCCAGTGTACAGAAGACGGGTGTGGTTTTAGCGCGCATGAAAAATTGGTTCACATCCACTGGAAGAATGTAGGTATCTTCCTCTCTTCAGTTTAAAGCCCAATCCCATTTGACCTGCAATGTTGCCTTCTTTCAGTCATGTTATTTTGATGTTTTGCAGCTTATTGCTGAGGCATGAAACATATAAAACATTCTTGCAAAGGACGCCACTAAACTGTTACTTACTGTTACAACTTGAACTGTAACAATCTGCCTTTTCAGCTGCCAAGGGTGCAGTTTCAATTAATGTCTGTTTACGTTTCCTGGCTTATTTTCAGCCTGTGTCCTTAGCTGATCTCAATCTCCTCTCCCTCCACCCTCTGCCACCAACACTCCAATACTGACTGAACAGCACAGACCCACTTAGCTTCAGCAAGTAACTTCACTCTGGGACCCCAATTTTTTTCAGGGTAGGGGGGTGGAGAGATGTTGACAGTAATGTACATTGCTGTGTCTTTTTAATCTTTGGACAGAGGTTCGTTTTAACTGTATTTGTATTCCATGCTTTTGATTAAAGTGGTTCTCCCCTTCTCTATAGATTCATTCTCCTGGAGCCAAACGAATCAAGTTAGACACTCCAGAGGAAATTACTAAATGGAGGGAAGAAAGAAAAAGGTGAGTTGAAGCTGCTACATCTCTGAGGCTGAGAGAGTCAAATCCTGGGTTGCTTCAGCCACTTCTGGTATCCATTCAGCAGGAAGGGCTTCTTTAGTCCCAGCCTTCCTGTTTTGGCTTCCTGTTTTGTAACACAGAATGGACTCACCTGCCCCCTCACTTCCCTGGACACCTGTCAACAGGGCTTGGGGGCCAGTTCTGTGCTAGGCTGCTGCAGGGTTCAGAGGACCTCTTTGGCCTCCAGTTTGGCCGAGGTTTGCAAGATAGACTGGGGCCGCCCAGGAACACACATGAACACAGACATGGACCCCTTGATTCATCAGGGTCAGTTTTGTCTGCTCAGACTGCTCTTTCCACCGAAGGGGGGCGGGATGGATCTTCCACATGCGAAGCAGAGGCTCTCCCACTGAGCACCTCACCTGCTGGTGTAGCTTTCCCATTTCTATCATGGCTCTGCTGTGCTGGGTGCCCATACAGTGTTTTAAGTCTGCAAATCTCTGCCGTCTTTGGCAGGTACTGCTTGATGTGGGTTTCTTCTCAGTGACGTGGCTAACCAGTGTCTGTATTGGACTGCTTTTAACTCATGTGGTCCTCCTTCAAAAATTACCCTGCATTGAAAACCGACATGTCAGGGTGAGAAGGTCTGACATCCAGTTCTCTCTGTGGAGGATTTTCAGCTGGAGGAAGGTTCAGACTCCTCACTGGTAGTCAAAGATGTAAAATTTCCAGGAATTTTGAAGCCTTGTGAATAAATCATTTTTCCTAGCTTTTTTTTCTGGGAAAAATCTTCCAATATTTGGGGGGAAGTTGAAATGTATGCAATTCTTACATTCTTATCAAATCTAAATATATTATAGATTTATTGCATAAAATGCATGATTTATTGTTTAGGTGCAATATAAAATTGGACTGTTGGTCAATGTACAGAATTAAAAAGTATAAATATCTTTTTCTGTGTGAAAAATTGTAAATATATGTACTTTAGAAACAGCTGCAAACTGCTACACCCAACTTTTGAGGGACAGGAAAAACAAAAGCTGAAGCTGGAAAACAAACTTGAAGCTGGTACTCAATTTTGAGAGTCTGGCCATTCACATCTGTTCTGCTACCCTGAAACCATCATGGAATAGTATTAAAACAAATAGATACACACTTTGCACTCTGGCTGTATATCCAATCTTATATATTGATTTTGCATATAATTAATCAACTTAACACTTCTATTTATTTTACATTTCATCCATTTCTCTTACAAAGTTCTTAAAAATACAGTATAACTCTTCTAACACTTATAACTAAACATAAATATCCATATAGTCCATTCAATTCCTGCTGATTCTTCTTTCAGAAACAAAGCTTCAATTTCATATAGTCCATATTCCAATTCTATAAGTTCCACATGCCCACATAAAAACGTTTCACACGTATAGAACGTTTTTCGTGCATCTTCCTCAGTATGTCAGTATGTTCAATCACACTTCCAACAGTTCTTTGAGGCTTCTAATGGGTATATTTGAAATTAAAGTTGCACATACACATATAAAGTTGCACATACATCTATCTTGCACCAGTACATTTCTCAATTAATTTTTTATTTTTATTACTCACTGGCTCTCCATTAAGAGTTGCCTGCTCCCATCTATACCTTCTTTTTGTCCTTTGCTGACTCATAGACCGAGCTACATTTAAGACAGACCTAATTGAAACCACCTGTGCAGCTGTCGTTAATTTTACAGATGACATGCGAAATCCAGGGCTTTGTTAAGACCTATTCTATCTGTCTGGAATTTACAGATGTATCTATTTTCCATTTGTAATCATTTTTTCTCCACATTGCCTACAGAAAACTCCTCTTGCAAATGGTATATTGTACAAAAACGTAAATCCATATCACTGTGTTGGAATTCCTGGAAATGCTCCACTAAGGGAGCTTCCAACTTGCCAGTTCTGATACAACTGCGATGCTCTGCCACTCGGGTCTTAATCTGGCGTAACGTCTTCCCGATGTTTCGGGCAGGGACAAAAAATCGCATATATACATCTCCGTGTGTCACATGACATATATTAATTCAATCGCCAAATGCAAATTTATTCCAGGGATTTCAATTTGTGTAGTTGATAGGGAACATTGGCACTGCGCATATTTGTTACATGGGAAGTGTCCAAATTGCGTCTGATCTGGTAAGCGTTTATCCAGTAAGTCTGCCCTGACTACTGTTTGCCTTAAATTTCTCGTTTGACGTAGACCTATTAGCGTGGGTAAATCACATCCTGGTAAATCTTTGACCACATGCTAATTCTTTAATATACTGTTCCTTATCACTTCAGACATGGTCATGTAGTCTAACGACCACACCAGTCTAGATTTTTGAATCTGTGGTTTTGGTCTTAATAATGTATCACGGTCTATTTCAGTTATCCTGTTCCATGCACTTTGTAACAATCCAGTGGGGTATCCTCTATTGTAAAAATTCGTAAGCTGGTGAGTTGCCTCTTCACAAAACTCCCCATGTTCTGTACAATTCCGTTTTGCCCGTAAGAGGGCATTGAAAGGTAAATTCTTACGTAGCCGTCGAGGATGGTAAGAACGGAAATGTAGGCTCTTATCGCAGTCAGTAGGCTTGTGATATTGCCAAAAAGCGATTTTTCTATCAGCAGCCACATATATGGTAGTATCAGATAATAAATAAGTTATAAATGATGCATTTTACATCATTAAAGCAGTAAAATTGGTTTAGATTTTCCACCTCTTATCAGGGCTGTCACAAACCCCCCAGGCATGACATTCCCCGCTCCCCAGCTGAGCCTTGCTGCCGAAGTTGGCTTCCCTCGCAGTCATGTTGCCACCGATTCGTTTTGAAGGTGGATGAGGGAAACTCCGGAGCCATGTAGAAACCTTCGTGATGCAACTTCTCCATGTGGTTGTTGTTTCTAGAAACTTCCCAACATTGGCAAACATTGAAAAAAAGAAATTGCTGCAGATGGAAAAGGAGCAGAGAGGAGAAGTGCTCAGAACGCCCCAGTTCGGGTAAGCTTGGGAAATCTGGCAACTCATTGGGACGGAGTGAGGGCTGTGTGCCATTTGACTGGCACCATTCTTGAGAATTGAAGTTAGGAGATTTTAGGCACGGTCTCTTGTCTCAAATGGACCACGTGCTGTTTCTTTCATAGTTCTAGGGGGTTTCCACTCAGTTATTAGTCTGTCCATGGTCTGTTTTACTTGAGTCTTTAATCACCCTCTGGGCTACAGCATTGGTTGGCATGGCGATCAGACACTTGCAGATTTGCCAGGCATGGGGTTGGCTTTCATCCTGCTTGGTGCTGGTTGCATCTTCAGCAAACCAGCAGAGTACAACACACATTAGTAGAGTGGTTATAAGAATATATATACAATCTTCCGTTAAGAGCTATTTTCTTAAGGAAGACCTTTTCATTGGTTTATTTTTATTTTGGCACGTGCTGTGGTATTCGTGATACAAATGCCTCTTTGGAATGCATTCAACCATCTCCTTGAGCATTTTGTCGTTTTCATTTTGTGTGCTGAGCTCTTGAAAGGCAGAGGGGTGGGTAATCCAGTCTTTGGGGATGGGACTGTGTTGAGGGGGCCTTCTGAGCCAGCTGTTGCTCCAAAACATGTTTTGTGGTGATGGCATCAGGTGTTAAGTTGCTGTGTCTATAGCAGTGGTGGCGAACCTTTGGCACTCCAGATGTTATGGACTACAATTCCCATCAGCCGTTTCCAGCATGGCCAATTGGCCATGCTGGCAGGGGCTGATGGGAATTGTAGTCCATAACATCTGACGTGCCAAAGGTTCGCCACCACGGGTCTATAGCCTCGATTGCCTTCTACTTGTTGAAGATGCTTCTGGACAGTCCATGACAAAATGGGGCATCAAAATGCAGCCTCATACTTCTCAGTAAGTCCTTCTTTGTAATGTAAATATGCTAATGTTGTAAATATAGTTGAAAGTTTTCAGCTGTATGAGAGCTTTAATTTACCATCAGTGTACTTTAATGCCAAATGGAATGTGGACTTGGTTGGGTGGTTCTTTTGATGAGCATTATGTGATGCTTCGGACAGAATTTATCTGATGTGAGTGGAGCTGGTGTAGCGGGCTGGAAATGGCCTGGGATAGATGTTCACTATTCTTCTTCTGCTCTCAGAAAGATGAAGGGAATGTGGAAGCCCTCCCAAGGCAAGACTTTGCAGAGGCACAGAAAAGGAGAACGTTGGAGAGGTGGTTTCCAGACCACATCTGTGCCGGGTGACGACGCTCTTCTCCTGAATGCTGCAGGTCTGAAAGACAATGGAAAGGATGTGGGAGCTGAAAGAGAGCCTTCTGCAAAATCTGAAACCTCTGGGAGAGATGTAGATCCCCTCAGCCTTTTGGCCACTAATGATCCTGGTGAGGTTGGAGACGATGCTTTGCTATTTGTTTTGGCACCTGCTTATCTCATGGCACCTCCCAGCTGCCAGAAGACTCTGAGCACCATGGACAGCAAGATGCTTAGCTAGCTCCAGTGCCGAGGAGTGCAGGGCATCCTGGGTGAACTGAGCCCCGTAGGCATAGTTCAATTCTGCAGGGGCTTCTCACCTGCTTGGTTAACCTGAGCCTGCCAGCACTCACCATAGAGGAGGATGGTGAGTGAAGGTGGCTTCTCTTCTCAACCAAGCCTTTATTGGCATATAGGATGATAAAGGGAGAATACAAAAAACAAATTTAAAAAATCCCCAAATAAAATAATAGTAAAAATTTTTTGACACAACTAAATTAAAAAGAACAGAGCTATCCTTTAGGGTATATAATTTCTAGTAAAAACTTGGCCACCAATTCACAAACTACAGGATTGGAATTATTTAGCAAGTATAAGATCTTTTGAGCATCTGATATCCTGTCACAGTTCAAGAAAAGAGCATTTGCATTTTCCCCCTAATTCCCTCATATTTGTTGCAATGGAAGAGGGAGTGGGCTAAAGTTTATAGTTGATTTGAGCTACAGGAGCAGAATCTCTTCGCTACCTCTATTTTTTAAAATCTACCATATAGCAGCGTTGAAGGCAGAACATAAAACCTAGCCATTGATATGGCTCTCCTAAGGCTAGGATTCAGCATTATGCATATATGTTTGAAAGGTATTGAGGAGCTAAGGGGTGAACATGTTTTGGATGCTGCTGCAAATAGGTTTTGAGATTCTGTTTCTAGTAATAGTGGGTTTTTTTTTCCAAACTATGATAGGCTTCAGCAAGGGGCAACATACCCAAAGATTCAATAGAGATGCCAAATTCCTCAATTTTGTTTGTAATTAATTGGAGCCAGTTGAAAAATTTGGATTTGGTTATCATTAGACATAAATAGCTTGAAGGCTCCTGTTGAAAATGGACATGCCACCCGAACCTAAAGGTTCTCAACCAAACTTTTGTTTCCAAAGTTGATTGTCCAGTTTCTAAACATAATGCTGCATAGGGCACACAATTTGGCAACCTCATGATTTTGTGCAGAAATTTAGAGTGGACCGAATTTAAAGAATAATTTGCTGATTTAATCCAAATAGGGGCCCCATATAACAGTTGGGACTCTACTTTGGCATTAAAAATGTTCAAAGCAGCTGGGATATACTGGTTTCCCCTGCTATAGAAGAAAAGCAGGATTGCATTTGAGTTAACTGAGGCCATATCAAGGGCTACTTTCCATTGGGTAGACCCGTGGTGGTGAACCTTTGGCACTCCAGATGTTAAGGACTACAATTCCCATCAGCCCCTGTCAGCATGGCCAATTGGGCATGGACATCTGGAGTGCCAAAGGTTCGCCACCACTGGGGTAGACCATAGATTGTTGCTGACTGTTATCCCGAGATACTTAAATTGCTTTACCTGTACAATTGGATTATCCTGTATTTTCCACTTGAAAAAGTTTAATTTTTTAGCAAACACTAGGACTTTAGATTTTTCAAAATTGATCTTTAATTGACTGGTCTCAAGCGGGACCAGTAGAACTGCATCATCTGCGTATAATAATTAGGGACGATGGGAGGGGCCTAGTCTAGGACTATGACCATTAACTTCTGAGAGTGCCAACTGTAAATCATATTAAAAATGTTGAACAAGAGTGAAGGTGGCCACGGCTCATCAGGAGCTCCTGGCACATCTGTATCAAATGCTTCTTTTTGAGAACAGTGTGATTAGCTGCGTGTTCACTGCTGTGTGCTGATCATTGTATGATTTATCTCAAGCTCCATCCTTCCCCCCTGCTGCCTGAATCAGTTTTCTCGAGAGCCAAAAGGGGCCTCTGGGGGAGCCACGCAGAAGACCTGCTTGTCATTCGTGGCCTTGGTTTGCACACCTTTCTCCGTGGTGACCCTGGGGATTTTGTCTCCCATCAGATTCAGACAAAGAAACGGGGGCTGCAGAGGATGCTACTCCGGGCGTGAGCGTAATTCCCAGGCAGATAACCTCCGCTTTGAGCTCACTGGTGGCCAATTATGGCAGCACATCGGAGAGTGAGGAAGATGGTGAGTGAGGCTATAATTGCTTGTCACCCGTGCAGGACATCAGTAGAGTGCATCACCTTTCTGGGGGACACTTGCTTGAGCGAGGGTACTGGTTGATGCCAATAGCTTTCCTTGGTGTTGAGTAGAAAAATGGGAGAAGCTAATTCGTTTCTGGGTGTGGCTTTCCACTGGCATGATTTGCTTATCTTATACAAATCTGAACCTAAATGCCAGTTGTAAACTACAGGCCAACCTTTGGCCAGGATTGGTGCCCCCTCCCCTTGTTGATCACAGTTAAAATGAAAATTAATTTGATGAATGCTTTGATCCCTGTGTTCTTATCAATTCCTTTAAAAAAAATAGAAGAACCCATCAAGAGAGCCGCAAACATACTTATTGAGAATCAGACCGTTCTCAGAAGCATCCCTCAGTCTTCCAACACCCCCTATACCTGCAAAGCCACAGACAATAAAGAAGCCACTCGCTGTGGAGCCGAAAAATTGGGGAAATCAAGTCCATGCGCAGATCATATCAGAGGTCCAAAGCGGCAGAAGAAGAGGCCTTGGGAGTTGCCAAAACGCCACCCAACACTGCTGGAAATGGTAAACTGCCTCTCGTGACTTTCTGAGTTTATTATAAATTGTTTGTAGCCATTTTAACTTGATGCTAATGTGGTCCCTGTGTTTTGCACATGATGGGGGATTGACGTTGCCCTCCCGAAGGACTTCTGGCATAAGAGAATTTTGCTGCATCATCTCTGAGAAGCAGCGGACTTGCTCTCTGGCTTAAGCCTGCCTTGTTTTCTTCTGAGTTCCATTTGCCATATCTGGAACATGCCACGGACCTTGAGGTTTGTAGGAAGAGGCTTAACGAAGGCAAATCGTATATGCTACTTGACTATCTGTCTCACCTTTACTAAAACATGGAAGAATAACTATGTGGCAGACCCAGACTTCATGCTCGCCTCCCTCTTGTGAATGTTCCTTAAAGTGCATTAACTCATGATAGAAGAGCCTCCGTGGGATCCAGTCAGTTGAATTGATAGCAGGGAAGGGAGGGTAGCTGTTTGCCTTAAGCGCAAATAGGACACTTGTTTCCATAGACCTTGGCTGGATATAAAAGGCAGTCAGTCATTTTGTGTTGCCGCCTTATCTCTACCAAGAAAGCTAATTGTAATTTCAAGCCACTGAACATTTAATTATTTAAAACATTTATTTGGCATTTTTCTTTTTATGGAACTCAATGTGGCCTACAATATAATAAAAAATATATAGAGTATGCAGTTTAGGATTTCTTTAATCAAGTGCAATCCTAACTGTAATCGTCTTCAGCTCCCCCCGAAGATCGAAGGACGGCGGGGCAGGCACACTACCCCGGTGATGCTGTGCCACAATCATGGGGCTGCCACCGAAATACCTTCCCTTGTGTGTACCCACCAAATGAGCTTCTTTGATTGGCGGGACTGTCGGGAGGGCCTCTCACTTTGCACTGAGAGGGAAAGGGCAGTGGGCTAGACACAACTCCATTTGCCACATGTCGGCCCAGAAGGAGGAGGAAGCCTTTGGGACGTCTTGGCAGGCACAGGGAGGGGGGCAACTTGGCTCATACTGTGCTTGTGAGCCAATGCTTTTTGGGGTCCTGCCTCTGTCATCAGAATGCAAATTGTGGATTTTAGGAAGGGGCAAAAGTTGGCCCTTTCAAAAGAAAGGAGGGTGGGGTTACAGCAGGAATGAACAAGAGCAAAAAATGTATGGGTTCAAGAGGCCTCAAACTAGAGAGACCAACGTGTCCCCCCTTCTCTTCTCCCCATGACATCTGAAGTTGGGTTCTTGTTGACTCCTAAAGTGCCTTGCAACAGTCTGGGCTGGAAAGGAGTGACATCAGTAAGTTAAGATAGGGAAGGGGCTTCATTGCCAGCCATACTCCTAGTATCAGGAAGCCATTTTTGCAGCAATCTAGCAGGCTGCCTTTAAAACCATATTTGGACAGCCGGCTGTTGCTGCAACCTTAGAAGTATTGTGTCTGTTAAATGCTGCAAAAACACAAATGGCGGGCAGACTCTTACTGTGAGGAATCCAAGTCCGTTCAAGGCACGTGCCTGCGTTATGACCTGCACTCTCTAGTAGAGAAAGCCCTGGCAAGTTGACTTGCTGTGGTTTTTCTGGCTATGAACAATAGTGTGTGGGTATTCATCTCTGAAGCAGTCCCGTGGGCTGATTAACACTCAGACCACTCACTCTGTGGAGGGAATTAGCATTAACAGCAAAATGACTCAGTCTGAAATTTCCCCCTGCAGTAATCGCTGTGGGAGCACCTATAGGGCACGTGTACATCTGGGTCCCCTGGGTCCTGTCTTGTCTCCCTCCTTCCCTTGGAACCCCGGCTTCCCTCCTGAGATTCATTTGCTAAGCAGAATCAGGATGGTTCTTGGTTGCCAAAGCATGAGCGTGGATATCACACAGCAATTCTCTTGCCAGTGTTGTGTTGGGGTTAGAGTGTTAGACCCAGGTTCAAATCCCCACTCTACTATGGAAGCTCACTGGGTGACTTTGGGCCACTCAGCTTAACCCACCTCACAGGGTTGTTGTTGTGAGAATAAAATGGGGGAGAGAAGAAAGATGTAAGCTGCTTTGGGTCTCTTTTGGGGAGAAAGGCAGGGTGTAAATGGCATAAAGTATGTTGGAGGGGAGTCCCACTCTGCCTGACTCACACAGAAAAGTTGGGATCACCCTGAAAAATCAGACCAAGTTCTATCTAATGGCGAACAGACAGCGATTTCTGTTTGGCGCTTATGTCCTGCTGGGCGGGGTGGGGGGGGACTTCTGGAACCTTGTTTGTGATTAGCCTGCCATTGGTTTCATGCGCAGTTTCTGCACCTTTCAGACTATTGATGGAACCATGACTTTTTCTCTTGGTTCTAGCTGCTCGCAAAGGACATACGGCATGAAAGGAACGTGATTTTGCAATGCATCTGCTACATCATCCGAAATATGCTTGGAGGTGACTCGAAGACTGTTTCAGCACGAGGGCTGGAGATTGGACAGACTCCTGTAGATGCAGAGGGGCTCTGCCCAGGCAGGGATGGTGGATCCAGTACCTAATGTGGCTTCAACCATCAGTCAGAACAGAATGAATAGGTTGGGCAGAGCAGGGATGCAGCCCTGTCACAGACTCCTTGTGCCGCTGAAGAAGAGGCGCCGGAAACCACAGATTCTGCTCTGGAGGAAATGGAGTCAGCCGTGGTCAAATCCATGTCCCATTTCAGAGTTGTTGCTGAAGAGGTGGCCAGATTACTTACTAAAAGCACCTTTTTTGATATGAAAATAAATCAATTTATGTGCATCTCGTAAAGGTTTTGGCTGCAGTTCTTTTTTCTTGCGTTTTTTAAAAACAATTCATGAATATAATTACATATCACATTAAAATCATTTTAATGAAAAATGTGTTCTCAAGTGTGTCTGAACCGAAGCTTAAAGGGGAGCAGAACCAGTGGTGGGATCCAAAAATTTTAGTAATAAGTTCCCATGGTGGTGGGATTCAAACTGTGGCGTAGCGCCGATGGGGCTGGGCAGGGCACAACGGGGGCATGGTCAGGCATTCCGGGGTGGGGCATTCCTGGGCATGGCTGTGGCAAGGATGCAGCCACTGCGGTGGTCCTTGGGTGGGAAACGAATGCACGCAGGGTTCAGGCTGCCACGCACGCCGGTGCACCTCTTGCTAGACTGCTTCAAGTTCTGCGCGCTACTGCTGAGAGGAGGGGCGTAACTAAGGCAAAAATCACGTGGCAAAATCACCAATTAGTAACCCCCTCTCGGCACTCATAATTAGTAACCTACTCTCGGGAACCTGTGAGAACCTGCTGGATCCCACCTCTGAGCGGAACTCTTTCCTGTGTTTTCATCCCAGCTTGGCTCACTCCCAAAACCAAAGCCAGGTGAGGAGGAAGAAGAGTCCACGGGGCCAAGAGTGGGTGCGGCTCCACTTCCCTATGATCTTTTTCAAATTAGAGGTAGACCCCTCCATGTCCCATGTGCCCCATAAGGTCATGTCAGCCCTTCTGGACTGGACCCAGGGCCATCTAATCCAGCATGCTGTTTTTGCTAGTGGCCATTGGCCAGCCAGGTGCTTCCAGAAGGTTTTTAAAAAGGCCCTGGTGACAACCACCTTCCCTTGGGAAGTGACATGGAGGTTTCATTTAGCTGTCAAGGCTGATAGCCGCTGACCTGACCTCTGTGAATACTTTTCACTCCCATGGTGTAGTGGATAGGAGCAGTGGGCTCTGTTCTGGAGAACTGGGTTTGATTCCCCACTCCTACACAGGAGTGGCAGATTCTATTGAACTGGATTTATTTCCCCACTCCTCCACATAAAGTCTACTGGATGACCTTGGGCCAGTCACAGTTCTCTCCAAACTCAGCCCCACCTGCCTCACCAGGTGTCTGTTGTGGGGAGAGGAAGGGAATGAGTTTGTAAGCTGCTTTGAGACTCCCCACGCTTGAGAAATGCGGGATATAATTCTAAACTCCTCTAAAATCCATCTGCTGGTGCTCATAAGAAGATGTCATGGACCATCCCTAACAGTTGGCCTAATTCTCACTCCTGTCCGCTTTGGCTGGTAGCAGTTCTCCAGCATTTTGTACAGAGAGCTCTTTCCCTCCACCTTCTTCTAAGACAGTGCCATTTGGACCTGGCACCTTTTCTGTTTGCTGTTCAACTGAGCTGTGTGAAAAGTGCTTCCCGATTTCTGTCCTGAATCTACTACCCATCAACTTTTGAATTTTTCCAAGTTCTAATATTTTGGAGAAGTTGGGAAATGTCTACTTTATCCACACCATCATAAACTTGTCCTTTCATGGTAGTTTGTTTGTTCTCATCTAAAAGTCCCAAATGCTTCTCCTTGTAGTGTTCCACAATCAAGCAGTGGTGTTTCTGCCTAGGGACAGGGGGTACCCTATGTCCCCGGGCGCCCCTCATTTGGTCACGTGGGGGGGCGCCAACATTACAGGGTCGTTTGTGGGTTTTTTTCAATTTTTAAGTGTTTTTTCACATTCCGGCCTGCAGGGGGCGCATTTTTAAGGCTAGCAACATCAAAATTTCAGGGTACCATCCAGAGACTGTCCTGATTATACCACCCAAATTTGGTGATGTTTGGTTTAGGGACAGCAAAGTTATGGAGGAGTTTAGATTCATTAGCTACAATGGAGGAGTTATGGAGCAGTTTAGATTCATAAGCTACAATGGAGCAAAGTCACTGCAAAACAAAGAATCTTGGGCAAATTTCTTGGGGTGCCTGGAAGGGATGTATTTTTAAAGCTAGTGACACCAAAATTTCAGGGTATCATCTGTTAACTATTCTTATGATGCTACCCAAGTTTGGTGAAGTTATGTTCAGGGGGACCAAGGTTATGGTCCCTCAAATGGATAGCCCCCATCTCAGGTTAGCTCCCATTGAAAACAATGGGGATGGGGGCATTCCATTTGGGCATCCATAACTTTGCTGCCCCTGAACCAAACATCGCCAAACTCAGGTGGTATCTTCAGAGCAGTCTCTTGATGATGCCCTGAAATCATGGTGCTGCTAGCTTTAAAAATGCGCTTCCTGCAGGCCGAAAAAACACCAAAAATACCCCCAAAAAACCCAAATACCTTGCATTCGCATTTGTTCATATTTGGGCAGGACATAATCGGACAATTTTTGTCCGAATGTGCCCAAATTTGCCCAGATTCCAGCTGAATATGGTATTTGTTTCATTTGAATCTCCAACCCTCAAAAGTGATGCTGTTTCAGGGTGGGGGAGAATCCACCCCCAAACAGCATCACTTTCAATTTTGTTTTAACCGGGGACCCCAGATTCTCCCTTTAAGGTAGGTTTAAAAGAAGAATCTGAGCTCCCTAGTTTAAACACCATTGAAAGTGATGCTGTTTGGGGGTGGATTCCACTGGAGGGGTTTTGTGAGAGATGATGCTGACATTTGTTTGGTAAATGTTTTGCTGGGGGTGATTTATGAGAGATTTACATGCTTAATACCCACTTGCACTGGCTTGGAGTTGTTTCTCAGGCTACCTCATAGGGTTGTTGTGATTAGGAAATTAGGAAAAGAGTTGGTGGGGAGAGAGCCATGTATGTTTTGATGGGAGTGGGAGGTGTTTTGTGAGCTGGTACAAAAAACATTGTTTGGTCATGGTGGGGGAGGGTGGCACCAAACTCAGGTTTTGTCCCCGGGCGCCAGTTTGCCTAGGTACGCCCCTGCCATTTTGTGTCCTTTTCTGCTTCTCCAGCTGGTGTGAGAAGAGCAAGGCCCAGAAGCTGCACTGTAGGTCTCATGCTGTCATTCTCTTATGTCTTGTTCAGTTTTTAGAGTAACTAATTTCTGATGTATCCAAATAAAGCTCAAGAGGAGTACTCTGGGTAGCAGTCTTTGCCCCCTGTAGAATGAAGAAAGCAGAAAGATGGCACTGCAGACAGTAAAAACCTAACTGGCAGATTTTACTGATTGGAGACAGGGCAGATAACATGAAGGGTGATATCATTATAGAATTCCCTTTGGTGTTTTGTTAAGTTTTGACCCAATTATCTAAACTATCATGGTGATTTTGAATGCTTTTCCCCCAAAGTATTTTATTAATTCAATTTTATTAATAACAAAACATAAATGAACAAATACTAACATGCACATAATAAAATTAAAAAGAACAATGCTGAAAAAATGTGAAAAGAGAGGGCAAGAAAAGAAGAGAGAAAGAAACCCTATATACATATAATGTTGACTTCCCCCACTCAGTTGAAGTTCTATAGTTATCCTGCTAATAATGCTATTATTTCATGTTCTATTTCTATATATATCATTCTTGTAGAAATTTGTTAATCAATTTTTCACACACACACACACACCCCACATCATCCCCACCAGTGGATTTCTTTGGCTAGTCTGCAGAGTGGCTGCTCTCCTCAGAGGTCCACATCAGCAGTGCATCAGCTGTTTGCCCAACTTCTCCAGCACAAGATAAGGACAGATGTGGAGGTTCCCTCTTGCTTTCGCAGAGAACTCAAAGACTTTGTCCACTCTTCTTTCAAAGCTGTTTCTCTCAGGAGCCGCCCCCACCCACACTGTGAGGGTACTGAACTCCATACCTTAGTTATATCTAGAAGAATGGCCCTATCTGCCCAAAAATCTGTGTTCAATTGAGGAGCGGCAGTGGCGTAGTAGTTAACAGCAGATGCACTCTAATCTGGAGAACTGGATCTGATTCCCCGCTCTGCCACTTGAGCTGTGGTGGCTTATCTGGGGAACTAAGATTAGCTGCGCACTCCAACACACACCAGCTTGGGCTAGTCACAGCTCTTTGGAGCTCTCTCAGCCCAACCTACCTCACGGGGTGTTTGTTGTGGATTGTAAGCCCCTTTGAGTCTCCTTACAAGAGAGAAAGGGGGGATATAAATCCAAACTCTTCTTCTTTAATAGCGCCCACATGTCCCCCCCTCACCTATTCAAGGCTAATCATCCCCCCCCTCCTTCCCCTGGCACAGGCTTTCTTTCACTTGCCACAGTCAGCTTTCTTCTGCCAGACTTTAGCTACAGAACAGATGGCAGAAAAGTGCCCCCCCCCCCCAATTGTGTGCCCCCTCCCGCAAGAACTACTGGCACATTCTTGAGGCAATTTGCCCAGCCATCACCCAGGTGTCTTTTCCATCATAGCTTCAACTGATGGAAGGGGCGCGACCCCTGAGGCAGCAGGAGCAGAACCATCCCTGGAGAGCAGCAGTGGCGTAGTGGTTAAGAGCAGGTGCATTCTAATCTGGAGGAACCGGGTTTGATTCCCCGCTCTGCCGCCTGAGCTGTGGAGACTTATCTGGGGAATTCAGATTAGCCTGTGCACTCCCACACATGCCAGCTGGGTGACCTTGGGCTAGTCACAGCTTTTCGGAGCTCTCTCAGCCCCACCTACCTTACAGGGTGTTTGTTGTGAGGGGGGAAGGGCAAGGAGATTGTAAACCCCTTTGAGTCTCCTTACAGGAGAGAAAGGGGGGATATAAATCCAAACTCCTACTCCTACTCCTCTTCTCAGACGCCCATCCAATTAGCCAGGGCTTTTCAGGAAGGGGGTGCGGCTACACTGCATGCTGGGAAAGGTGGGCTATGAGTATGTCAATCAGAAATGCTCTGTGAGATCACATAACACTGATTCAGGGATACATGGAAGCTTCAGGGTGGGTGGGCATCTGAATTCACCTTTGTCCACACCTGATGCTCTAATCCCTCCTCGGGATGGGGTAGCAAGCACACACTTCACTCATCTCTTCCTTCTAGGTCAGACGCAAAGCACAATTGGCTCGGCTTCCCTATTTTCTTCCCAAACTCAGCTCACCTTTGACTGGCTGGAATCTTCTGCTCTCAATAGAAGCAGAAGGGAGTTCTCATCCTCACTGGGAAACATTAACTGGAACAAAATTACCAAGTGATGTTGGAAGCTGAACTCCCCCTCCTTTATGACAAACCTTCCATCTAATTTCTAATGTTCAAGGATTCCATTACAAAACTTGACAGGAGGAAACTCAAGCCAGAGTGATAGTCATTTAAACGTTCACATTTCTAAATCACACACACAACTGCAGTGTATTCTTAAGGAATTTTGCATCAGAAAAGCCTGCTGGATCAGACTAGAGATCCATTCAGCCGAGCCTGCTCAGGACCCAGCCAATACAGAGCAGATGACAAGGCCCTTTGCTGCTAGCACCCCCTCCCCCCCCCCAGGATCCTGAGATTTGCTGCCTCTGGAGATGGAAGGTGCCTTCAGGACCCTGCCTCACCCTCTTGTGAAGTGGTGGGTGTTTGCGATGATCCTCTGGCAGGGAATTTCACAGCTGCACAGCAGCATAGTAGATGAAGTGTAGCATATGCAAGAGTACAGTGACGCATACTGGAACAATAATCCTAATTTTATACGTGTGATGACAGGGTCTGAGATGGGGAACAGATCTTGGTTCTGCAGTGTGTAGATAGCAACTGTTGATAGCAACTATCAACAGTTGCTATCCCGAGTATCAAGGGGTGGGGGCGCTTCCTCCAAGGAGAGAGGCCACAGAAGGCCAAGGAGGCTCAGGCCTAGAAAGGTGGCCCCAGAGGGAGACAACGAGGCTGTTCATTGGTGTGGGGTGGAGGTTTCTTGCCCCTCTCACACTCTCACACACAAGGCAAAGGTGGCAGGCAGCCCCTGCAGGATGGGGCTCCTTCATCCAGCCTGATGTGGTTTAGTGGTTAAGAGTAAGTGGATTATAATCTGGAGAACCGGGTTTGATTCCCCATTCCTCCACCTGAGTGCCAGAGGCTTACCTGGTGAACCAGATGTGTTTCCGCACTCCTCCTGGGTGACCTTAGGTTAGTCACAGTTCTCTCAGGACTCTTCCAGCCCCACCTGCCTCACAACGTGTCTGTTGTGGGGCGGGGGGAGGAGCTTGTAAACCACCTTGAGTCTCCTTACAGGAGAGAAAGGGGGGTATAAATCCAAAGTCCTCTTCTACTCTAAGGAGGCCAATGCTCTGTGAGGCCAGCCAACTACGGAGGGGGGAAGCAACCAGAGACGAGGGTCACTGGAGTCTGGGAGCGAGTCGTGCCTCCAGAGCTCCAGGCCCTGGGGATTGGCCACCGGGCACCCAGCCTGGACTCCCCGCCCCCCGCGACAAGGGCACCCAGCCCACCTCCCCGCGGTCCCCTTCGCTGCTTCCCGCTGCCCTGTTCGGGAGACGGGAGGGAGCCGCTTCCGTCCACTGCCGGCTGCCTTCTTCTCTGCGGGGCCGCTCTGGGCATCCCGCGTCCGTCCTCGGCTGCGTCCGGCGGCGCTCGGGCCTCTCCGGCAGCGGAGTGCGTAAGCGTAATGACGTTGGCGCGCACACTCCGCCCAGGCCCCGCCCTTTCTCTGTCTGGAAAAGAGAAGAGGAAAAAAACTTTTTTTTTAATTGAGGAATCAACAGCCGCCATTTTGTCGCGGAGCCGGAGCGCGTCGCGGGCGGGAGTGGGGCCCAGCCGGAGCCGCAGCGGTGCCCCCTCGGGCGCCGCCAACAGCACTGCCAGGGCCCCCCTCAGGCACCAGCCACCCGCCCGCAGGCTGACAGAACGACCGGCCGGCTGGTTGGCTGAGGGGAGCCGCCGCGCCCGCCCGCTGCCGCTGCCGCCGCCGCCGCCTTTCCCGCGGCTGTGAACTGAGCTGGGCCGCTCCGGGCCGGGGGGAAAGGCCGCGCTTGCCGGGCCGCGCTGGGAGGGAGCGAGGGCCGGCCGGCCGGAGGGGGGCGCCATGGCCGCCTGACCCACCTAGCGGGCGCCTGGCGGACGGAGGGCGGGAGGCGCCGGCTTCGCCGCGGCCCCATCCGGGCACTCCGCGCGCGGCCAAGGGGAGGGGCGCCGGCCGCTCCGCCAGTGCTGGGCTCAGGAAAGGCCCGGCCCGCCCCGGCCTGCCCCTTCGGCCGGCCGCCGTCGCCGGGCATGGAGGAGCCGCGGGGCCTGCCGCCGGCCCTGCCGCCTGCGGGCCGCTGAACCGGAGCCGCCCGTCCACCCGCCGCGGAGGGCCCGGCCTCCCTCCTGCCTGACGCTGGAAGAGCCGCCGCCGCGCCAAGACCATGGCGGAGAACTTGCTGGACGGGCCGCCCAACGCCAAGCGGGCCAAGCTCAACTCCCCGGGCTTCTCCGCCTCCGACGCCGCCGGTGAGTCCAGGGGGTTCAGGGGCGAGGGGAGCGCTGCGGGGGGCCCGGGGAGCCCAGATGCCCCGGGAAGCGTCCGTCCTTCCTTCCCTGCCTCCCGCGGGGGAGGCCGGCCGCTGCCCCCCGCCCACTGTGAGCCCGGGAGAAGACCCGGCCGAGGGCTGCGAGGGGGGCCCCGGCCGTTCTTCCGCAGCGGCACCCTTGCTTCGAGGAGACTGGCTCGGAGCTCGCGAAGGCATCGCCCCCGGTGACCGACCCCGCCGGGCCCTTCCTCCTTTGAGACCCGGGGAGGGGGGGGGCTCTCTACACAGCTAGCCGGTTGGGCCGGAGGTTGGCAGGTGGCCCTCAGTCCACCAGCAGCGCCGCCCTGCCTGGAGCTGCTCTTGCCGACCCCCCCCCCCCCGCTTTGACACCCACCTGTGTACACTGGTGGTCGTTCTATAGAGGAGGACCACATGGTGGGGAAGGAGAGCTCTCTTCTATCCAGGAGAATCTCTGGAAATAGTGGGAGGGGAATGCATTCAGGCCTCAGTCACCTGGTGTCAGTTGCCGTATTTGCACTCAGGGCATCTGTCACAACATCTTTTCATGTAGTCTTTGTTTCCGTTAAGTGCTAGCCCACTTCTGTCAGTACTTCCTAACTAGTTGCAAGTGTTGTTTGTGTTGCATGTGCTGGAGTGGACCCAGAGTCAATGGGCACTTTCTGCTGACTCCCTCATGCACCTGCACACACCCCTCTTGTCAATCCCAGGAGTCCTCTGTCCCCCAGGAGCAGCATTTCATGGAGATGAGTGGGGGGGGGGGGTAGGTAGGGGGTAGGCAGGAAAGTTCCATCTAGTCTGGATCCAATTTGTTGTACTTGCTTCAGTTCTGTGACACCAGGTGGGATGAAGTGAACCATTATACATGAAATAACACTAGAAAATCAAGCTCTTGTGTTAATGCATTCCTTGTGAACTCAGGGTCGTAGTTTCTGAATTCACTTCTCCTGCTATTCATTAATGGTTATAATAATCAGAGCTAGGTTGTGGTTGTTGGAGGAGGAGGACATTTTTTAAAGCAAGTGTGATGTGTTTTCATCCAGGAATGCTATTGATATATTTACAGGATCTGGTGGAAATATCAGAGTGTGTGTGGTTGCTGTTGTGTTAATAGGATTTCATAGTCTTTGGTTAACTTAAATGCAACACAATTTTGAGTTTCTGGCTTTTCTTGAGTTTTTTCATACTTTTTTGGTCTCCCCCTTTTAAAAACTTTGGTTGCAGTTTGGTGCTGTTCAGAAGGAGTCATAGGATTATGGAGTTTTGCATGGGATGGGATGCCTGAACTGTGGCAGTGTGGGCATGTTAAAATTCCTCCTGCTGTCAGCTGTGAAGCATCTTCTATACACCTGCCAGTTGCTGGCTGCCTTTTTTGCCTCATGTGTGGACTGGATGTATACCTGTTTGGCATTTTAGGTCATTTATATTGAAGTTAAGGCTTGACGTAGGTTTGCTGTCAACACTACTAGGCCTGTGGGGAGGGGGCTTTTGCAACTTCAGACTGGGGATTAGGAAAGCAAACAGAAATTATTTTCCTGCATGTTGAGGAACTGCAGGCTGGGGAGTGTCTGTGAGGAACCCCACCTAAAAAGTGCAGTGCAAGGAAAGGTGGCTTAAACTAGTTGCTTTGGCGTTAACAACTTTTGAGGACTAGGTAAGCAGCTCTGTCAGCCCTCAGGCTGAGTATGCTGGAGAGAAGAGTGGCTGAACAGTATTATGAACTGTAGTGTTGTAGAGCTTTCATGTGGTGTCGCAGTTGGGCTAGGACTAGGGGAGACGGAGTCAAATCCCACTCTGACATTCTTGGAAACCGAGGACCAGCCACACATTTAGTTTATCTGACCTCGTAAGGTGGTTGTGAGAGTACTGTGGGGAAGAAGGAACCACCGTGTAAATTTTCTGAACTTAAAGAAAGCATAGGATAATGGGATGGAGATGCTTTTTCTCAGCCTGAATAATATTAAATCCTAGCCAAGGTTACCCCCTTTCTGCATTCAAGAGTGTACTCTTTTGCCATTTGTTAAAGGGGGTATTTGGTTTCCTTAATGTTTCTAGTGTTCTCTTGCTGTGGAGAGAGTTTGTACACGTACATTCTTCATTGGGAATGTGTTTGGAGTTTTTATATATATTTTCTAACAAATGCAGAAAATTTAACCCATGGAGTTTACTGCTAATTGACTATTGATATTTGAATTCAGAAGCATGGTTGGATTACGGGGAATACAAGTTTGAATGTGGTTTTAATAGTGTCAACTTTGTTTTCTCTAAAAAGCATGACTGTATTTTTATTGGTTTGTTGCACTGTGCTACTAAAATTGGGGGAAACTGGTCAAAAATGTTCCTATGAAAAGACTGAGTTTCCCCTCCTGTTGCACTAAAGGATGCAGCCTGTTATTTTCTTTCACTGCGAATTTTTGATGTAGAAAGCAAATAGATAGACGACTTCTTCATCCCTTATAACTTCCATATCATCAAAATGTAAACTGAGCTAATATCCAAGTTCATGTTGGAGTTCTGCCCTGCAGTAAATTGTGGGAGAATTTGTTAGCTTTAGTTACATGAGGATTCAAAGCAGTAAAGGACCATGTTAGCCAACAGCTGTTTAATCAGAGTTTTTGCTTAACTATTTTAACTTATTTTTCCATGTACAGCTTTTACTGGAGTGCCTTTTTGTATGACTTCTCTGCTTCTGCTATATCTTGAAATAGCCGTATTACATTTTGTAAGTAACTGGAAATGTATATGGCTAGTTAAGAAAGTTTTACTGTGTCTCAACATTGTCTCAATTCTTTATTAGAAAAAAATAGATTGCATGTTTCTTATTTTGTGCCAATAATTTATAAGAGCCTGCACTGTTGTGATTATTCATGAATTTTGTCTTATACTAAACTCTCTTACCTTTGCAGATTTTGGATCTTTGTTCGACTTGGAAAATGATCTTCCTGATGAGTTGATCCCTAATGGAGAACTGAATCTTTTAAACAGCAGTGGGAGTCTTGTTCCAGACGCCGCGTCTAAACACAAACAACTTTCAGATCTTCTGAGGGGAGGAGGCAGCTCTTCTTTAAACCCAGGAATTGTAAATGTGAACTCGAGTAACCAGGTCCAGCAAGGAGTCAACAACCAAGTCCAAGGGCAGCCGACCAACGTGAACATTGGCAACCTGGGTGCAATGGGCAAGAATCCTTTGAACCAGGGGGACACTGCTGCATCTACCCTGGCCAAGCAGGCAGCCAGCACATCTGGACCCAGCACACCAGCTACCCAAGCCTTGAGCTCTCAGGCACAGAAGCAAGTAGGGATGGTGACAAGCAGCGCAGCAACCTCTCAGGCAGGATCTGGGATATGTATAAACAGTGGCTTCAGCCAAGCACATCCAGGTCTCCTCAGTACTAATTCTGGCCACAATTTAATGAATCAGACCCAACAAGGGCAGGTGATGAATGGATCCCTTGGGGCAGCAGGAAGAGGAAGAGGTGCTGGAATGCAGTATACGGCGCCCACCATGCAGGGGAACGCAGGCAGTGTGCTAGCAGACTCTTTAACGCAAGTGTCTCCCCAAATGGCAAGTCACACAGGGCTGAACCCAACCCAGGCAGGAGCTATGGCAAAAGTATGTGGCAATATCTTTAAGCGGGAATATCTCTGTGGTTTTATTAAAAAGGGGAATCTTATTGAATACTAACATGAGTGATGCGAATCCTTTGCTGTCTTATGTATTATTGGCAGCCTAATTCAGAGGAGGTGGGGCACGAAGTGTCTCCTGGAACAAGTTTGGGGCTGCACCTGTACGTTTTCCTACCACACCAGTAGGGTCTGCGGCACCTGACCAGGAAGACCCTACTCCCTGCAGAGGTGCGCTGGCCTGAATAGAGTTGGGGTGGGGCCAACTTTAGTTGGCTTCCACCAGGCTTGGGCTTTGGAATGCCCCTGATGCAGACCTCTGACTTATGACACCCAAAAGAATGGCATCACTCCATTTGGCCCAATGGAGGTCTTCCAGACAGCCAGGGGGGTTCTGGATTTTGTTGCCTCCTATCCCTTCGGAGGCGACACAGTGGCATGGCAGTGACACTGTCCCTGGCTGCCTTGGCCTCTGTTTAGTAACTTATTGCTCTGTTAAGTAACTTATTTTTATTAATATGAGTTTTTACAGGAAGTAGCATAACTTCATTTTTTCATCATAGAGACACTGGGAAATAATGATTTATAGTTATATAATGCATAGTAATTTTACTTAGGACAACCACAGGTGTAACATTTAGATTTTTTTTCTTAAAAACTTTGAAATACTTTTCAGTGTTTCCGGTTATTACAGTAAAAATCTTTTCCCACAAGTAGCCTTTGTTGCCAACTGCAGAGTGGCAGAGTGTGACCCTTGGTCCAGCTGTGCCTATAGCAATTCTTGGTACCTGAGAAGTTGATCTTCTGTAACATGTGCTCTTCATTGTTTTCGGTAGGTTGAGGTTGTAAATGTTCACTGTAATTCGAGCCTCCGTTGCTGCAAATTGAACACCATTTATTGGGCCAGTTGTTCTGACATGTTGCTTGCTTGTAGCTGCATGTGACAGGGGAGAAAACTGTTATTCAGCAATTTGTAGAATTGAAAGTATGGTGGAATGAGTGGGGCAGGAAAAAGACATTTTGGAGCATACGTCCCAAAGGAAGTTATGAACCTGTGTTCTTATAGTTGACTGCCTGTTTAGCGAGGGGCTGAGGCTCAGTAGTAGAGAATCTGCTTGGCATGTAGAAGGTTCCAGATTCAGTCCCCAGCATCTCCAGTTAAAAGGACCAGAAAATAGGGGATGGAAAAGGCTAGAAAGCCTGATACCCTAGAGAGCCTTCCTGTTTGGGTAGACAATATGATAAGGGCAGCTTCATGTGTGTTTGTGATTGTGGAACTGATGGGTGATGAATTTATGGTGGCCTTAATGTACACAGAGAGCAGATTACAAGGGGTTGGATGTCTCACATTGTGCTTATAATGAAACTCCTCAAAAGCAACCCCCCCAATAAAATTCATAGGGGGAAGCTGTGAACTAAACATGTACATGATTAGGTTTTTGTGTACTAATATGGAATTATATCAGATAGTCACAATAGAGTCATGATTGGCATACGCATGGGAATACTGCATGTTAACCCAACTCTGTCTGATGTTCAGCTGAGTTCTACTTTTCATGTGGAATTTGGGATTTAAAGGAAATAAACTGAGCATCAGCCAGTTGTGACCAGAATGGAGATTGTTAGTTGACTCTGATTTATTTTGATTCTGTTTCACCATCTTTGTATTGCAATAGTGTTTGATTGGTAGCTAATTTCATTGACAGGCTGTTTGGACTGTTCTGCGAGTCAGGTCTTTCACCTCTGGGCATAACTGGTCCTGCGCTGTTGAGGATGACTAGGTTAATAGCTGAGGAAGGAGAATGCAGCATAGCATAAGAACATAAGAACTAGCCTTCTGGATCAGACCAGAGTCCATCTAGTCCAGCACTCTGCTAATCGCAGTGGCCCACCAGGTGCCTTTGGGTGCTCACGTGCAGGAGGTGAAAGCAATGGCCTGCTGCTGCTGCTGCTGCTGAGCACCTGGTCTGCTAAGGCATTTGCAATCTGAGATCAAGGAGGATCAAGATTGGTAGCCAGAGATCAACTTCTCCTCCATAAATCTGTCCAAGCCCTTTTTAAAGCTATCCAGGTTAGTGGCCATCACCACCTCCTGTGGCAGCATATTCCAAACACCAATCACACGTTATATGAAGAAGTGTTTCCTTTTATTAGTCCTAATTCTTCCCCCCGGCATTTTCAGTGAATGCCCCCTGGTTCTAGTATTGTGAGAAAGAGAGAACATTTTCTCTCTGTCAACATTTTCTACCCCATGCTTAATTTTATAGACTTCAATCATATCCCCCCTCAGACGTCTTCTCTCCAAACTACAGAGTCCCAAAAGCTGCAGCCTCTCCTCATAAGGAAGGTGCTCCAATCCTTCAATCATCCTCGTTGTCCTTCTCTGGACTTTTTCTATCTCTTCGATATCCTTTTTTTTGAGATGCTGGCTGACCAGAACTGGACACAGTACTCCAAGTGCGGTTGCACCACTGCTTTATATAAGGGCATGACAATCCTTGCAGTTTTAATATCAACTCCTTTCCTAATTATCCGCAGCATAGAGTTTGCCTTTTTCACTGCTGCCGTGCATTGAGTTGACATTCCCATGGAACTATCAACTAAGACGCCCAAATCCCTTTCCTGGTCTGTGACTGATAGCACTGACAGCCTTGCTTGGCGATGTAATGTGAAGTTTGGATTTTTTGCCCCTATGTGCATCACTTTACATTTTGCTACATTGAACTGCATTTGCCATTTCTTAGCCCACTCACCTAATTTATCAAGGTCCGCTTGGAGCTCTTCGCAATCCTTTGCGGTTCTCACCACCCTACATAATTTGGTATAATCTGCAAACTTGGCCACCATGCTACCCACCCCTACTTCCAGGTCATTTATGAATAGGTTAAAGGCACTGGTCCCAAAACAGATCCTTGGGGGACACCAATCCCTACCTCTCTCCATTGTGAGAACTTCCCATTTATACCCACCCTTTGTTTCCTGTTCCTCAACCAGTTTTGAATCCATAGGAGGACTTCCCCGTTTATTCCTTCATTGTTGAGTTTTCTCAACAGTTTCTGGTGAGGAACTTTGTCAAAAGCCTTTCGGAAATCCAAGTAGACAATGTCCTCTGGTTCCCCCTTATCCACATGTCTGTTTACACCCTCAAAGAACTCTAGTAAGTTTGTAAGACAGGACTTGCCTCTACAAAAGCCATGCTGACTCTTCCTCAGCAGGTCTTGCTTTTCTACACGTTTAATAATTTTATCTTTAATGATAGATTCTACTAATTTACCAGGAACAGATGTCACACTGACTGGCCTGTAATTTCCTGGGTTCCCCCTAGATCCTTTCTTAAAGATTGGTGTGACATTGGCCATCTTCCAGTCGTCAGGGATGGAGCCTGATTTCAGGGATAAGTTGCATATTAAAGTGAGAACATCAGCAATTTCATGCTTGAGCTCCTTAAGAACTCTTGGGTGAATGCAATCTGGGCCAGGGGATTTGGTAGCATTTAGTTTATCAATGGCTGCCAGAACTTCTTCCTTGTCTACCACTATCTTCGCTAGTTCCTCGGATTCGCCTCCCAAGAGGCATGGTACAGGTGCAGGAATTTTCCTCACCTCCTCTTGGGTGAAGACAAATGCAAAGAATTCATTCAGCTTCTCTGCAATCTCCCTGACATCGTTTAGCACACCCTTTGTTTCCTTTTGTCATCTAACGGGCCTACCGCTTCCCCTAGCTGGCTTCCTGCTTTTGAGTGTACTTGAAGAAGCCTTTGTTTGTTGTTGCTGGTCTTGATGTTCGCAGCCATGCGTTCCTCATAATCCTTTTTTGCCTCCCTTACAGCTAACTTGCTTCTCTTTTGCCACCATTTGTGTTCTCTCTGGTATTCTTCATCAGTTAAGTTGGACTTCCATTTTCTAAAAGACATCTCCCCCCCCCCCCCCCCCCCAATAATTCCCTCAACCTCCCTTGTTAACCATGGTGGCTTTCTTTTGGACTGGGCGCTGCCTTTCCTAACCTGCAAAACACATTCCAGCTGAGCTTTTATGACTATGTTTTTAAATAACCTCCAAGCATCCTAGACAGTTTTGACTCTCTTGATTTTCCCTTTCAGCTTCCTGCGCACTAACTTTGAGAAATTTCCCTTTCTGAAGGCGAATGTAACTGCATTAGTAGTTGTCACTTGTTCGCATGCAGAGATACTGAATCTGACAGCATTGTGGTCGCTGTTCCCTATCGGCTCAACAACACTGACTTCCTGCACCAGGTCCTGGGTCCCACATAGAATTAGATCTAGGATCACCTCTCCCCTGGTTAGTTCCACAACCATCTGCTCTAAGCCACAGTCGTTTAGCATAACCAGGAATGTTCTCTTCTTTCTATGACCTGAACATGCATTTTTCCAGTTTATATGGGGATAGTTAAAATCGCCCATTACCACTACATTTTTGTTTTTGTTGGCCTCTCTAATTTCTTTTTCCATCTCAGAATCCTCTTGTGCGCTTTGGTCAGGGGGATGTCTATTCCCACGTGACCAGTGGTGGAATTCAGCCGGTTTGCACCAGTTCGGTAGAACCGGCACCTAATTTTTTGTTGAGTTCAGAGAACCAGTTGTTAAAAACGGCTTTCAGAGCTATGGAGCAGTCGGGTGCCTTGCCGCCCGGTTGCTCTGAGGCGCTAAAAGACCCTTTGCGCCCTCTCCCAGGGAGCAAGGGGGCTTTCAGAGCAGCGGCGGCAAGGCCCCGTTGTCCCTCTCCACCCCACAAAAAGTTCCTCTGCAGTAGGTAAGTGGGTGGGAGGGTGCACCATGGAGGGGGTCGTGTGGTGGAGGGCTGTGCGGCAGGTGGACGTGCGGCCAGAGGGGCGAACCAGTTGTTAAATTATTAGAATCCCACCACTGCATGCGAGCCTACCATTCCGCCCCTCCTGTCATCTTCGGAGTCCATGCTTCAGATACGGCCACCATCCAAGATGATTTAAAGCCACGTGACTGAGCAGAGTCATTTTGCCATTCCCAAAGGCACCTGGTGGGCCACTGCGAGTAGCGGAGAGCTGGACTAGATGGACTCTGGTTTGATCCAGCTGGCTTGTTCTTATGTTCTTATGTTCTGCACAGTCTTCCTTGGTGGTCTCCTGACCAAGCACTGTGGCCCAGCTTCGCTTTTGAGATCTGACAAGACCAGTCCCGCTACACCATTCCACATCCTGAAAACAAGTTGTCCCAAAGGGGGGGAGTGGCCCCAGTTATACCATTGTCCAGGGGCCATGGAAACCTGGAAACCCCTCCTGTTGCTCACCTGCTCGTGAGAAGAACATAAGAACATAAGAACATAAGAACTAGCCTGCTGGATCAGACCAGAGTCCATCTAGTCCAGTACTCTGCTACTCGCAGTGGCCCACCAGGTGCCTTTGGGAGCTCACGTGCAGGAGGTGAAAGCAATGGCCTGCTGCTGCTGCTGCTGCTGCTGCTCCTGAGCACCTGGTCTGCTCAGGCATTTGCAATCTGAGATCAAGGAGGATCAAGATTGGTAGCCATAGATCGACTTCTCCTCCATAAATCTGTCCAAGCCCTTTTTAAAGCTATCCAGGTTAGTGGCCATCACCACCTCCTGTGGCAGCATCTTCCAAACACCGATCACACGTTGCGTGAAGAAGTGTTTCCTTTTATTAGTCCTAATTCTTCCCCCCAGCATTTTCCATGAATGACCAGTTCTTGCTTCTCCACATGTGTCCCACCCAGTGGTGGGATCCAAAAATTTTAATAACAGGTTCCGATGGTGGTGGGATGCAAACAGTGGCGGCGCCGCACACACGACCCTCCAGTCCCTATTGGGCAGGGAGGTTGCTTTAGTAACCCCTTTTCGGCACTCAGAAAAAAATTAGTAACCACTTCTAGAGAAGTGGTGAGAACTGGTGGATCCCACCCCTGGTCCCACCCTGGCATCTTTTCTGCTATCAACTGTTGCTTTCACAAAGTCACAGATGATATTTGCCAGACAACCCATTTGCTGAGCTTCTGTGTCCTCCTCTCTCTGTAACATCTTCTGATTGGTTCCCGTCACAAGAATCATACCAGTAACACTCAGCAGGTCAGAAAAAACAACAAGAGAGGAGCAGATGAAATAAACCATTTGTGGAAAGAAGGGGGAGGTCAGGGTTTCATCCACCCCGGGAATCTTTGCTTCAGAAATCTCAAGTTAGATGTTGCAGGTTTTCCGGACTGTGTGGCTGTAGTCACCTGACCACACGGCCAGAGGTGGGATCCAGCAGGTTCTCACAGGTTCCCGAGAGTAGGTTACTAATTATTTGTGTGCGCCGAGAGGGGGTTACTCATTGGTGATTTTGCCACATGATTTTGGCCTTAGTTACGCCCCTCCTCTCAGCAGTAGCGCTCAGAACTTGAAGCAGTCTAGCAGGAGGTGCACTAGCGTGCGGGGCAGCCTGCGCCTGCGTGCATTCGTTTCCCACCCAAGGACCAGCGCAGCGGCTGCGTCCTTGCCACATCCCCGCCCAGGAATGCCCCGCCCCCGGAATGCCCGGCCACGCCCCCGTCGTGCCCCTCCCAGCCCCATTGGTGCTACGCCACAGTTTGAATCCCACCACCATGGGAACCTGTTACTAAAATTTTTGGATCCCACCACTGCACACAGCCCAGAAAACATGCAACAGCCAGTTGATTCCAGCCATGCAAGCATTCAACAAATCTTAGGCTGTTTCCGCACGGGCAGTTCCGCACGGGCAAAAACGCCGTCCCTGGGGAGGCATTCGCACAGCAGACGCAGCGCTGTTCTTGAGCCAGCCAAGCGGCGTAGAAATGCCACTTTTGAACTTTGCTCCACGAGTGAGGTTTTTCACAAGTGGCACCTTCCACCCACTGCCATGTGAACGGCAGCGGGTGGGAGGCGGCGTTTCCCTCCTGCCTTCCCCGATGGGCTTACTTGCTTCTGCTGGCTCCCGTCGTGTTGGGGAGGTCAGGGGACACGCCTCCTGGCCTCCATCTCCAGAGCCATCGCTCTGGCCAGGGACGCGTGTCCCCTGGCCTCCCCAACGCGACGGTAGCCAGCAGGAGCAGGTAAGCTGGTCAGAGACAGCGCATCCTGTGCAAATCTGTGCTGGGACCGTCTATGCCCGTGGTGGTGAACCTTTGGCACTCCAGATGTTATGGACTACAATTCCCATCAGCCCCCGCCAGCATGGCCAATTGATCATGCTGGCAGGGGCTGATGGGAATTGTAGTCCATAACATCTGGAGTGCCAAAGGTTCGCCACCACTGGTCTATGCGAACAGTCCCGGGGGCAGTGCATCGGCATAGTTTATGCCAATGCACCCCCGGTCGCTGGCCATGCGGAAAGGGCCTTAGATTGCTCATCAGTTGACTGAAAGAGTCCAGTGGCTTTCAATCATACACCCTTTATTTCATATTGACATTCCCTTTCTTGCAGGAGGCCAATTTCATTCATTGTGTTTCTGTTCTAGGAGGAAACTTCGAATGACCCACCTGGATATGCTGGGTAGCTCTCACCTCTCCCTCCCTCCGGCTATTTCCGCACACAGGGTAAGTATCCAGAAACCAGGCCTGTGAACGCCCCCCCCCCAAGTCCATGCATTATATACCGTCTCCTTCCGCACCCCTGTTTCCTCTTGAGAGTCAGCGTGGTGTGGTGGTTAAGAGCAGGTGCACTCTAATCTGGAGGAACCGGGTTTGATTCCCCGCTCTACCACTTGAGCTGTGGAGGCTTATCTGGGGAACTGGATTAGCTTGTGCACACCCACACATGCCAGCTGGGTGACCTTGGGCTAGTCACAGTTCTTTGCCGCTCTCTCAGCCCCACCTACCTCACAGGGTGTCTGTTGTCGGAGGGAGGGAAAGGAAATTGTAAGCCCCTTTGAGTCTCTTTACAGGAGAGAAAGGGGGGGAGATATATATCCAAACTTCTCCTCCTCCTCCTCCTCCTCTTGGACATCCATAGAGTAAACTGACTTTCTTTGGCCCAATGAGCCAAGTATGTCTTTCTCTGACCCACGGCTGCCTCCCAAAACCTGATCTCTGAGAGTAGGGATGTCGGCCAGGTTTCATCTCCCGCAACCACACTCATTGCAGGACTTATTTGATTCTGCAAATGAAGCCATCTCTACGTGACTGGGATTGTTTCAGTAATTTCAGGTCTTTTTTTCTGTTTGGACAGGAACACCCGCTGCTTCCTCTGCGCCATCCTGAACCAAAGCTGGAAACAACAGTTTAGTCAAGAATCAGCACGTTTTCAGAGGGTTTTAAGGGCATCATGAAATGTGGTTGGGTCCATGGATTTTGAATAAAGTTTCTCGTCACCGCAAAATCTGTGGATTTTGAATAAAGTTTCTCGTCCCCCCAACGTTTGGGATTTTACTGTATATCTTCGTGTGGCCTTCAAGAGGGTGCTTTTAGGTTGCCAGTCCCGTCTCCAGGGTCCCCGTTGCCTTTTAAAACTCAGCGGCCTATTACAGTTGGCAGGTATCAGAAACTTTAGCTTCATCTTGCAACTTTGTGAGCTGAGAGCCTCAGTTGGCAACGACCAAAAGAATAGTCAAGCAAGCGAGAAATTGATCGGTCCACCCCGGTGGAAGTTCACCGCATCGCAAAAGGGGGAACGGCTGCCAATTGATGTGCCCTGTCAGGATTTTGGAAAGGTTGTATGTGCTCTGACCTCTCTGCGGCCCCTTCCGCACATGCAGAATAATGCACTTTTAATCCACTTTCAATGCACTTTGGAGATGGATTTTACTGTGCGGAATAGCACAATCCACTCGCAAACAATTGTGAAAGTGGATTGAAAGTGTATTATTCTGCATGTGCGGTAGGGGTCACAGTCTAAGGGAGTTCTTATCCAGCAATTGAATTTGGACTGGAAGCCCTGCTTTTGGCTACCCAAAAAGCTTGGAAAAATGAAAGCAATTGCTTCAAATGGTGCTGCAGAATAGGTTTGCCAGGTCTGGGTTGGAGATTCGTAGAGATTTTTAGGGTGGACCCTGGGGAAGGCAGGATTTAGGGGGGAGAGAGACCCCAGGAGGGGATAATGCAGTATGGTCTATCTTCAAAAGCAGTTGTTTTCTACAGAGGATCTGATAGCTAATGCGATTTTGGGCTGTATCAATAGGAGTATAGTGTGTAGATCGAGGGATGTAGTTGTACCTCTCTGTTCTGCATTGGTTAGACCTCACCTAGAATATTGTGAACAGTTCTGAGCAGCGCAATTCAAGGAGGATATTGACAAACTGGAATGGGTCCAGAGGAGGGCGACCAAAATGGTAAAAAGGTCTTGAATCCATGCCCTACAAAGGTCGAATCCCCACTACCGTCTTAGCCAGGTTTCAGAACACAAACTAACCAGGTTTGAGGTCGTTTGTGTTCTGAAACCTGGCTAAGACGGTAGTGGGGATTCGACCGGGGAGGTCGTCCCTCAAACCTGGTTAGTTTGTGTTCTGAAACCTGGCTAAGACGGTAGTGGGGATTCGACCGGGGAGGTCGTCCCTCAAACCTGGTTAGTTTGTGTTCTGAAACCTGGCTAAGACGGTAGTGGGGATTCGACCATTGAGAGGATTAGGGAGCTGGGGATGTTTAGTCTGCAGAAGCGAAGGTTAAAGGGGGGAACATGATAGACCTGTTTAGATATTTGAAGGGATGTCATGTCAAAGAGGGACCAAGCTTGTTTTCTGCAGCCTCAGAGACTAGGACACGGAGAAATGGATTCAAGGTGCAGGAAAAGAGATTCTACCTAAACATTAGAAAGAATTTCCTGGCAGTCAGGGCTGTTCGACAGTGGAATTCACTACCTTGGAGAGTGCTGGAATCTCCTTCTTTGGAGGTTTTTAAACAGAGGTTGGGTGATCATATATCGGGAGTGCTTTGATGGTGTGTACCTGCATGGCAGGGGGTTGGACTTGATGGCCCTTGGGGGTCTCTTCCAACTCTATGATTCTATGATTCTAAGATCTCTATAACCTCAAGGCCAGTTGTAATTCCAGTAGAGATCTCCAGTTTCCACTTGGAAACCCTAATAAAGTACTTCGAAGAATAAAATCCAGATTGGGGTGCTGTGTGGTTTCCGGGCTGTATAGCCCTATTCTAGCAGCATTCTCTCCTGACATTTCGCCTGCATCTGTGGCTGGCATCTTCAGAGGATCTGAAGTATCTTCGACAATACAAAATCCAGATTTTTCTAAATGCTTTTGCATAAATTTGCCCTAGGATAGAGGGGTCCCCTAGAGCAGTTAGCACCTATCGCAAGCTTCAAAATACTTGTTCATCTGTAATTTCAGATTTCAGATCTGCAGTTTAAATCACAATTGGTATTTGACGACACACGGGGTGTAAATGCATACAGGTGTGTTTATGTAGCAGAATAAAGACAATGCATGCAGGTGTGTTTATGTAGCAGAATAAAGACAATGCATGCAGGTGTGTTTATGTAGCAAAATAAAGTATTTTATTGAACATACTAGAGTTTTACACAAGCATGCGGACAGCTCCTTCAGAATCTTCATTCCAACTGGGTGGCATTCAACAAAAACATTTTCCAGCCACTATAGGGCCAATTCACATGCTGGGGATTTAAGCAAGGACTACGACAGAGTCCGTAAGGATTTCATACAGGGGTGAACACAGGAATTTCCGCAAACGGAGCACATTAAGGCGAAGAGAGGCGGGCTGTCCTTTCAAATGCAAAATATTTTCAAAAACATGCAGCAGGTCACTTCTTCTGCAAGCGCTTTGCTAGCAAGTCGGCCTGTTGAAACGAGCACATCATTTGGGGGTTCAGAACAGAGTAGGATCCACATTTATCCTAACAGGTGAAATAAATTGGATAAATGGTGCAGTGGTTAAGAGCAGGTGCATTCTAATCTGGAGGAACTGGGTTTGATTCCCCGTTCTGCCGCCTGAGCTGTGGAGGCTTATCTGGGGAATTCAGATTAGCCTGTGCACTCCCACACACTCCAGCTGGGACCTTGGGCTAGTCATGGCTTTTTGGAGCTCTCTCAGCCCCACCCACCTCACAGGGTGTTTGTTGTGAGGGGGGAAGGGCAAGGAGATTGTCAGCCCCTTTGAGTCTCCTACAGGAGAGAAAGGGGGGATATAAATCTACTACTCCTCCTCCCTCACCAACATGACATCCCTTCAGATATCTAAACATGGCTATCATGTCACCTCTTAACCTTTTCTTCACCAAACTAAACATCCCTAGCTCCCTAAATCGCTCCCACTAGGACATGCATTCCAGACCTACCCTGGAAAAGCTTTGCATTCAAGTTGTAAGATCTGAGTTGAGCCCTGAGTTAACTGCTCCTACATAACACTACCTTCCCTGACGCTATACTGTACGTGTTGACTCCAAAGTAAGCTCAGCTGAGTTCAATGGTGCTGTAGCTTTGATTGCAAACCTGCACAGACTCGCTTGCAGAAAACCAGATTGAACTCCTTGACTTGACTTTACCTTGCATTGTGGCTTGCTTCTGAATAAACACCCTACGGATTGCCCTACGACTCTTCTTTAAACACAGGGGACAGTCATCATTTGAGTAAAGTTCTTGATCATTGTTTCAATTCAATATGTGACATGCTTCAGTCAGTAGGTGTTCCTAGTTTCAGACAGACTCAGATTGTCCTGAAGAGTGTGTGAGCCATTTCTTTGGGTTCAAGATAGCTCTCAATAGGCACAATGTTTCTCAGCCTTCATAAATAACAACACATTTTGCCCCTGCATTTGTGCTATCTTGCAGAGGAGTTCATTTAAAAACATTATCCAAATTACTTCTGATTTCCTATTAAAAAGCTTTCCAAACACTTTTACCAAAGAATTTAAATGCTAGTGGTTCCAAGAACCTACATTCATCTGAAGCCAATCCATGTGGTACCTTCCAAGACATCCTCTAATACCTTCTACTAAGTTTCATCCTCTAATACACACACAATACACACACACGCACCCATATCTGAAGCATTCAGGAGAACGTCAAGGCTTGCCCACTGTGTTGTCTCATTTGATGATTTCAATCACTGTTAGTGAATTTTCTTCTGCTTGTTAAAAATTTCCCCATTTTTATGTAGAATGAACCCCTTGTATTGGTTCCAAGAAGGAAAATTTCAAAAATTTTATGGGATAAGATTTATTATGATTATATTTTTGATCCTGTCTTTTGCAGTCCAAATATAGTCTCTTCCTCTGATTGACAGGAAATGTTTATAACTGTAAAGTCTTCGTGATCTCTGCATATCTGATTGATGGGTTTTTTATTTGTGTACAGTTGGAATCCAAAAACTTGATCTAGCTTTTTGATTCCAAAATCCTTTTCCATCAGAGGCGGATTTCTGACTGTGCCTATTCAGAGGGGAGCAGCATGCTTTCCTGCTTAGTTTCTTTCATCTGTTGCAGTAGTATTACCCAACCCATCTGCAAGGGCGAGTTTTCTCTTCAAAACAACACAAAAGTATTGTTATTGTCTCTTCCACCATTCCTCTTTCTTCTTCAGTTTTTCCTCATCTCTGTTCCTTTTTTGTAGTCTTCTGTTGCACTTCTGCACCTATGATGCAAAAGACTTTTGAAAAACCTTCCATCATTTTAGGGGGAAGTTGTCTTCAGCTAATGGTCACAATAATATCCTGTTTTGGGGAGATCAGTGCACGGTCAAAATTTGTGTCTTCTGTCTCACATTTACAAAGCAAGCAAGATGCAGTCACTCCATCAGACTCTGTTCCAGTTTTTTTTAGAGAAGTGCCCTCTTGGACTCTGTGGGGATGGCTGAAATATTGGGATAGATCACTCAGAAGCCATGTGCTTTGGTGTTTGGTGTCTCCTCTTTCAGTCTTGATGCTAGAGCTTTTGACTTGAGTCTGTTGCCAGCAAGGCACTGGGAGAAGTTTTGCTTTCCAGCACCAAGACAGCACAAGGACAAAAGTCAGAAGTGTCAGGCTCATTCACTTGCTTCTTGGAAGAGTAAGATGCACAGAGAAGCACTACTAGAGAAGTAGTAGAAAAGAACCCCACCCCATTCCTGCAGTTGATGTTTCCTCTTGGCCTTCTGACTGTCCAGTCCCTAACCTCTCTTAGCAGATCCTACAGCCCAAATCAATACTTCTGGTTCTCCAGAACATCCTTCTTCTCCCAGGAGCCCTTTTAGCTGATATGGGCTTTTTTCCTGATGTCCAGCTTGATGGTTCTGTTTCTGATAGATGGCTGGATGACTTAGTGGCAATAACTCCTCTTACTCTCATAAGAGAGAGAACCCTTCTGATGCTGAGTGCTGTGATAGAGATCTCTCAAGTAGGTTTGGTACTGAGGTTCCTGCAGATGCTCTAATTTCAATACTAGATTCAATACTGTCAACCGCAACATCACAGTGTTGTTGTTTCTGATTTACTTCACCCCATGTTAAACTGGGAGCAGAAAGGAGTCAGGCAACAATGTACCAGTACATCATATCCGCTCTATGCATTATGAGTACTAATACCTGGGATCTGCTCTCTGTAGTTGTGAGTCCACTGAAAGCTTCCTCTATTGAACCCCCAACAACTCAGCTGTAATCTGTCTGGGCCAACTTCACCTTCATCCTGACACAGTACATCATCTTCATCACATTCTCAAATGGAGGAAATTCATCATTTTAGACTTGGAAAACTCCAGCCAGGACCATCAATGACTGTCAGGCTTTCTCTCCTGCTAAAGATCTGAGAATGTACTTGGAGCAGCTAGTTCATTTAATTGCCTCTTTGGAATTGTCAGGGTCTTAATCCTAGGGAAGATACTGCAGAGGGCAGATCCAGACCCAAGGGAATCAAGGTGTTTTTTTCCCCAGATTACCCTTCTCAGATAAATTGGTTTCCTTCCCTGAATATTTTGAGAGGCTGCTGAAGGGAGGATGGGCCAAACCCATGTCTCATAGACCGTTCCCAAATGTTACTAAAAACATTATTCCCCAGCTCCTCACACCATGGAATTGCTGCAGGTCCAACTGTGGGACATTCCAGTCATGGCATTTTAATCTGCTGACTTGCTCTCAGAGAGTGATGCAGGATCCATCAAAAACATATTGGACAGGAAAGCCAGTAACATCCTGCACAACTTACTAGACCATGGCAATGACCGTCAGAACAGTGGCATCAGCCCTTATTCCAGAGCTACCATAATACAGGCCCAGAAACTGAGGCAACTAATTTCTGGCGTAAGCAGAGCAGTCACCTTCCTTCCAGTCATCTTGCTTGATACCATGACATTCACAGTATGCTCCGTGGCTGCCGCCTCCACTTCAAGGTGCACCATGTGGCTCCAATTGTGGCCACTTAACTTTCACTCTAAATCCATAGTATTTCTATATTCATTCCAAGGCAGCAGGTTGTTTGGTGACAGGCTCAATTAGATCTTGGTGGAGAACAAAGACAAAGGGGGGGCATAGCCAGAAATCTACAGAAAACCCTCTCACCTCATCCCTTCCATTCCTTTTGCACCCTGCCTCGGACCAGACCAAAAGAGGCCCCAGTGGCCTAGTTCCAGAGCAGTGGTTCTCAACCTGGGGGTTAGGACCCCTTTGGAGGTTGAATGACCCTTTCACAGGGTTCGCCTAAGAGACTCTGCATCAGTGTTCTCCATCTGTAAAATGGATAAATGTTAAAGTTGGGGGTCACCACAACATGAAGAACTGTATTAAAGGGTCGCGGCATTAGGAAGGTTGAGAACCAGTGTTCCAGAGGATCCTTTTGAAGGTTTCCCATTTCAACATATCACTCCAATTTCAGTCGTATAGGTCTGACATCAGCTAGACAGCCAAACAAGGAAAATGAAGTCACACTGGTGAGGGGTCAGCAAACTATCCTGTTTGGCTGCAACATTTTCCAAGGCCAGGTTCACTCAACTAATAACACTGGCACACCTTCAGAAACTCATGATCTCCTGCGTAGGCACAGTTCCCTGGCCTTGCCTTCATTCAAGACTTTTGTCAATTGGTTTTCTGTCCCTTCCAACTGGAGATCATACAGAAGTGAGACCTTGACTCTAATTCTACATTGAGACAAATCATGGTCTGGTGGACCAGACCCAGCAAGCTGACCAGGAGGCAGTCCTACCTCCTGGAGAACTTCATACAACTCTTCACAGATGCCATCTTATTTGGCTGGGGTGCTCCTGGCATGATCAGCCTGCCCTGGGCACCAAAGGGTAAAAGAATAAGCATCAATATGCTGTAAGTCATCAGGAAAGTGCTCCAGTTCTTCTGATCAGAACTCAAGGGTCAACATATCCTCATAAGGATGGACAATATTTCAGCCAAGACCCACAAGCAGAGGGGTAAACAGATCTTCTCTCCTGGATCAAATGGCATGTGTGTAGCAGTTAAGAGTGGTGGACTTTAATCTGGAGAAACAGGTTTGATTCCTCACTCTTCCACATGAAAGGTGGATTCTTATCAGGTGAACTGGTTTCCTGCTCCCACACATGAAGCCTACTGGATGACCTTGGGTTAGTCACAGTTCTCTCAAAACTCTCAGTCCCACTTACCTCACAAGGTTTGTGTTGTGAGGAGAGGAAGGGAAGGAGTTTGTAAGCCGCTTGGAGACTCCTTATGGTTCAAAAAAGCAAGACATAAATCCAAACTCTTTTTCTTTTCTGGGCAGAGAACCATGTTCAGTCCATCTCAGTAGAATATATTCAGGTCTCCCAGAACACACCGGCAGACTGGCTAAGCAGACAGACGGTCGAGGAAAATAAATGGTCCCTCATATGGGAAACTTTCCAACAAACTATGGCCAGGTTCAGTTCCCCAAAGTTGGACCTCTTCTCAGCACCCAGTCGTCAAGTACCTTGGTTCTTCTTCAGATACCATCATCCTCTGTCAGAACAAGTGACAGAACATGCCCTAATATCTCCATTGCCCACAGGAGTTCTTAATGCCTTCCTGTGATATTGAAAGGCCCATGGTAGATTTAAGCATCTAACCTGAGATGCCAATTAAAGCATCTAACCTGAGATGCCAGTGGCACCTATAGCTACCATCCTGACTCAGATAGCAGGAGTTCCTCTTGCAAGGCACCTTCATGTCCTCCCCTTTCTTAAAGGGGCTGTTCAGGTCAGCACTCCTGCGATACGCAATTCCCCTTGTGGAAGGAGTGCTTTCAGCTCTCACAAGGGCCCTTTGAACCTTCTCACATGGCTTCACATGAAAACTCTCTTCTTCACAGTGGTAACCTTAGCAGGGGGGTTTCAGAACTGGGAGCCTTTTCTGCTAGGAAAGGCCACTGCATCTTCTATAAAGAAAAGGTGGTGCTTTGACCTGACCCCACCTTTCTTCAAGCACAAAAGAGGCACTTATTGTCCCTCTGCCCACAGCGCAGCCATCTTAGGAGGGCCCTCAGAGTATACCTCCGGAGTACGGAAGCTGTCAGAAAATCTCTCTTTTCTATTCCTTAACAGGACTGAATAAAGGGGAAAAGCCAGATTGGCAGTTAGTTACTGCATTAGGCAGTGCATCCCTCAGGCTGCAAGGGTCTGTTACTCCAGTCAACAAACAAGACTCAGGAAAGTTTCAAGAGCTTTATTGGAACTGTGTCAGCCCGAGATTCAGAAAGCCAAAGCTATCGCTTTGCTCTCTGAACCCCAGTATATACCTATAAGTTGCAACATTTCTCAACCCATAATTCCCTCTCCCTCGCATTCCCAAAACATCAGCATGAGAACAGAGAAATTGTTGTGAGACAGGCGCTTCCCCCTTTGGAAAGTTGCAGATAAGGGGAAACGTTAAGCACTATTCACTAGTTACTTTGCAGGCGAAAGAAAACCTTCCCACCCTCAGGTGATGATATTGGCTGGGTCAGCTGTGGTCTTGTTGTGGACATACGAGATGCCAGGCCGAGTATGGTGCAGGCCTGACAGAGGCCTGTAAGGTGGGAAATATTCCTGTTCCACCAGGCATCATGGCACATTCAGTAAGAAGTGCAGCCACCAATGCAGCCTTTGACCATCAAGTCTCAGTAGGAGAATATGCAAAACGACTACATGGTCTTTCATCTATGCATTTGTCAAACATAATCTTAACAACTCCTCAGCTAACTCTGCCTTCAGACGTAGAGTGATGCAGCATGTGGTGGACAATAATTAGTTCTGACCCATCTTCTGGGACTACACTGTTGAAAGTGCTGGCAATCAAAATGCCCTCCTCCTCTGGATGAGAATGGACACTTGGATACTCACCACAAGGGTTCTTCTCTGAGGTAGAGGATGTTTTGCCCAGCCCACCGCCCCCAAAAAACCTCAGTGAAAATACAAAGTCTAAAAATATAGGGAAGAACAAGAACAACAGACTTGGGACTGTGGTCAACCAAAGAGCTCAAGTTGCAAAGGGAAGATAGTCAATACCCTCACCCTTCTGCAAAATCTGTTCATGTCCTTCCCTGTCATTTAGCTACTATCTATTACAACAGAGGTCTTACCTGTTCTGTTAATATTTTATATTAGCTATATTCCTTTCTGTCCTTGATCCTTTAGCTTGGGAGGTACTCAAACTAAGCAGGGTAAATTCCAGGCTGGGAGACTGGAAATGACAAAATCAGTCCTGCCTCCCTAAGTAGTTGGTGGGAATCACCCAAAATCAACCTCAAAGATGAAGAACAGGAGGAGTTTGGATTTATACCCTCCCTTTCTCTCCTGTAAGGAGTCTCAGAGTAGCTCACAAACACCTTCCCTTCCTTTCCCTGCTATAAGACACCTTGTGAGATTGGTGGAACTGAGGGAGTTTTGAGAGAACTGTGACTAACCGAAGGTCACCCAGCAGGATTCTGGGGAGGAGCAGGGGAAAAATCCAGATCAGCAGATGAGAGTCTACCACTCTTGTTGAAGGAGTAGGGATTCAAGGCTGTTTCTCCAGATTACAGTTCTCTTAACCACTACACACCACACTACACTTCCATATCTTAATCTGATCCCCAACATTGCGAATTTGTTTGGCTTTGGCAATGTTCTCTGCCAGTAAAATGGTTTGTCCTTTGGCAGACCACCTTCATTGTTCAAGGAATAGAGAGAGCGGTATATAAACCTAACCAATAAATAAATAAATATATATAGGAGCAGCTTCTCTTAGCTCCATCTTGCCTTTCCCTTCTGCATCATATGCAAACAGCTGACCAAATGCAGTATGTTCTCAGCCTGTGTGTGAGTGCCCACATCCTCATTCTGTCAGGACTATTCAATTTTTAGGAATAGACTATCTTTGGCAAGACCTATACCATCATCATACAGTCCTTCCTCTAGCAAACACTGCAAGAGCTAATTCAATAATTTCTAGGACTTATGACAGCCATAATTCTTACTGGGCTGAGAATGAGATGTCTCCCTTGTTTTCATTGCTGGTGGGTCTGTAATTTCCAACCTGCAGGATTCCCAGGAGAAGCTCTTGTACATCCTGACAGCAGTTCAGCATTCGTTCCTGTAGTAGACTTGCCATTGTTGTCTGTGGCCTTCATAACATGGTGACACCAAATAACATTTAATTATGGATGCTTCATTGTGGGGATGTTGTGTCTTCTGTGGCATGCCCATGATTGGTCTCCTGATTACCCCCAAAAAAGTAGTTCCAGATCAAATCAGTCACTGGACCTTGTGCTTTGTATAAATTTCCTCACACCTTTTCTTCCTCAGTTACAAGGCAAAGTAGTGTAGGCAGCCATAACAACATGGCCATAATGCAAACAAGCAGGGAAACCCACATTCATGCCCCACCTTTCCCATCTGCCACTTTGATTCACCTTGCCTGCTGCCTTGAAGTGATGCATTGAAGTTCAGCATCTACCTGACCATCCATGCAACAAGCAAAGGTATCACTTGTTCAGTCACAGGGGGACAGTGTTACATGTGAATGATTTTCTCAGTACCTACCTGCAACCAGTAGCTTTGACCTTTCAGCCATTGAATGGGATCAAGTTCTGCCTTCCCTCCTATCCCTCTTGTACCCAAGGTGATCGAGAAGAGAGGCGGGGACCATGCAAACTGTACCCTAATTCTCCTTACCTACTGTACCACAAGTACAAAATAACCAGTTGTGAAATATCAGAGTGTTTTTTGATTTTCACCTAATCCAAGACCTAGTCCTTTTCTCCTCCCTGAAATCCAACAGTAGAAGCGGAGAGGGCATTGCAGTCTTTGGATGTTTGGAGAGTTTTCAGGCTCAATCATAGAGCATGGAGTTCTCTCCCCGGTGAGTCTTGCCAACTTCTTCCTGGGGCACTCAGAGCTCATTCCTCCAGGGATGTTGCCACCTCCTTAGTGTACAACAGAGTGACTTCTCTTCCTGAGCTCCGGACCCAGCTTCTTGAGAAGTTAGGCTCTTGTAGTCTTAGCAAAGGCAGACACATCCTTCAAAATGTCAATGTTTTCTCCAGGACATTCTTTTCTCCAGGACACATCTTTACTTGCCAGGTGTATATGTCTGCTTATCTATACTCATCTGTGTGATGCACAAAGACCATGAAAAAGTAAAAATTGGTTTTTCTACAACAAGTTCTTTCAGCAGCTCTCTGTGCTTTCACATGAACCCCCAACCTTCCCCAAGAGTGGTGCTTTTTGCTTACTGTGGCATACTTTCATTTTTGGATTTGTCAGAGGAGGAAGATACAACTTGGGCATGTACTGTGAGAATTGCATCTTTGAGCTGAGAAGGTTTTTGTGCTTAAAAGCAAGTAGCAAACATTTCTGAGTTTTAGCTGTGTGTGAGCACAAAGCCTGTCAGTCTGATCGCACGTACAGCTACTCACAAAACACTTCCTGATTAGCAACTAAGTCCAGTTAAACACAAGTAAGAAATAAAGAACTGTATAAAATAGTTAAACATGCAGGATAAGGTCTGATTAGTCTCAGAATTACCTGGATGTTGCAGATAATGTAGTAGGTTATGGCTGGTTAGTAGTTAGGAGAAGAGTTGGTTTTTGTAACCTGCTTTTTCTCTACCTTAAGGAGTCTCAGAGCGGCTTACAGTTGCCTTCCCTTCCCCTCCCCCAAGAGGTAGGTGGGACTGAGAGTGTTCTGAAAGAACTGCACCTAGCCCAAGATTACCCAGCAGGCTTCGTGTGTCGGAGGTTGGGAACAAGCCTGGTTCATCAGGTTGGAATTTGCTGCTCATGTGGGGAATGGGGAATCAAACCTGGTTTTAAACATTAGAGTCTACCACTCTTGACCAATACAATCAGTGGCTGCTAACCCCCACCCCCCACCCTCCCAGATCAAATTATCTTTGAAAAAGTTGGAAGTATTTCCAAAGGACAGTCTTTAGAAGTGTAAAAATGACCATCAACATGGCAGTGTTGTATGTTGCCTTCATGACACATAAAGTAGAATTTCACATTGGCACCCTTGGATTGGATCCAAACTGGTTTCCTGGCAGTGAAAAATGCAGGAGGGGTTTCCCATTGAGCACCAAAAAGTCTGTGCTGTGGGCCATTTTACTTACCTTTTAAAAAGCCATGTGGGATGAGGACTGAGGTAAGGAGAGCAGTGGGGCAGGATCCAGTGTGGAGGTAGCTCTGACTGACCCCATGGCCTACCTCCCACCCCTTCAGCTCAAGCTCTTGAAATAAGGAGTCATTATGCTTGTTTCTGTTTGACATACTTTGTTGGCCCCATGAAGAGAAGTTTGCATGTTAATTCAGTTAAATTGTGCTTTTCCAAGAAGAAATGTGAGCAAGGGCTATAAAGTGTTTCAATTTCTGCTATAGCAAATAGCCATTCTGAAATGGAGAGCAGTGTTACAGAATTCCAGTCTTAGTGCATTTGACCACAACCGCGGTGCTCTTACCTTACCTGAAATGCATGTAGTATATTTATGATAAATGCTGTACACTCCCAGAAGCTATAAAAATCCTCAGGGGGGAAGAGGCACAGTCTCACATTCTAAATCTTGGCTTCCATGCACCGTGTACTTAATGCTGACTTTCCCTAACATTTAAGCAAAAGAAAAAGGATAGGCTGGCCTTTGGAGATACTGCCAGAGTGACCTTTACACTTTCAGTCAGTTTCGCTGCCACTTCATACTGAAGAGGAAGATGTGATTCTAATTCCATAGCGTAGTCGAGGCCTACATATTTACTCGAAGGAAATAGAATGCAAAGATGCCCAAGGTTTCAGAAAGTCTGAACCTGCTTTAGAATGCATGTAGTTATCATCTAACCCAGTGGTTCTCAACCTGGGGGTCGCAACCCCTTGGGGGGGTGTCAAATGACCATTTCACAGGGGCCGCCAGGCTAGGATACATGTCTCAGATGTGTTTTAAATTTTTAGTTGTTTTGTCACGTTTCGGTCTGCAGCGGGCGCAATGTTTGATATATCGGCACCAAAACCTCAGGGTATCATCAGGAGACTGTCCTGATAATACTCCCCCCCCCCCACCAAGTTTGGTGAAGTTTGGTTCAGGGGGGCTTCTGAGGACAGGCTGGCTAAGACTAGTCACTAGTCACTTTTTCCTCGCCTCCCCATCCGTCTCACCGCCTCTCCACCTCCAAACTCGTCTTCCACACAACCCATTCCCTGCCTTCCGTCCTTCCCACTTTTAAACTTTCCCGTCTGTTTCAAGCCTTCCCACCAATCCCCACGGCTTGCTTCTGCCCCTGCCTTTTTGCAGTCAACCTCAGGCTCCAGGGGGTGAATGCCGGGACATTTAAACTGTGCCCCGCCCCCACTTGGGGTTGTGTCGCTGCTGCGCTGCAGGTGTGGGGTCAGCAAGGCATCCTGGCTCCGCACACCTTGCTGTCGGTGGGCTTGTAGCACCGCCATTTCTGCTGGCTATCCCAGCCTCTCCTGAACTCCTGAGCTTTCCCTGTCATCTGGGCACCCTCCCACCTCTTGGCTCTCCGAAGAGGCCTACCCTCCCACCCCTTGCTATTTCCCACACTCTATCTTATCTCTCTCTCTTTCTCTACTTACTTACTTACCTACCTACCTATCTCTCTTTATATTCCTCCCCCTCTCTGTCTCTATCTTTATCTCCCTCCCTCCCTCTATCCCCCCCTCTTTCATTTCCATGGCCTCTCTGGATTTGTTAGATCTCCCTCCCCCACATACACACACACTTGTTTATGTCTGATTCCACAGTGAAAAAGCTGCTGGGTTTCCCACAAGTCATAGTGGAAAATAGAAAGGGAACATCCAGTGGTTGAGGGAAGAGCCTCCATCCTGTTGAGATACATAGAAATTGCTGGAGCAAGGTGATGAAGAGGGGTGGGTGGGGATGGAAGGCTCCTTTTGCCCAAATGCCACATGACCCCTAACCTTGGACCATGCAGGCTTGTATAATATCAATATTTTGTTCATCATTACAAAAGTATAAAGGAGAGATGTTTTTGTTTGGTTCTTAAATAATAACTTCAATCAGCCTCTTGACTTAGTTAAATCTGTGGTGGTGCCTCTCAAGCAAAAAACAGGAACTCCCCTTCCTGAAATATAGTCCATGTTCCATGAGTTACTTTCCTATTCATATCTTTGCAACAAGGCTGAAGAGAGGGGGGCATCTGCTCCAAGCACAAGGAAGAGGTCGAGGCTAAGGGGGCTACTGCTTGGGCCCCCTGCCTAGCCAGGTCCCAGTGCACCAGGCATGTCACTGGCCCTGTTTTTGAGAGGAGGTGGAGGGAAGAGAAGAGAAGGAGATCCTGGTTTCCTTTTTAGAATTAATTCATTTCATGCTGGGTCTTCTTTTCCTGATGTCTTCTGCTTTTCCTAGTATTATTGTCTTTCTCATCTTTTCCACTGAGTCTTGTCTTTTCATGATATGGCCAAAGTCAACAGCTTCAGCTTGGTCGTTCTTAGCTGCTAGAAAGGATTCAGGTTTGATTTGATCTTTGTGTGCATTATGTGCAGCCAAGTATCTTCCAGTTTTTGTCAACCCTATGAATTAACCACCTCCAAAACATCCTGTCATTAACAACTCCACTTACATCTTGCAAATGGTGGGGGGGGGTGTGTGTGTGCAAGGCTTCCTTGATGAAGTCAATCTGTCTTGTGTTTTCTTTGCCTTTGGGCCCGCCAGAGGCCTTCTCTCTCCCCCCACCCATCCCAAAAGGCCAGCTGGGTCATTGAGGGCCCAGCAGAGGCCTTCTGTCCCTCCCCCACCCCAAAGGCCAGCTGGGCCCGCGGGGACCCGGCAGAGGCCTACCCTCCCACCCCTTGCTGTTTCCCACACCCCTTGCCACCCTCTGCCAATCCTAGCCATCTGCAGCAGAATTTCCTGGGCAGAGTATCACCCAATTTTGGGAAAATGTGTCTGTCTGGGAGTGCCTGAAGAGCAGAAATGAACTGTGGTTTAGGAAATTATTATATTTTATTGTGTAAAGTTAAACATTCACTTTACATATATATTTCTATTCAGCTGTGGTCAGGACACAAGCATGGGGCCATGAGAGTATACAAGTGCATTTTACCGGGAGGTGGGGTATCTGGCCTGGGCTGCAAGTATATCATTTTAAAATTTCTAAAACAACACAGGACTTTTGTCCGTGGTTCATTGGATGAATGGCATGGAGTCAGGCTGAAGTGCAAGCTTGTATTGGTCCCTGGGAAATGATTGTAATATTACAGTACAGTGGAGGCCAGTTTCTCTGGATCTCAGTAGAATTTATGCTCAAATGCATTATTACTAATATGAAAATTGTTGATATTGTATTTTATATGACAAATATAAGTTACAGTTATGAAGTAGCAATGAAAATAATTTTATGGTTGGGGGTCACCACGACATGAGGAACTGTATTAAAGAGTCCCGGCATTAGGAAGGTTGAGAACCACTGATCTAACCTCTCAACACGCTGACTTGATCAGAAGTTCCATAGAGGAAGGCAAGTCAGAGCCAGAGAATTAAAAGCCTGAGATAAAAGTTTGTCGAAAATTGACCTTCAACCATCATCTGGAAGAGAATTTGCAGTACTGATTTCCAAGAGACTCTTGAGATGAACATACTTGAAGTGGTGGACTTCATCAGACTTGGAGGACTTTCCCTTGCTGCTTTGAAGTGTTCTGACATTTTGCCCTGAGGGGACCCAAAAATGATGACTGTGCAATGTAACCTTCTGTCTTTTCAACAGTGTGTGTTTGAGAGTTGGGAGCAACAGGTAAAATGTTCTCCCTGTATAAGTTTGTGCTACACAGCAGGTCTGCTTCAGAATCAGACTGTGGGTTGACTCATATAGATTCCGTCGATGGCACATCTTTATGTAGGATAGAGAGGCAGAAGCTGTGACTTCTGGTTGGTGGGTTATTTCTTCCAAATATAAACTTTTGGGCATGCCTTTATTTTAAAATGTTTGACTTTACATTTATTGATACTCTTTTCCCAAGAAGTAAATGCTAAACATTGATTGTGTTGAATAAAACGGATATATTTAGAAGTTTCTTACATTTGCCATTTTAGAGGCAAGTGATCATAACAAAGTAATGTCAGTTGGTGTCCAAGCCACTGAGTTGACCAGATTACTATGTAAGCTATTGTGCTTTTGAAGCATCATGAAGAAACTTTCTGTTTCGTGTAATGCAAACGTATTTTGTTTTTAGTCTCAAATGCAAACGCAGGTTCAGCAAGTGGGAATTGTACCCACACAGGCAATGGCGACAGGACCCACAGCAGATCCTGAAAAGCGCAAACTTATTCAGCAACAGCTGGTGCTGCTACTTCATGCTCACAAATGTCAAAGGCGAGAGCAAGCAAATGGAGAGGTGCGCGCTTGTGCTCTTCCCCATTGTCGAACAATGAAAAACGTTCTGAATCACATGACGCATTGTCAAGCTGGAAAGGCCTGTCAAGGTAAGAGCAGGTCGTTCTACATCAAAAAGCCTATGGTGTGTTTTATAGTGGAATAATTTCTGCACACAAATTTGTGTTTTGTCATGTGAAGGTGGCCAGAGTGTTGGCAGAAAACTTGAGCAGAGGGACTCCAGATGAGCCCCATGCCAGGCAGGGCTTTTCAGTGTTTCCTAGTATTTCAGTTTGGGGGGTTCAAAAGCATCTTCCTCGTGGTTTAGTCCTATATCACATCAGTAAGGTATGAAACTGATGGCATCTTCACATTGTCTCAGGTGTCATTCCACAAGATAGGTTATAAGTCTATCAAGCCAGTGACTTGGGATGCTTCTAGAAGCACCACATGCCCTTACTGCAGTCTTCATTTCATTTAGCAGATCTCTAGGCGTAGCATTACAGTTTCTGAATCCTGACTTACATTTTATACTCATAGATTTCAGGGGTTTCCAATTGTTCCTCATGTTACTTTATAACTTGATTTGGTCTATACACTTACAAATATGGGCCTTTTTCTTTTCTATTCTATAGAAGATGGAGGAATTTCAGGCAAGTAGATTTGCAAGTTGTCCATGTCTGAATTGTAGAAGGGAAAAATCCCCCCTCTCATTGGAAAAATTTGGCCAAAATTCCTTGGGAACCCTGGCATTTTTCTACCCTTATTCAGTTCACATTTCTGTTTTTAGGTTGCTGATCTGTTGGAGGGTTCTTGCCTCCACTCAATGCTGTATCAGACAGTTGTAGTTAACCTCGTCTTTATGTTGGGTGACTGACAGAGTAGGGTATTTCTGTGGTGTCACCCACTTTAGAGGGCTCCCCCCCCCCTTTGTCCTGTTTGCTAATTACATGCTCAGCTTGCTGCTTTCAGACTCCCTAAGGAGACAAGGGGGCATTATCTTTTGCTACAAGGGCATTTTATTCTCTGGGGCTTTTGATGGGGCATAAGCTGCAGGCATTTTTTAAGGGAGCAGGTTACTAGGGGCTTTACTGGTCTCTTTTACATTTAGAATTGTGATCTGCCTTGAACCTCGAAGGAAGGGTGAGGTTCAGATATGTTAATAAATACTCCACTGCCCAGCAACTTTTCTTCTTGTGGGTTCAGACCTAGTGGTAAGGTCTTACAGGCTCTTAGTCCTTAGAGACTTCAAAGTCCATTCAGTAGCCTCCTTTGTGGCTTCCATGGCAGCAATGGAGCTGGATCAGTACATCTGGTCACCCAGCTACATGGCAAGTGAATCTCTGTTCTGATTCAGGGTCAGATAGTGCAGGGAGGAAACTTCCAGTAATTTCCATGTCATGGTCTGACCATCATCTGGTGAGGTTCAGGCTCACTATAACTTGTAATGTGAGGCAGGGGGCTTATCAAGATATTTTACCCATTTTGATTACATGTGATGGATTCCTGAGAGTGCTTTGGAAGTTTCCTGCTGGTGTCACGAGTAGTTCTATGAAAGCCCTAGTCATTATTTAGGATACATTCAGGAGGTTTACATGATTGCTTGTAGGCATCCTCTCCCAGCCCGTGAAGTTCATACACACTGCTGTTTTCTGGGGAGAAAATCTCATTGTGAACACACAATGTGATAGCAGTGAAGCTCAGCATATATAACATCAGCACTTCATTAAATGCTACTTTCTGAGCAGCAAACGTCTATTTTGTACATAAAATAAAAGATCAAACTAAGGACCAGGTAGCTCCGCTGCAGATTTCTGCAAGAGGGACAATTTAGAATAACACAGCAGATGAGGCAACTCCCTTCCATCGTAACTTTGGCAGCCCAAAGAAGTCATAGCCATCAGTCTGAATTGGGCCTAAAAGCACAAAGATAGCTAGACGTTTGCTGCTCAGAAAGTAGCATTTGGCAGAAGAGTTCTGCAGAATCGCCTTCAGAAACTTCAGCCAAATCCTCACAGTCGCTTGTCACCAACTTCCCAGATGTCTTCTTCCACTGAGAGAGAAAGAATGTTGGAATTTACTGTGGTGGTTTGTTCTTCTCAGTGGGTGGAAGACATCTGACCATGTCCTGGATCATTCTGCTGCAAGAAGAACTGTTTCTTCTGAAATGGGGAGACACCTTGAGGTTGATGCACTTTCCTTTGTTCAGGTATCTCTAGATGCCATCTAATAATAAATAGAGGGAGGATTTGTTTGAATGTGTTCCAAGACAACTGTGTCTTTATTTCTGTCTTTTCATTTGAGATCTTTATCCATTCTCTTTTTTGGCTGAAACCTTTTGGTCCTGAGTATGTTTTGTCGGTCTTGCGATTAAATCCCAAAACGGAGAGGTGCTGTCTGCCCCTGCCCCCACCCCAAATTAAGAGCTTTACTGAAGGTTTTTCTGCTTAGCCCTTCCTTCAAAGGTTGCTGGGATTGGCAACCATTTCCAGGATCGATGCTATCCACAGAGAATAATGAAATTTTGTTGTAACACCAAGGAAGAAGGCAGAAACAAGACTATGTGGCGGTCCTGACCTCATGGACTGTTGTTTTAGGTCTTTTGATAGAGTTCCGTTTGTTCAGGAATTAATGGTTAAGAGTTTTGTCTGTTCGGAAGGATTCGTCTGAAAGGCTGCAGGATATGGGGTGTGGTGTTTGTAGATGTCAGCACTTAATATTTGTTATTCAGTCTGCTGGCCTGAGAGGACTATTTTATGCCTTAACACCTGCAGGAATTTGAGAACAATTCACAGGTGAGTATTCTGTGCCTACTGATTCTGGTGTGGAAATGAATTATTATTCAGATGAATTATTATTCAGAAATTAATCTCTTACTATACCAAATCACTAAACCACTGGGAAGCTGCAGGGGCTGTGGTGGTGGTGGGATTGGTTGCTCTATTAACTAGTTAACACATAGATTGGACCAGAAGTATTTTGTGGGAAAACATAACCATTTGTCATGGGGTTAGGTGTTAGCATAGCTGATTTTGTATTATTACCTCTGTATTATCATAAAATTTATGACAAGATAGTTATGAAGGGTGGAATTAATATTTTTGCTAATTTTGCTATCTGAGTGAATTGATGTATTTTTGTTTGCCTTCGGGCTTTGAGGATATATGAGCTTTTTAAAAAGGCAATGTTTTGTTAATGAATTATATGCCTGTCCTAAGAGATCTCTGAGCACTGGATCCGGATCCCCTCTCACCTGTGTAAATATGGCAGATGCAATCATGTCTGAGGCTTGTATCAATTCTGAATATCTCCTGTTGCAGCTTCTGCTTTGTGTTATTCTATAGTACTCATTATTGGTTTATAGTGTATATTATTCATTTTTGCAAGTAATTATGCAGCTGTTAGTGAAAAAGGTAGGAATTAATACTCTTCAGAGATTTTTAAAAGACTGAGTTCATGGCTTTTTTCCCTTTCCTAGTTGCCCACTGTGCATCCTCACGTCAGATCATATCCCACTGGAAGAACTGTACACGGCACGATTGCCCTGTGTGTCTTCCACTGAAAAATGCCAGTGACAAGAGAAACCAGCAACGTAAGTAGTTAATTCAGTTCAAGAAACAGTGGAGAAATCTTATTTACTCAAGTAATAAGAGATCATTTTCAATAAATGTTGTTGGTTGTATTATCTCTCTTGGACTTATGCTATAGTAGGTTGTTTCTGGGCCCAAGTTTGGGCCTGTTAATCTTTTCTTTCACTTAATAAGGTTTATATGGTAATCACACAAAAATGCCTAATATAAATCTTCAAGGGGTGAGTCCCTATCTAAGGAACTGGAGTAACCTAATACTTGACTATAAACAGTGGCTTGAGTCCACTGATACACAAACAGAAACTTTGCACAGTTTGTGCAAAATGTTTGTGGAACACCTAGTTCTTTCCTTCCTATGTATTATAATGCCCAGAAATTGGTTGCATAAGATCTTGCGTAGGTGGAAATGCAAGTGGGGATACAACAAGATTGGTTTAGTTTGACCAGTTACTATTGTCTGTTTTTTGCATATATGCTTGTGGAAGAGCTCTAGTTCAAGTGGAAATTTTGCAGTGGATCCAAACCATGGATTGTAAGGTGGACTCAGGGTTGTGCTCAGGTGTGATGGTTTAGAGCAGTGGGCTCTGATCTGGAGAGCCAGGTTTGATTCCCCACTTCTCCACATGAACAACGGACTCTGGTCTGGTGAACCAGGTTTGTCTCTCGTCTCCTCCACATGAAGCCTGTTGGATGACATTGGGCTAGTTACACTTCTCTCAGAACTCTGTCCGCTCCACCTACCTCATAAGGTGTCTGTTGTGGGGAGAGGAAGGGAAGGAGTTTGTAAGCACTTTGAGACTTTTTACAATTGATAAAAGCAAGATATAAATCCAAATTATTTCTCCTCTCTCTCCTCCTCCTTGTAGTGGGAAGCATGGTTGGGGAGGGGGTTTCCATATAAGCTGGTTGTTTATATATTATCTTGTAATGAATGAGGACTATAGAATCTTCAGTTGATGTCAGTGTGAACAAAATGTGTGTAGTTTATGGAAATTAGTTTTCACCTGTTAACTATTGTGGGTGAATCGTCTCTGTACTTCCTTTGATTATACTTAGATTTTACACAACTGCATCTCACTGTAGTCTTCCTGCATTTCACAACCCTTTAACCCATTTACCATTTTTCCCCTTCATATTCTCGTACAGTCCACCTAATGAGGGCCTGTTACGAGCATCCAAAGAATTAGGCTGCAGTCCATCGTACCTTATTCTAGAAGGTACATCATTCTAGAAGGTACATTGCCTTTAAGGTACTACCAGATCCCTGTTTATTAAGAACAGAGAGATGGAACTGAGCTTCAGATCACTTTCTTTGTTACTGTGTGAGTAGACCTATTCTCTCCCCTTCCCTTCCTCCCCTCCCCTCGCTGCCCTTGGTTAACGTTGGTATATGCATGATAAAGAAACGCAATCATATTTGTGTGTGTTTGTTTTTGCAGCACTCCTTGGATCCCCTGGTAATGGAATCCAGAGTTCTGTTGCTTCTGGAACAAGCCAGCCAACAGCTCCTTCCCTAAGTAACCCTAACCCAATTGACCCCAGCTCCATGCAGCGGGCCTATGCTGCTCTTGGTTTGCCCTACAGCAATCAGCCTCAGGCTTCATTGCAACCACAAGTACAAGGCCAGCAAACGGCTCAACCTCAGACCCATCAGCAAATGCGGACCATAAATGCATTGGGTATGTAGAAGAAATGAGAAAGGGAAACTTCTGCTAATAGAACCAGTAACAAATGCTTCAAGACCTGGGGTGCATTCCGGCCGTGAAAGCATTCGACAATAAGCTGATATTAATTATTGATATCTTCAGTTCCCATATTGGGAGCATTAGTGTAGCAGTCATTTGAATAACTATTGACTTATAGTACACATTTGCAGTAAATTCCAATTACCAAATGCTTTATTCGTCATACAATTAATATATAAACACTGATTATTTAAAAGTGTTAATTATTTGATATTCCATCTGAATTAATGAGAGGCAATCTTATTCCAAAGGAACTAATCAGATTACTCTTGCTGCGGGAGGATTAGCAGACCAGCAGGCTCCCATAATCCCAGAGACGGTTCTTCCAACCTCACTCGGGGCTGCAAAGTAAGCCACATCTGAAACAATCATTGCATGTTTTTTGGTCATATTTTTTCTGTTTTGGAAATAGTGCCAGTCGTTAGGCTTTTTGTTTCATATTGTTATTCCTTACTGCTTTTTCTCCATTATCTCCCCCCATTTGTTTTTGTTTTTTATTGATGTACCTGCTTGCTGACTTGTTTACTCATTGCAACAGTAATTTGGGATGCTTGAAACAGTAATCTGGTATGTGATGTAAGGGTACTTGGCAAGCTTTGTAATCTCTTCCAATGTTCTGTCCTGTAGCCCTTTAATGAATGATGGGCCAAATTCTGGCAGCGTTGGAAATCTTGGGGGCTCCATGCCGACAGCTGCACCACCTTCCAGTGCTGGGATGAGGAAGGCATGGCATGAACATGTCACTCAGGATTTGCGCAATCACTTAGTCCATAAGCTGTAAGTCTCTGCTGTGACCAGGCACTGTTTCTAGTAGGCTGGGGGAGTTTCTCTTGAACTTTAGTGCTAATTATTGGATTTGGATTGTGGGGTGGCAGTACCTTCGTAGAGTGCTGGAAGGATAGAAGGGAGAATTAGTTTAGCCCTTTGCTATAAGGGAAAGTGTTTCATGAAACAGCTTCTTTCCAAATTCTGTTCTTTTCTCTTTTCTTTGTAGAAGATGAGGAAAATTTAGAAGTGATTCCCCCCTCCCCCATCTCCATATTTTTCATACTGTCATATTATCAGGTCTCTTGAACGATTTGTATTATGAAATTGAAAGAAGTGTGCTGGTATTGTCAGTGTTGGAGTGAGGGGTATTTTTTTAACATTATGTAGACAGAGGATTTGTAGCTGTGTAATTAAGATTTACATCTTTCCTTGATGCAGCGTCCAAGCAATCTTTCCTACTCCTGATCCAGCTGCACTGAAAGATCGCCGGATGGAGAATCTCGTGGCTTATGCAAGGAAAGTGGAAGGCGATATGTATGAATCAGCTAACAGCAGGGTATGTTATCTATTGGATGGGGACTAAGATGTGTGAGCTGCTGCTTGATGCACAGTGACCCTATTCTGTGAGGGCAAAAAGTGCTTTGCTTGGTGTCTGAAAAAGTAGAACCAATTATAGTGATTTAAATGGGAACATGATCAATGAAATGCTCCTTTATTAATGGTGTATAGCTTAAAGGAATGAAAGTGAAACACCTTTTTCAGTTCTGAAAATCTTGATATGTTTCATTTTATGTTTCTGGGTTGGAAAAGGAAGTCAAACTTTCACCCTTTTCTCATTCAGTTTAACATGACTGTAATGATAACAGTATCACAATCCTCTAGATCCAATACCTGGATCACTGGGTTGCTATGAGAACAAATTTAATTATTTACTGAAACATTTATACTCTACTTTTTTGGTCCAAGTACCCTGAAAGCTGTTTAAAAGCGCATGAAAACAAAATAAACAGTTAGCTACTGTGTTCTGTGGTGTACAATTTGCATTGTGCCTGAGTCTTGCACTAATCTCATGTTCATATTTCTAGAGTGCAGATTAAGAAAACAAACTGCTTCAGAGTGCAGTTGTTCATGTGAAGTGGAAAATATCAAGCAGTATTATTTCTGAATCATCTGTGGCTCTTCTTTTCAAATATCTTTTAGAACTAACCCTAATGTCCCTTCCTCCTTTGTAGGATGAATACTACCATTTATTGGCTGAGAAAATCTATAAAATACAAAAGGAACTAGAAGAAAAGCGAAGGTCTCGTTTACATAAGCAAGGAATCTTGGGCAACCAGCCAACCTTGCAGCCCCCAGGGAGTCAGGCAGCTGGCATTCCACAGGTGGCAGCAACCATGGCACAGCCTGTGAGACCTCCCAGTAAGTACTTGCTAAGGGAGAAGGCAAAGTTATTTCATGTTGTATTTTTACCCCACTGTTTAAAAATCATATACCCTACCTTTCTATCACTTATGGTATTCAAGGCAAAGAAACAATAGAGTGTCCAGGTCAAAACAATGCACGTGCAATGGCCAATTCTAAATTAACAAGAAAAAATGTAAAATCTGGTAGGAAACCTCAAAGATGTGACCAGTAAGGCCCACTAGAATCTGTATCCAGGACTCCAGTTTGTATGCCAGCTAGATTCCTAAGCCCGAAGTCTCTGACCATTTAAAGCTTCAAAAAAGCTAGGCAAGATATTTACATCCAGGCTGATGTTACTGATGTTGATGTGCTTAGCAACTTTTGGGCTAGTTTAAGTTTCCAAAAATGCTTCAAAGGCAGCCCCATGTATAATGCATTAAAGTAATCAAGCCTGACCACTTCTAAAACACAGAGAACTGCGGTATGATTAGAGCTGTATAATATCTGGATACGTTGAAGCCACAGGGAAAAAAACCATGTCTGACTTCTCTCAATTCTAGTCAGTTGACAGTGTTCCTGGTCTGTGTGTCACTCTATTCGTGTGAAAAGTAGTGCAAATATAACAGGCACATTCCGAGCATATGTCGAATGTCTCCTCCCTCATCAGAGTATTATCACAGACAGGACCTTTGTTCTCTGTTTTCAGTAATATTAATAATTGGCCTTTTGGCTACGATTGCTACAGTAACACAGTGTAAATCCTTGTGTTGTGCTGGCAGCTGCTACCAAGGCAACATTTTAAAACATCTGCATAGCCAATCAGAAACTTGCTGGGGAAGAGCCCTATTTAGCCCCATTCACTTCCAGAAAGGTATTAGTGGGGGAGGAGGGATGCACCATTTTCTGTAGATACGCCCCTGGATGCGGAGGGCCGGGCAGTTTGAATGTCTTGGAGGTTCTGTAGCCCAGGCAGCAATCTGAGTAGAAAGTCACCCACTTAGATTTTTTTCCATCCCTTCCTTTACCAACAGAAAATTGGGAAGAAATGAATTATGTAGGGAGGGGTAAGGAATTGGGTGTTGTTTAAGTAAGGCCAATAAATGCCATCTGAATATGATAATTTTAATGGGTTATATTGATTTATTTAACAGAAATATTGGTTTTTATTGTATGGAATGATTTTAATTGTGTCTTCTGGCAATGGGTTGGACTTGATGGCCCTCGTGGTCTCTTCCAACTCTATGATTCTAATTGTTAGCTGCCCTGAGCCTGGTCTTGTGCCAGGAAATGACGAGACCTTAAATCTAACAAAATAATAAATAGACTGTGTTGACCAGATAGTGGTAGACAGACTGATAAGCCTCATGTGAGCCATAGCTTGGCGAAGGCTGCAGGGGAGTAGGAGAGGCCACCTGGAACCATCTTGAGAATGCAGGTGACTGTACGTGTAGGAGCTTGCAGGTAGGCCTCCTTCGGGTCTTTGAGGGTAAGGAAGTTCCCCCATCCAGAGGACTCCGTGATTTATTACAGTTCTACTTGCAAAATCTTTCTTCTCACTATCCTGTTGAGGTGTTTTAGATCCAGGATTGGTCCCCAATCATTAATTTTCTGGGACAGGACAAATAAAAAGAGGGTCCCAGAAAATCTTTCCTTCTCCAGACAGGCTCTGTGTGGGGTTGAATGTTCAGCAAATGGATGATGGATTGGAGGATAAGTTGATGTCACTCTCAGCTTTTTGGATCTTGGAGAGAAGATAAACTTGTCACTTGGGGAATAGAGAAAGTCTGTGGCATAACCCTGGCTGATTGTCTGGCGGAGCCACCTCTTCTAAGTGGAGCTCAGCCAGGCCAGAGCTGAAACCTGTGGTGGACTTCCAAGTGTGACATCAAGGATTGAAAGGATCCTTGCTAGATTTGTTGGCTGCAGCTCCCAGAGATGAGGTATTAAATTTGGAATGGGATCAGGGTCTGGTTCAGGACTGCTTTGTAATCTAGACTCTGTAGAGACTCTGTGCTGAAAATATCCTCTGGTAGTCCAGAAGGAATTGTGGCCAGTTTTGTTGGATCTGAATTTATTTTTCCTTCCCTCTCCCCAAATAAGGAAGCCTTCCTCTGGGTTCACAAGCCTCATCTTCTGCCATTCCAGAGCAGGGTCTTGTCTGGGAGGAGTGGGGGAAGAAACATTCAGCCACCCTGTGGGCAGACTTCCCCCACAGACTGTTCTGCCTCCTGGGCTTGCTGCAGCTCCCTCTAGAGAAGCCTGGGTCCTTGATCTGTTTCCTGAGCAGAAGGCAAATGGGGGCCAGGCAACCCAGCTGTCTTCAGCCCCAGATGCTCAGCTGGAGCAGATACTGCTGGCCTTTTGGTGTGGCTGCTTTGTGGTGCTTGCAGCTTAATTTCCTAGTTTATTTTTTTTTTGTCACCATGAAAGTAACCAGTTTTTATTTCCTTACAGATGGGCCGATGCCAATGCCACACGTGCCTATGAGCCGCATGCAGGTCTCTCAAGGTATTTACTTGCTACTGATTTGCTGTTTAGCCTTTCTCTTTGTGAATCTGCTGTTGGGGGTAGGGAACGTATCTTGCCTCTTTTTTGCCAACTAGATTGATGGAAAACGTGTTTGTCTTTGATGATACCACCCAGGTTTGGTGAGGTTTGGACTCCCAAAGGGGGTGCCCCAACCCCCATTGTTTCCAATGGGAGCTCCCTTGTTGTGTTTTACTGCCCCAGCTGTAGTATCCTGGAGAGGATAACTGGGTTGCAAGTGGGAGACTCCTTGCTTCTTCAGTTGGTCCAAAATGAGGCAACTACGGAACAGATACCAGGATCATAATAACCTTGTCCTGAACGGTTGGCACTGGATGCCTGTTAGTTTCTGGGCACACTGACTTGGCACCTGTCAGGATGCTATTTGCTGGTAGAGGGGAATTGCTGGGTAGAGCTTTGGCTTCTTGCAGGTGCTGCTTATCTGTTTCCCTGGCCTTGGAGCTCCATGGCTGGGACGAGCTCTCAGACTGGACTCTTTCTACTGTCCTAGTTCACATGTGGGGGTGGGGATTTGCTGCAACATATTATCAACAGTTTTGGCGCCCTTTCGCCAGAACTGTCTTCTGCTGTCTTTCTCATGTCTTCAATAAAATCCTTGAACCATCAAGTGAGTTATTCCCTGAATTGGGAAACTGACAGCACTGCCTCATCCCAACCCACTAAGATTCCATTCTGAAGCCCTGCTTTTTTGTCTGCCTGTGGAAGGAATCTGACTAAGTCCAGGCAAACATTTGAAACAAAGTTCTTTATGTGCAGGCTAAGTAGATACTCAAACAACAGCAAGGAGAAATCTAAAGCAGAACACAATTGCACTAGCATATATCACCCATCCCCCTCCCTTCCACCTCACAAGGCTATTGCATTTTCACTGAGTTCCCAAGAAACAGGTTCACAGACCAATTCTGGGCTGCAGAAGGTGATAAGGTGATAAGAACCACAGCTGCAGAAAGTCTGGAGGTCAGACAATGCAGAAACTCAAGTCTTGACAGCCTGCAGACATCAGGTTGAGTCTTTTCAGTAGCGGCTCTTTGCCTTTGAGATGCTCTTCAAGACTTTCCTTATCCTTTAGCACTGTGTCAAAAAGATATTTTTTTTTGCCCTGGCTTTTAAATGAGCGGTTGTCTCCTTTTCAGTTGTTCTTATGAACTGCTTCTCTTCTGATGACAGTCAGGATCTTTCAACCTCCCGCAATAACCCAACTTCTGGGTTCAAAAATCAGTTTATTGCCAGAAATACTGCAAACAGAATTCAAGCAAGCCTTGCTGGAACTGTCCCACTTTACAACCTCTGGTTAATATCCCTTCCCCAAACACCCCGCCACCCCCCCACCCCACCCCTCCGTCAGCATCGCAGCATGGTGAAGTTACTAGAAGCGTTCTCAGGCTATTCAAAACAGACATCAGGGCCAGGTCCCAGCTGCCTTGAAGGGTGAGAAAAGTTACCGTGCCTGAAAACAAAAATACATAAGCATAGGATTAACAACATAACAATCCAAGGAAGTCAGTGTGGTGTTGTGGTTAAGAGCAGGTGGATTCTTATCTGAAGAACCAGGTTTGATTCCCCTCTCCTCCACCTGAGTGGCAGAGGCTTATCTGGGGAACCAGATGTGTTTCCGCACTCCTACATTCCTGCTGGGTGACCTTGGGCTAGTCTCAGTTCTTCGGAACTCTCTCAGCCCCACCTACCTCACCAGGTGTCTGTTGTGGGGAGAGGAAGGGAAAGGAGCTTGTAAGCCACCTTGAGTCTCCTTACAGGAAAGGTGGGATATAAATCCAAACTCCTCTTCTTCTCCCACAGAACTAGCTTCTCCCGGTCTACCCCATAGTCTCATGGCAATCTTGTCAGGGTCTTGACAATTACTGTTTTATGATTCTAAATGTTGTTTTATGCTGTTTGTGTGCTCCAAATATTTGCAACTCTTCTGCTGTTGTTTTTACTTGGTGAGCCCTTTTGAGCAGGTCTCCGACAAGGCAGCAGACCCATTTTCCAAATTAATCAGTAACTAAGTTTGTATGTCAAGAAGTGGTTGGGTTCCTTGCTCCTAATGAGCTGTTCTGGGGGTACATTTTGCAGGAGTGGGAGTGAATCAGTTTAACCCTATGTCCATAGGGAACGTCCAGATGCCTCAGGCACCTATGGGACCCCGTGCAGCTTCTCCAATGAACCATCCTGTCCAGATGAACAATATGAGTTCTGTTCCAGCAGTTGGTATCATTTTTGTCACCTTATCTTAGTGTAAAAGTGAACTTTTAGAATGATTTTAGAAGACAAAATGGTTATCTTCTGCCTATTTCAGTGGAAGGACTTTTGGATTAACTGAACTGTTACAGGACAGATTAACTTTCTATATTTTGAATATAATTATTCTGTTTATTTAGCAATTTATATCCTGTTTTTCTTCCCACTGGGCTTGCAGCAGAGTGGCCCAGGTTACCCAGCAAGTTCCCATGGGAAAGCAGAATTATAATCTGGGTCTCCCAGATCCTAGTGTGGCACTAACTGCTACACAGGGATGGTTGTTAAAATATATTTGCCAACCTGTTATGCTGAAAAGTTTGGAAGTGTGGGGTTGGTGGCGTCAGAGGGATTGGGGGTGGGGGGGAGGCCATGATATTCAGGCTCACAAGTTTTGCATTTTTTCCATGGAATGTAAATAATTCAAAGTGTAAATCTTGTTTGGTTCAGAAAAACATATCTATTAGGTTTTTAAAAATATAATAACTGAGAATGTAATTAAAATGAATTAGACTGCTTAAATGATTAATAATTAAGTTTTTTTAAAATTCGGTATAGTAGTTAATAGCTTATTTTTATAAATTTATAACATTACAGATCCATGTTATGCTACCATCGTTTATGTTTACTTATTTTTACTTATTTTTCATTTTTCTTCCTTTTCTGTAATTTTTTGTCAGTAAAATTTAAAAAAATCTTTTTAAAAAAGGAAAAAGTTGAAGTGTAGCTTTCAGCATTTGGACATGCTTTCTTTTCTTTCTCCTGTTGAAATGGGCCCATTGGGTACCTGAAGCCGGTGGGCCAGTTTCTGACTGTCAGTTGATTGCTTTGTGTGCTAGATGGCCATGTCTCCTTCACGGATGCCTCAGCCTCAGAACGTGATGGGAGCCCATTCCAGCAGCCTGATGGGACAAGCCTCTACCCAAAATCAGTTTCTGCCACAAAATCAGTTTCCTGCCTCCACTGGAGCCATGAATGTCAACAGTGTAGCCATAGGACAATCAGTGGCGCAGGCAGCAGTATCACAGGTACAGTATCACAGCAGTACCACCAGACATTTGGTGGTTTGGGCACCTTTTGTTCAGCATTTCCGTTGTCTGTGGGTTTCTTGTTGGCTTGTTTAATTTTCGGAAAAATACATAAATAATTAGGCACATTGAAGAGTATTTCTAAACCCTAAGAGAAGAACACAAGGAAGGAAATGATTCGTGAAAATGAAACATATCCATATGTTTTATATGAATGCTGGTATAATGTTGGATTTTTTTTTCAATGCATATGCCATCCTGTTTTCTGTGTAAGAAATTCCAGGTGGGTTTTTGACATGAATTGCCAGGAACTGATACTCACTTCATGTATTTGTGCCTGGAGCCTGGGATGTAGGTAGTTCCCACGAATGCCAGAATCAGGATATAGCTTCACATCATTTTGGCCTAGCAATCCTCCTGAGGCATGTACATTTTCTTGGGGCAGCACAGGGATCTAGCTCCTCACTGTCCTCACTTATGGCAATTCTAGACCATAAATTCTGCAGAAAAAATTCTCCACCTGCCACAGATCATGGAAGAGCTCAGTTTTCAGACTTGAGTTTTCAGATATGGCTACATCTGATTAGTTTTCCAACAAAGGCTCTACAGTCTCCAGGTATCAAGAGATGCCTTTCTTACTCTTAGGTTGCCTGGCACCCTCTTTACTCATTGTGAACTTTTTGCACCAAGTAACATTTCAGGATTTTAAGTAATGGTTTGGTAGGCTCTTAGCTGCCCCGTCGGAAGTCATTTTCTCTACTCCAGCAACAAAATAATTTGGGCAGTTTCAGCTGGTTGGTATTTGCTAGCATTATAGTGGCTGCTAGCAGTGTGCTTTTACAAAGATGTTTTGTATTCCATATTGGGAAGGGCATGAGTATTGTTTTAACAAAGTGCTAGGAATGTTGTTATTGTACCAGAAAAATCAGACTCCTGATACATCATTAAAATTGATCATGCAACTCCTGAATGTAGAATTAAAATGGGGGCAAAAGGGAGAGAAAGGAGGGGCCCCAGTTGATGAGTATCAGATGGGCCCTTTAACTTTTAAAGAGCTGTTATTTCTCTTAGGGGAGGCCTGATCTCTGAATTCTAGAGACCAGCTGTACCTTGTAGGAACTGAACATACCTCACCCATAGTTGGGGAGCAGTGCTCCTTCATGCCCTCAGAACAGTGGGAAAGGAGGGAGGCATGATGGGCTGCTCAGACTCCCATGAGGTTTGACTGCACAGCTGCACCCCAACCCCCATTTGTAGACTTGTAGAGGGGCAGGAAGGAACATGGGGCCATAAAGGACTTCAAGATAGAAGGTGGACTCCCAACGAACAGGTAAATCCAGGACCATTTCCTGGCATTCTAATATGGGTGTAGACCAGAGGTCAGATCTGCTTCAAGACTCAACAGCTGGTTGGTGGTGTGTTGTCCCTTTAAATTTCAAAGATTATTATTTCCTAGGGATATTTCCTGGTCTCTAGGTTTGGAGTCCATCTGCCCCCCGTAGGAAGTAATGGTGCTTTAAAACTTTAAAGCTTAAAAAGCTGGTGCACTGTCAACCAGCTATAGAGCATTCCCTCATCACTCCTGCCTCCCCAACAGGATTCCTGATTTCAGTGTTACTGGGAAGGGTAATCAAGCCAGGGGGACAACAGTGGTAGCAAAGCTTGCTAAATCAGTGATGTACCAGAGAGATCAGCTATTCTGCACAGCCCCCGGAGTGACTCCTGTGTGGAGGTGCCTCTGCTCTTGTGCTTTTCTGTGTGAGCTCTTGTGCTTTTCTGTGTGAGCAGATGTGATTACCTGCTGACTCTTGTGTTAATTCCCTTCCCTTCTAGCAGGGACAAGTTCCTGGTGCAGCTCTTCCTAATTCTGTGGCTATCCTAGGACCACAAAGTAGTCAGCTCTCGTGTCCTCCAGTGACCCAGCCGCCCCTTCATCAGCCCGTGCCTCCTTTGGCTAGTGTGCCATCTGTTCAGCACCAGACCCCTCCGCAGCCAGCAGTGCCTGCCCAACCAGCCACGCCAGTCTCTGCTTCAGGACAAGCCCCTACCCCAGTTGCCGGCTCTGTCCCAAACGCCACGCAAATGCAAAGCACACCGTCCGGGCAAGCAGCTACACAGGCTCAAGTCACGCCACAGCCTCAGACTCCCGTGCAGCCTCCCTCTGTGCCAACGCCACAGCCGCCTCCACAGCAGCCAGCCTCCATCCAGGCCCCTGGCACGCCGGTAAGTGATTTGGGTCATGCCCATTGCTGAGACCAGACTTGAGAAACCCCAGTGCCTGAGAGAGAAAGCTTCCCATGTACCCCTGGATCAGACCACATCCAAACGGAAGGCAGTTACATAACGAAAAGGTTTCATTCATTTATTACAGCCGTAGACCAGAAATGAAAGCAACTGAAATAATAAAAAGACTTACCAAACACCATTTCTGAATTTCAAAAATACAACAGTTAAAAATTAGGACACCACATATAAAACATATTAAAATCCCTTTAAAATTCTGCTGCGTAATACACTTTTCAGATCCTGCAAATTGAGGCACAAAATCTGGCAACTTGTGATATTTGAGGATTCTTATCTGATAAAAGGTAATCCAATTTTATTTTATTGGTTTGACAAAGACTGCTATCTAATAGTGGGCTAATAATTTCTGATTGAATCACCTTATAATAAGGACATCTCAAGACGAATATGTTCAGTTGATTCTACCTCAGAATGTCAGGATAGAGCAGGGGTCCCCAAACTACGGCCCGGGGGCCAAATGTGGCCCCCTGAAGGCATTTATCCGGCCCGCCAGGCATGGCGGCGATGGCTCCATTCATGTGCAGTGGGGGCTCGAGGGAGAGGAGGAACCGGCCCCAAATCTCCATGAATTTTCTGACCCAGAGTTGGAAACCTTACACGTGGCAACTCCTGCTCCGCCCTTCCCTCTCGGCTACTCCATGTGTTGCTCTCAGGCTTTCTGTTCCGCCTCACTCCCATTGGCATCAGCCAGGCTGGTGAATCGCTCGCTGGCTGCTAGGGAGGAAGAACCCAGGAAGATACCTAATCCTGGGTTAGATGGAATGTTTCATTGGGAAAGTTCTGCTTTTTTTTACAGGGGAAGGTATTCCACAGCCTCCCCAACAATATTTGGAGCCCACCCTGTACTTGACATACTTTGGTCACTGTTCTAAAAATAGACCATGACAGAAAGGCTGAAAGGTGAAATCAAACATTTTACAATCATTTGTGCATAGTTTTTTTTAGTCCGGCCCTCCAACAATCTGAGGGACAGTGAACTGGCCCCCTGTTTAAAAAGTTTGGGGACCCCTGGGACAGAGCATTGAGACTTCCATTGCCAGGACTAAAGATTAAGCGCCAGAACCACTGCTGTTATGCTCCTTCTTCATGCCCCTTCCACACCACACAACACCACCCCTTGGTTCCAGTTCCCAGGGGGGAACAGCACCCCTCCAGTCACAAAGGAAGGAGAAGGCATGGCCCTCACTAGATCAAATTAGCCCCATAACAATTTATGCCTATTAAAGGTTAATGATAATGATGATGAACCCCATAACAATGAGCAGATTAGCCTGAACCTGAAAGCAAAACCAAGAAGCAAAGATAAGCTGTCCAAGAGAGAATAATAAGCAGTCCCACATCCTGGCTGGGAGACATGACAGGATCAGGCCAAGACCGGCCAGATCCTGACACTTAATGGGCATGAACATAACCTCTTGGAATAAAGGATTTTCTTTCATTTACCCTCAATCCCCACGGACAGGAGAGCCAAACACCTGGCAAGGGTGAGTGCTCTTCTGGTATTGTTGGTCTCTAATAAGGCTGGATAGACAGACAGTTAAAATCTGGTGATCTGGATGACACTGTATTTTCTGTCCTCTAGTAAATAAGTTGTTTTGCTTGATCAATTCCATTTGTTTGAAGAAGAGTTGGATTTATATCCCCCTTTCTCTCCTGTAGGAGACTCAAAGGGGCTTACAAACTCCTTTGCCTTCCCTCCTCACAACAAACACCCTGAGGTGGGTGGGGCTGAGAGAACTACATGTTTGCTTTGATTGATCTTTGAACGCGATGTTTGCGCCACAACCCCTAGATATTTAAAGCTATTTGCTTGCTCTGTCTTATGTTCCTTAAGCACCCATGACCTAGTTGTCATTTTCCCCCAAAAAAGCAATGATTTAAGTTTTCTGATAGTTAATTGCAAGATGTTTGTTATCATAGAACATTATGAGCTTCTTTAGGGCTGTCTTTATTGCTATGGAAGTTCTACAAAGTATCACTGCGCATCAGCATATAATAATACAAGTTATATGCCGCCCAACATATTTAGGGGGTGACATTCGGGGTTACCAAGGTAGCTAACAATGTTTGTAAAGGGTAAACAACGTGTGCAAGGAGACATCAATGCCTAACATCTCTAAAAGTTCTAATAGGATCGGTAAGATGTCCATGCTGGCAACATCTCACTTTTAGAAATGTTTGATTATGTAGGACACATATAAAGAACAAAGGTCTTTTGTCTGTTGGAGAAGCCTGCAATTTGTTCTGTAAACTAGGTCTCAAGAAAGAATCAAATGCAGCTTTTAAATTCACGAAAACGCCATAGAGTGATGTTGGGCCCCATGAAGAGTATTTCTCAATGCTGCAAAATAAAGCAGTGATCTAATGTGAATCTGCCTGTTCCAAAATTTGCCAGCTCACCAGCAAGAATATTCTCTTGTTCTACCCAAACTAATAATTTGTCCAGCAAGTGCTTTGCATAAAGCTGCTTAGAATATTCAGCTAATTGGCCTGTAGTTTATTTATTTATTTTATGGGCAGATCCTCCTTTTTGCCCTTTTTGTAGAAATAATATAGCCTCATAATTTAGGGATATGACCAGTCTCATCAATGTGTGTAAAAAGTGGGGCCCAAAATGAGGCTTACCAATCCTTATGCTCTGGAGGAATCCCATCCAGACCTGGGACTTTTGCATTCTTAACCTGACTGATAAGGGCTTTAATCTCCCCTGAAGTTGTGAATGACCTCTTTGGAATACTTCCTGTTTTGGGGAGGGGCAGAGTAACTTCCACAACATCCTCATAAATCTTCCCAAAGAAAGAAAGCCATCTATCAGGAGGAATACAGGGAACTGTTGGCAACACAGATTTGGAGGATCGGCCCGAGACAAGTTTCCAGAAGGGAGATGAGTTTTTATTACTTGCATCATTAATAAGCTCTCACCAAACTTCCCTTGAAAATTCCTTTTTCTTATTACCTACTGGCAATTTATGCTGGTTTTTTTAGTTAGCCATGAAAAGATTTGTTTCGCTGTTATTGCATGGAAGCATTCTTCCCTTGTCATCTCAGTGTCTTGTCCATTGTCGAAATGGAGGTGCAAGCTTCTTGGGACAGAAAATATCTCAACATGTTAAACTTGTAAAAAATTTTGAAGCTGTGAGGAAAGAATAGATTGGGGGGGGGGCGGGCGGTGTGAAATATATGCTTCCTTCCCAACCCTGGTATTTTTCTGCATTAACAACATAAAATGCATCATTTATAACTTTTGTATGCAATCCAATCATCAACTTATTTATGGAATTCAAAAGTGGGTTAGTTTTCTGCTGGTGAAATGGTAAATGTCCCCAATAAATCAGTAAGTATATGTTTGTTCCTTATATTCTGAATCTTCCCCATTTAAATATTTTGTGCTTTCTAAAATGTCTAAAACAAACATCGTCTGGTCACTGTCCTCAGGTCATTTGTTACCCGTGGCATCTCATGCATAGTTCCTGAATGCAAGGTCAGTTCTTTACATCCTCTTTTTCTCTTTATCAGCTGTCCCAACCAGCAGCAAGCATTGACAACCGGGTTCCGACCCCTGACTCTGCTCCCAGTGTGGATGTCAACACCCAGCAGCTTGGGCATGACATACATGCGCAAGAGGTGAAACAAGAGATCGTGGCTGAAAAAACAGAGCTGGAGGGTGGTGAAGCACCAGCGGAGGCCAAGCCTGAGGTACCCTGTTTCCATATACAGTCTTTGTAGGAGACAGTTGACAAAGGGCATCACCCTTTCTTGACTGGAAAATGCTAGACTGTATCAGTGCTAGACTGTATCAGTTTACACTGCAGCTGAGATTGCCTGTTCTCTCTTCTGCTTCAGATGGAGGAGGTCTTACAAGGATCCACACAAGCCAAAGAAGAATCCACCGGCTTGGAGATCAAGCAGGAGCCCATGGAAATAGAGGGAAAGAAACCAGAGATGAAGGAGGAGGAGGACAGTGGCAGTAGCGGTGCCCCTTCTCAATCCACGTCTCCCTCCCAGCCGAGGAAAAAGAGTACGTCTGCAGAACCTACCTTCCATGATTGTTCCACCCCCTGGTCAGTCAGAAGGCTGCTGCCTCTGTTTCAGCATTCTGTCTCAGACACTGGCCAGGCAGATGCTTTCAGTAGTGTGGGTCAGTAGTGACACTGTTGTGACTCACTTTTGCCTGTTGCAGCTGAAAGGCCTGAGCCTCTTTTACAGGCAGTTTGTGGTTATTCTGTGAGTTTCTAAACAGGTGATATTGTTGCTTCAGGGGTAAGGAAATGATGGTAGATCTGTGGGGTGATTTGCATTAACTGATCAGAATACTTTTCACAGTCTTTAAACCTGAAGAACTGCGACAGGCCCTCATGCCCACCCTGGAAGCCTTGTATCGGCAGGACCCCGAGTCTCTGCCTTTCAGGCAGCCCGTGGATCCTCAACTCCTGGGTATTCCGGTGAGTTATTTGTGATTATTTTTCTCTGGTGCAGCTGTGTGAGGGGCCTCATGTTTAGTGTCAGTAAGATGAATGTGTCCTCCCCAAGGGACAGCGAGAGGAAATGTGGAGGAGCCAGAGAAGGGGTTGCTCTCGGGAATTTTCGCATAGAAGCAGTACGCACACACCCCTTTTAGGACATATTTCAAATCTGGAATAAATTTCCCATTTCTTCAAAAACAGAGGACCCTGTGTTGAAGCATTTGGTGCCAAGAGGAGATGGCTGGGGACTCAGAGGTGGACTCCCCCCACAGAGAAATCTGGAGGGGCTCTTGAGAACAACGTTGAGAGCAAATGAGGGAAATGCTGATCAAATGATTAATGCAGACAGGAAGCCTCTCACTCGTCACTCAGGCATCAAGCCCAACCTTCTTGGGCGAGGTCCTTCTAATTGGGAAGCTGCAAAACTGGCATCTCCCAATAATCTGTTGCCAAGGCATGTTGATGGAAAGCCCTTTTAATTGATTGGGGAAGAGGAAGCTAGTGAAAGTAAAAGTTGAAGCTCATGACAGTGCTGGGTGAGGCCAAGAGGGAGACGCCTGAGCAGGAAGTTAGAAGAAGGGTCAAGGTTCTGGTCAGAGAAGGAGACGGATGAAAATCTCCTCAACCATTTGCTGTCACAGAAGAGGAGAGCAGGATAATTTCCAAAAGAAAACATGACAATGGAGAGAGGAGAGATGTGAATGAAAGGTCAAGGCTTCTCTTTGCTGGACACTTCTCTTGGTGAGTTACCTTTTGCTTGAGAGAGAGAGGGGCACATCAAATGGCTCTGAGGAGTTGCTTCTGAATTCTTTCCAGTTCAGTGACATTGGAGTGACCCAGAATTGCTTGTCCATATAAGGGAAGAGGTTATAGTTTAAACATTAAACCAGTTTAAATGTGGCTGCCTGTTGTTGGATTGGGAGAACAGATGACATCCTTCTCCTTGGATTTCCTCTGCTCTATGTCATTGTTTCCAGGCATAGCTTCGAAGCCTTCAGTGGTCTGGATCAAAGGCCATCTGCTGCCCTGTGAATCCTCTCAAACTGCAATCTGGACTAGCAGTTTATATATCTTAATTATTTTTTAAAATGTTTCCTCGTTGTTTCTGGAGGCTAGGATTACACCGCTTTATCTTACTCTGACAGATAGAAGGTATACTTCTCAACTACACACTCCCAAAAAAGGAACTTGCAGCAAGTAACAATATGATGACTGCATGTGAGCTGTAGATCTCCAACTAAAAGCTGTTATAAAGTTGCTCAACATCTCATCTTAGCAGTGTAGAGGAACTGTATACATGCCCCCTTGCCTCTCTGCTGCTTAAAGGGACCATGTATGATGAAAGAAGACTTATCTTTATCCTTCTGGAGGAGTAGTAGCTTGAGTGGAACTGCTGACCCATGGGAGAAGCTCAGCCAGTACACGCCTCTCTGTAGCAGTGGCGTAGTGGTTAAGAGTAGGTGCATTCTAATCTGGAAGAATCAGATTTGATTCCCCGTTCTGCCTCTTGAGCTGTGGAGGCTTATCTGGGGAATTCAGATTAGCCTGTGCACTCCCACACATGCCAGCTGGGTGTCCTTCGGCTAGTCACAGTTCTTCAGAACTCTCTCAGCCCCACCTACCTCACAGGGTGTTTGTTGTGAGGGGGGAAGGGCAAGGAGATTGTAAGCCCCTTTGAGTCTCCTACAGGAGAGAAAGGGGGGGATATACTGGTAAATCCAAACTCTTCTTCTGTTAGACCTGCTTTTAAGCCCTACAGATAGACTACTGAGGAAATTTGGGGAGGAAAATGCAGGCATTTTCATGGGTGTGGTGCATGAAGTAGTCTATGCATTCCAAAGTTTGCAGCTTAAAAACTGACAAGAATTCCCCTCCTGGATTGTCAAGGGTTCCATGGAGCAATTAAAAAGAGAGGGCAAGGGCTTATGCAATGTTCCATCCAAAAAGATGCAAACCATTGAAATGTTTTGTCAGGCTCAATCAGCATTGGGTTGTATGCAGAGTTAGGAGTGAGGTACAAATCCAGCAGGCTATAGGTTGGGGTGGGGGGCAAATTACTCTGACATGGGCCATCCAATGTGGATAGTTGTTGGCCTACTTTGGCACAGTGTAAAGTTACCATGGAAATATGGGTTCAAGTCTAAAGATTAAAGCCCGAGTCTATTGCAGAGGAGGCATATAGAGATGGATGTTTAAGATAATGTGAATTTGGTTCTTTACAGCCTTGTAGTAAAAATGTATTTGCATGCATTGAATTTCAAGTCTAGCCCTTTTTTGGCTGACTTGTCATCCCATAATCTCACAGCTGGAAAACCATCGTAAAAATGGGGAGAATACATTTTTATTTTTATATTTTATTCTCCCCCCTCCCCCAATATCGCTGTAGCTTCATCAGAATGGAAGAATATTTGTGGCAGACAAACTAGAAACCTGTAGATTATACAGATTAATTGTGAAAGACTGTTCTCTGTTAATATATTTTCTCCACAGTTTTAGCACCAGTTTTTCATCTGTGTGGGTCATTTTCAATTTGTTTCAGAGCAGAAGTAAGGCAAAAATTGAGGTTTTTAAAATTCGTTCCTAACATACCCTTGTAAAACCTGGTGGGATGAATCTCATGACTGGAATGTAATAATTGATGGGTACAGAGAAATAGATCAAATAGGTAAGGCGGAGGAGTAGCACTATATGTCAGGGTTGATTGCACCTGTGAACTTAAATCATGGGAACGAGGTTAAGAGCATCTGAGTAAAAATTAAGGGGGAGAAAAACAACAGTGATCTCATTGTGGGGGTCTGTTACAGATTTGTAATTGGTTGACTGACCGAACACAAAGCGTGTTCATCGATGGCTCATTTTCATCCTGGAGAGAAGTGAGTAGTGGAGTGCCACAGTGTTCTGTCCTGGGCCCAGTGCTATATTTATCAATGAGTTAGATAATGAAATAGAAGGCATGTTAATCAAATCTGCAGATGATACCAACTTATGAGGGGTAGCTAATACCCTGGATGACAGGGGCATGATTCAAAATGATCTGGACAGATTAGCGAGCTGGGCCAAAACTAACAAAATGAATTTCAACAGAGATAAATGTAAGATTCTACACTTAGGCAGAAAAAAATAAAATGCACAGATATAGGGTGGGTGACACCTGGTTTGAAACAGTACATGTGAAAGGGATCTGGGAGTCTTAGTAGACCTCAAACTGAACATGAGTCAGCATGTGGCAGCCAAGCCAATGCTATTCTGGATTCATCAATAAGAGTATAGTGTCTAGATCGAAGGAAGTAATTGTACCACTCAACTCTGCATTGGCCAGACCTCACCAAGAATACTGTATTCAGTTCTGGGTACCACAGTTTAAGAAGGATAATGACAAGCTGGAACATGTCCAGAGGAGGGTAACCAAAATGGTAAAAGGTCTGGTGTCCATGCCCTGAGAAGAGCTTAGGGAGCTGGGGATGTTTAGTCTGGAGAAGTGAAGGTCAAGGGGGGACATGATAGCTATGTTTAAATATTTGAAGGGATGTCATGTCGAAGAGGGAGCAAGCTTGTTTTCTGCTACCTCAGAGACTAGGACATGGAGTAATGGATTCAAGGTGCAGGAAAAGGGATTCTACCTAAACATTAGGGAGGACTTCCTGACTGTCAGGGCTGTTTGACAGTGGAATTCACTGCCTTGGAGAATGGTGGAGTCTCCTTCTTTGGAGGTTTTTAAACAGAGCCTGGATGATGATATGTCAGAGGAGTACTTCGATGGTGTGTTCCTACATGGCAGGGGGTTAGACGATGGCACTTGTGGTCTCTTCCAACCCTATGATTCTATATCAAAATGGCTCAAATGAAACCTGCCAGAAGGAGTACAACAATGTAACTCTGCCAACTCAACAGAATAACAATGAATAGATCCACCCTGACCCTCCAAACAAATGCAGTAAAAATAAGAACCAAGGTCTCAGCCCACCACAACACCTGAACACAATGGAGAAGCATGCACCAGAAAATGGAGGGATTGGGGGGAGGAAAAATCTGAACAAAAACTGAAAGAATCCCTCCAGACCCTGAAACCCAGGAAAAGAAATCAAAAGAAAAAACCCTGGAACCAGACTGAGCCCTTAGGGGGAGGGAGGGTTATAAATTTAATATAATAACAACAACAACATCAACATAAAGCATACAGAAGTCAAAGGCGCAGTTAGGAAGGAATATCTTAGAAAGGTAAGAAAAATTTTGAAATCAAAGCTAAATGGAGGAAATACAACAAAGGCAATTAATACTTGGGTGGTGCCTGTAGTACACTACATTGCTGGCATAATTAACTGGACACAAGCCGAATTGGACACCCTGGACAGAAAAACAAGGAAAATTATGACCATAAATTGAACATTGCACTCAAGAAGTGATGTAGACAGACTCTACCTAGCAAGGTCAGAAGGAGGAAGAGGACTGCTCCACGTCAAGCAATCAGTAGAGGAAGAGAAAAGAGGCCTGAAAGAATACATCCAAGAAAGTCAAGAGCCAGCATTGAAAGAAGTCCACAAGACTGAGATGCTGAAAGCCAAAGAATCGAAAGAATATAGAGTCCAACAGTTTACAACACGAAAGGAGCATTGGATAAACTAGCCACTCCATGGGCAGTACTTTAAGAACATTGAAGGGAAGGTTGACAGCAAGAAAACATGGGAGTGGCTCAGAAGGGGAACTCTAAAGAAGGAAACTGAAGGCCTGATTTTTGCTGCCCAGGAGCAAGCGTTACGGACAAATGCAATAAAGACACGAATTGAAAAGTCCTACAGTGACCCAAAGTGCCATTTCTGCAAAGAGGGTGATGAAACCGTGGAGCGCATCATCTGCTGTTGTAAGAAAATAGCCCAAACTGACTATCTCGAACATCACAATAGACTAGCAGCAATGGTGCACTGGAACCTTTGCAAAAAGTACAGCCTTCCCTGTAGCAAGACCTGGTACGAGTACAAGCCAGAGAAGACCACAGAAAATGAAGAATCAAAAATACTCTGGGACTTTAGAATACAGACAGACACCTGGCACATAACACCCCAGACATATCAGTAGTAGAGAAAAAACATGTTTGGATCATAGATGTTGCAGTGCCATTATTCGTCGATACATCACACAGTCCTAGATGCTTGGGAAGTGTCTGACGTGTGATGTAATACAAAATCCAGCATGTTGATCTTGTTTGCTGTGTATAACTGTTTTTGTATCAATATTATAACAACAACAATAATAATAATAATACAGCATCATCGACATAGCAGTCCCCGGTGACAGCAGGGTCGTTGAAAAAGAACATGAGAAGGTCACTAGATACTGCGATTTGAAAATCGAGCTTCAGCGTCTATGGCACAAACCAGCTGAGGTCGTCCCAGTAGTAATCGGCACACTGGGCGCCATCCCAAAAACACTAGGGCAGCACTTGAAACATCTTCAAATTGACAAAATTAACATCTGTCAAATTCAGAAGGCAACCCTGCTGGGATCTGCACAAATACTACGCCGATACATTACAACTTCCTAGGCCTCTGGGTGAGGCTTGAATTGTAATGAAGGCCAACAACCAGCTAAAGATCTGGCAGCTGTGAAATCTACCATAATAATAATAAGTTTCCACAGTTCATACATCCGCTTCAAGTATCCTCTTTTTTCTGGCTCTGAGTTGTAATAAGCCATGATGGCACGATTTTCTTGCGCACTATACTTCTTTCTTTTGGATGGTTGGTCCACTTGTCCCCCACTTGTCAACGCATTCCCAGGGACCCCAGCATGCGACGGGGCCCTTGTTAACCCGCACGACGACTGATGCGGTATAGAATAATTTTTTGTTTGTATCACCATACTGTATGGGTTGGTGGACACTGTTAGTCTGGTTTCTCAGTTGAGACCTGTCTGGCATGGGAGCTCCTTCTGGTAGAATATACCACCTCCAGCATAGCTCTCAACGTCATCGAAGCTTGCAAGCCCCTTCCCCATGACAAGGGGGTGCCCATGAGGGGATACATTGCAACTTCCTAGGCCTCTGGGTGAGGCTCGAATTGTAATGAAGGCCAACAACTAACTAAAGATCTGGCAGCTGTGAAATCTATAATAATAACAATAATAACAATAATAACAGACAGACACCTGGCACACAACACCCCAGACATAACAGTGGTAGAAAAAAAACATGTTTGGATCATAGATGTTGCTGTGCCAGTTGACAGCAGGGTAGAGGACAAAGAGCTGGAAAAGATCACAAAATACAAGGACCTACAAATTGAAGTTGACCGATTGTGGCAAAAAAGAACAACAGTAATCCCACTAGTAGTCGGTGCTCTAGGAGGAATTCCAAGAAATCTTGAAAAACGTCTGGAAAGCCTAAACTTGGACAGAACATCAGTCCACATGCTGCAGAAAGCAGAACTTCTAGGAACTGCACATATTCTACGCAAATACCTCTAATATCCTAGGTCCTTGGGAAGGACTCGATATTCAGAGATGAATTCCAGACACTTGTGCTGTGTTGTTATGTATAATAATAATAATAATAATAATAATAATAATAATAATAATAATAATACACAGATACACTTTCTCACACAAAGCCACAATAAATACTATAAAAAACCTAGAGCCTCCCACACAACGGCAAAAATTTTCTCAAAAACCCTGTGTGTGGTGGAACGGGCCACCAACCTCCACCCCTGAGAACCCCACAACCAAACAGGAGAAAGCAGCAAGTCCCTCTGACATTCCAAGGATTTTGGGCTTGTCTCTCCCCCCCACCCCCACCCCATTCCACTCCAGAAGAAGACAAGGATTTCCAAGCACCCGCTCAAAAACACACAAGAGAAGCAGATCAGGAAAAAAGGGATGCGCCACTCATACATGCACTAGGCCTTAGAAATACAAAACACCTTTAAATAACTTTTAGCAAACTGGGAAACCAAACCAAACTCTAGGCATTTGAAGGGCCTTTAGGTCTTGACAGACCTGAGCCCTGCCTCCCTCCAACCCACCAACAGGCCTAAGGCTAAAAGGTGCAACAGGTACACTTCACACACAAAAATAATAAACCAAATTATTTAAACCAATTATTTCAAACCATTTGTCATCTCCAGGCAGCAAGCAGGCAACAGGAACCCAACACAGGCAGCAGTAATCCAAGAAACAAAGCAGTCAAAGCACTAAAAACTCAGAGGGAGGAGCAGCAGCAGGTGAAACCAAGATTTGCTCTGAACTCTGTCAAACCTCTGCCTGGAATGGGTCTGTAGGAACCACGCATCCTCCCTTTTATTCAGGTTGTTGCAATCCACATTAGGACTTCAGCAGCCTAGCAGAAATACAACACAAAATGTACTGCAGCCATTGTCCAAACAGGAACATTCCTGTGAACGCTATTTTTTTTCCTTTCAAGATGCTGCTCCCACTACCTCATGTTGCCCTAGAAACTAGCCAAAGGGTAGAAACAGAGCAACAGCGGGTTTCTCCTTCCAGAGCAATCCCACAGAGGGGCACATTTTCCCCTGTACCCTTTAACAGAAGCTGGGGGAAAGCCAAAAGACCTCCCCACCCCGCAAAAAAGAGGCAAACCTTTTTCAGCTTCTTGGATTTCTGCACTTCAGCTTCTTTTGGATAGGGTTTTTTAAACCAGTTTGGCACGCAACCTTGAGTTTTAATAGCCTATTCTGTTTAAGAAATTGAAATTGGTGTTGCCATCACATGTTAACACCAATAGTACAAGGGATAATACATCTGTTTATTTTAGGCAAGAGACCACAAGGGCCATCAAGTCCAATACCCTGCCATTCAGCAATACACAATCAAAGCACTCTTGACAGAAGCCATCCAGCCTCTCTTTAAAAACCTCCAAAGGAGACTGTACTACACTCTGAGGAAGTATACTCCACTGTCAAACAGCCCTTACCAGTTCTTCCTAATGTTTAGATGGAATCTCTTTTTTTATACTTTGAATCTATTACTCCTTGTGCTAGTCTCTGGAGCAGCAGAAAGCAAGCTTGCTCCCTCTTTGACATGACATCCCTCCAAATATTTAAACATGGCTCTCACTTCAGCCCTTAACCTTCTCGTCTCCAGACTAAACATCCCCAGCTCCTTAAGTCTCTCCTTGGATTCCAGACCTTTTATCATATCTGTGCATTTCATATTTTTCTGCCAAAGGGCAGTATTTTACATTTCACCTTGTTGAAATTCATTTTGTTTGTTTTGGCCCAGCTCTCTAATCTGTTCAGGTCATGTTGAATTTTGCCCCTGTTCTCTGAGGTATTAGTGACCCCTCTTAATTTGATGTTATCTGCAAATTTGATTCGCATGATCATTCAAGTCAATGATAAAAATATTAAATAGTGCTGAGCGCAGGAAAGAACCCTGCGGCACTCTACTAGTCACTTTTCTCCAGGATGAAGAACAGCCATTGGTGAGCACCTTTGGTTTTGGTCAGTCAACCAATTACAAATCCACCTTAACTATAGCTTTGTCTAGCCCATATTTTACAAGCTTGTTTGTAAGAATATCATGCGGGACCTTGTTAGAGGACATAACTGAAATCAAGGTGTGTTACATCCTTTTCTTCATCTTCCAAGCTTGTCACTCTTAAAAAAGAGAAAGAGAGATAAGATTAGTCTGTCATGACTTCTTTTTGAGAAACCCATGTTGATTTTCAGTGATCACATTATTCCCTTCTCGGTTCTTACAGACTGTCTTCTAAATCATCTGCTCTAGTATCTTTCCTGGTATTGATGTCAGGCTGACTGGGTGGTAGTTGTTTGAGTCCTCTTTTTTGAAGATGGGGACAACATTAGCTCTCCTCCATCTCTTGTTCTCCAGGAGTTCTCAAAGATTATAGCAAGCAGTTCTGAGATTACTTCTGCCAGTTCTTTTGATACCCTGGGATATTATTCATCAGGCCCTGGAGATTTGAATTCATTTAAAGTTTTCAGGTATTCCTGTACTAGCTCTTTATTTATTCTGTGCTGAATTTCCCCCACTGCATCATCTGTTCCATTTCCCCTTGGTGAAGTGCTGTTTTCCTTTTGGGAGAGGACCAAGGCAAAGAAGGTTTTCAGTAGTTCTGCCTTTTCTGTGTCCTCTGTCAGCATATTGCCATCTTCTCCACAAAGTGACTCTATCATGTCCTTTTTCTTCTTTTGCTGCAGACATACCCAGAAAAGCCTTTTAATTGTTTTTAACCTCTCTAGCAAGCCTGAACTTATTGTGAGTTTTAGCTTTCCCCTACACATCCTGGCTATTTGTTTGAGGAATCTCTTTGGTCATCTCCCACTTTTTCAATTTCTTGTACATGTCTTTTTAAAATCTTAGCTCAGTTGAAAGATCTTTAGACATCCACCTCCCATTTTTCCTCCTCTCTGGAACTGTTTGAAATTGTGCCTTCAAGATTTCACTTTGAAGAAACTCCCACCCATCATGCAATCCCATCCCTTTTAGTATTCTTAACCTTGGGACAGAGGTGTATTGAGGTAAAATGGTGCCCGGAAACACCAGAGGTGTATTAAGGTAAAATGGTGCCTGGAGGCAGGGCAGGGTTCCTCCACTGCTGCCCCCCCCCCCCTGCAGCCCAGTTGCCACTGCCCCCAGCCTTGCTCCCGGATCCCAGCCGGCAGTCCCTTTTGCCCTCCCCTCTGGAGAGAGCAAAAACAACTGCCATCCCCGTCTTCCAAGAGCTGCTTTTATAAGCACTGAAGCTCAGGGGTGGGGCCATGCTATTCCCTGCCCTGGGGGTGTGGCCCTGCCTCCCCAAGCCCCGCCCCCAGCAGTGCTTATAAAAGCAGCTCTCGAAGGATGGGGAACGGCAGTTGTTTCTGCTCTCCCCAGGGGGAGGGCAGAAGAGATTGCCAGCTGGGAGCCAGGAAGGGGGGCGAGGCTGGGGGCCAGTGTCCTTGGGCACCCTCAGCCCCACCCATGCTGATGACAACGTGGGCAGAGCTGAGGGCGCCCGAAGACAATGAGGCAGCACGACTTCCTGCTGCCTTGCCGTCTTCCTGGTTACGTGGCGCCCAGGGACAGAGGGTACCCCTCATCCCTAGGTAAATACACCACTGCCTTGGAATCACACTCAGTAGTTTCTTAAGTTTACTGAAATCAGTTTTCTTAAAGTCTAAAATAATTGTTTAACAAGCTCCAGGAGAATGTGGTCGCTCCCACCTAAGGATCCTACCACTTCCACCTCATTAACCAGGTCATCATTGTTGGTTAGGATCAGGTCTAAAATAGCAAGTCCCCTTTTTGCCTCTTGCTGGATCATGAAATTGTCTGCAAGGCAAGTGAGGAATTTGTTGCACCATATAGTCTTGGGAGAGTTTGACTCCCAACAAATATCAGGATAACTGAAATCTCGCATTTCTGAAAGTTTGGTCATCTGTTCCAAGAAGGCATCATCCAAGTCTAGTCTTTGGGGTGGGTGGGAGGTCTGTAATATACCCCCACAATGAGATCACTGTTGTTTCTCTCCCCCCCCCCCCTTTAATTTTTACCCAGATGTTCTCAACCTGGCCTCTGGGATTTAATCACAGGTATAATCATCCCTGACATATAGTGCTACTCCACTTTTTTCCTAGTTGATTTAATGTACAATTACGAAAAATACTATGTCAAAACTTCAAGTGTAACAAATGTTCTGCCCTAAACCCCACCAAAGACTGCCCACTTCTTTACAAAGACAGAACTAACTTATTTTTCTAAGTCATTGCACTGAAATGCTTATAATACCATTTGATTTCTACTACAATTGAATCTACCCACTACTGGCTAATGTATAAAACCTTCTTCTTAATGTGCTGAAGAGTAGATACTTGTACCTCAAACTGCTTGACCTTCTCTTCCAAGAGAGCAACAAACTTGCACTTGCTACATCCTCTGATAAAAACAAAGAAACCATTGCTGTTGCAGGTGATTGCAGCAACTCCCTGATCATCCATTTAGTAGTCTTAACTGGTACAGAAACAGACCTCTAGGCCTCTCTTTCAAACAATGTCCCACTAAACTGCCCCACAAAATAGTGTTTGCCTTTCCTGTTAGCCAAACTCCTGTTCACTGAGCTCCAGGATTAAGACTATTAATAATGACTGGAGCCTCTGCCCCTAACCAAGTCTCTAACTCACATTCTACTCTCTCCTGAAAGATTGGCTCTTACTGATAAAACTGCCTGCCATAAGGCGCACGCTGCTGGATCTCAAATGGCGGTTAAATAGTGTTGGTGACTCATCTTTCAGAAGCATGAGGGCAAGTACATGGCCAAAAACAAACAAAAGCCCATGGACAAACAGAAACTCTCCCAAGCCCTCAAAAAACTCGCAGAGAGCTTTCCTAGCTCTTTCTTGATTCCTCCAAGACTTATTTTACACAAATGTTCTGAGTGAATCTTATTAACTTCATATTTTAGTTGGATCAGTTGCAGAAGTTGCTCTTAGTGTGAATTGCCTCCAGTTCTTTAATTATTTTCCAAAAGGGACAGTAACTGTGCGGCTTCTCATTCAGTATTCCAAGAGAAATAAGGAATCTCAGGAGACGGGGGTGATAATCCCAGGCTGAGAAAAACTGACTGCAAGACCAGGTTACATTTAGTAGCTATTCAATTATGCAAAGGCTAAAAGAAACTAATAGGCTGGATTTATCAGATAATCTGGAACAGTTGTACAACAAACTCTAAGCTATAAACTTAAATATTTTTAAAAATGAGTCTTAGGTGAAATTGGTGCCCCGCTATACTTCCTGGCAAGCTAGCAGTAGCTGTAGGCCTTAGCACAGAGCAGAGCAAATGCACAGTAATCTGACGTTTAGAAGCTCTAGAACCTACTAGAAGCTCTAGAATCTCCACCTACTTTTTCTGCCTCATCCATAATTTGATAACTCTGTAACATGTCTCCTCATCTTTTGTTTTAAAACTAAACTGTTTAAGTCAGTCTTTCGTATAGTATCAGTCAAAGGCTAGAAGAAACTGAGATGGTGACTACTGCTTTTAGTGGATATTCATGAGGTCTTGAGGCCAAGACATGTCTCCAGTGTATACTTCTATTAACAAAGTCTTCGGAATAGTTTAGGCATTAGTTGTCTGAAGGTCTAGCTGAAGAAATGTTCCCCTTTTTTTAATTGAAGGATTATTTTGACATCGTGAAGAATCCCATGGATCTTTCCACAATTAAACGCAAATTGGATACAGGACAGTACCAGGAACCGTGGCAATATGTGGATGATGTCTGGTTAATGTTTAATAATGCCTGGCTTTATAATCGCAAGACATCAAGAGTCTATAAATTTTGCACTAAACTTGCTGAGGTCTTCGAACAAGAAATTGACCCTGTTATGCAGTCTCTGGGATACTGTTGTGGGCGCAAGGTACGTGTGGTTTCTTCAAAGCTGTGATTTATTAAAAAATAAATAAACAATGCTTAAAAGTTTTTTTCTTAGTTTGTGTCACTTTCTAGTCTTAAAACTTTTTAAAAGATTTATATTTTTTCCATATTTTTTCACTTGGTATTTTAATAAAAAATAAATGAACCTTATACTGCTGGCTACAGTAATGCTTATACCTGTGAGATATTTAATGTAAAGTGCAGCTAAGAAACATGGAATAATATTGACATACAAAGCAATCCAAATAACGTAAAGAACCTCCTGGATAAATGTACTAAATTGTCCTCACAAGGCTAAGATGAATAATCCTTGAATAGTCCAAACGAGACTTTCAAGGTTCATGTATGATGAATAATCCATAAGAAGGTTTCCTGGTAGTTATTCCCTGTTCTGTAGGACAGAAGCTCCCACTTCTTCAGATAATTAGTAGAAATGCGTAGTCTTACTGCATCATAAAAAGCTTGAAAATCCATTGCCAGGTTTAATCCAAAGGGCTTACATGTCTGAAATAATTTCGTTTCCATCTGTAATAGATGGTTATTGGCCTGTACATTTTGAGATGCCAGTCAGCTCCTTGAGAATTGCAGTTGGAAAAGTGTGCGCTACATAATGCCATTCTTGTGCAGGCGCATACATATTGTTCTTGATCCTAGCCAACATTTCTTTTTTGCAGTATGAATTCTCTCCTCAAACCTTATGCTGCTATGGCAAACAGCTGTGTACCATTCCCCGTGATGCCACATATTACAGTTACCAGAACAGGTAAGTCTTGCCCTTCTTATGCTTCAGACAAAACAAGGAGGAAATAACCACTTGTTAAGGTTTCGTCTTAAAATCAGTTCATCAGCCCAGAAGTTACAGACATGCTGCGTATGGACAAGCATTTCAGGGGGGGTTTCCCACTATGCTGGAAAGTGCTGACCTCAGAACAGCTGCTCTTTTGGAGTGAGGGGAACAACACCCACTAGGGAGTGGAATTGTGGTCTAAAAAATTCAGTGGCACATTGACAATATTTGATTGCGTGTTGAATTTAATTAAAAATACTGCTGGACTCCTGTTTCTGCTGCTGCAGACCAATATGACTGCCCTTCTGGAAGGATCACCCCTCCACTCCGCCTGGCTGGGGGGTTCTCAGGCCACTAGCATTCACCTTGGTAAGGTATCAAGTTGTTCTGGCTGCAGCCTGTTGCTTTCCCTGAGAACTGGGATTAGATCCTAAACGTCTGTTCCCTTAACAGACATATTTATGTCTGCCAATGCATTCCCTCAGCAAAACATGCCCATGCATTAGCTGACAGTGCCTTATGCTGCAGGGGCATGCCACGGTTATTGCAGCAAAGCTATAGGCTCCCCTCCAGAGGGCAGGCAAGCTTTTCACCCTGTTAGCAGATGTTCTCAGAATAGGAGGAGGAACAGTTGCAGTCTGCAGTCCCAACTTGGATTCTGTGGTGTCTGCAAACACTATAAATTCCAAGGGAAACCTGAAAGTTTGTAGGTTGTATCTCGTCTAATTGGGTTTCTAAACTGAATTTTTCTCTTGGCTGTTGCTTAGTAGTACAGTTCAGGGTTCATCATACCATGTGATATTCAACTCGATCTTTGTTTCGCTTTCATCAGCTTTCAAATGTATCTTTGGAGACAGTTGGGAGGTTGCAAGAGAGGCTTCCAGTTAGACTCTTTCCCCAGCAGCTCACTCACTGGGAACTGCCATTGGCCAACTGACCCACCCATAGCACACAGCCATGGTGGAAGATGGGTGGGTTTAGGTGATGGCCCTTTGTAGCAAAGGGTGAAAAGGACCAGTATTCAGAAACAAATGCTCAAAGTTATAATTTCTTTCATGTTGCTGGCTGCCTCTGTTGAAATTGGATCTAAAGTTCCATACAGGTGTTTTGAATTCATATGCAGCTGACTGTGCAAAGGCGATTCTTCTGAGAGGAGGTGGTTGTGCTTGAAGAATTGGCGACTCTTCAGAAATGTCTTCACATCCAGTTAATTGAAGCTCCTCTGAACTCAACATTTATTTAATAAAGAGCAATCAAATACCATAATGGTGTTCATTTGAAAAATTCCTATTTTTCAGGGAGTTGCTTGATTTGCACTGACTCTCTTTCTAAGGTAAAGGGAGCTATAAAATTACGTTTTCTCTCAGAATACATTACATTAATGTGGGAGATGTTGAAACAAAACAAAAAAAAGAAAATTGTGTTTCTGTCACCCAGATTCCATGCTTATGTAAAGGTCTTCATAAAATGTCTGTAATTCAGGTGAACTAATTGTCTGAACTGCAGACAACATTTAAATATTGAAAGGGGATTTTCCCATGATTATGGGATAATTTCAGGATTATAGTTCAGGTCCTCGAAGCAGGTGCTGGCCGTCCATGCCAGAGGCATTCGGCAGAGGTGGGGGGCTGGGCTAGTGGCATTTGGGAGAAGACTGCAGGATTCAGGTGGCTAGAAAGGGTAAGAAGCCGTGTCAGGAGGATCTCTTCAGCTGTGGAGGCCTTTCCTGGTGGCCTCCCGTCATCTGGGTTGGTCTCTTAATCCTAAAACACTTTAATTGTGGTAAGACGTGGGGCACAGGGAGGTCAAATTAATGTAATTTTGTAAATAGACAGTGAGTAGAATTTAAAATTTTGGGAGAATGGAGAGAATTGTATTAAGGCTTTCACGGCCAGAATCATTAGGATGTTGTGGGTTTTCCGGGTTGTATGGATGTGTTCCAGTAGTATTTTCTCCTGACATTTTGCCTGTATCTGTGGCTGGCATCTTCAGAGGATCTGAAGAGAATTGTTGGTTTGAGGCAGGTAGGGTGGCTACTGCAAAATTTGAAAACTCCAAACAGTTGAGTCTTCTGCCACTGAGAAATATCCCACTGTTCTGTTTAAATCATCCAGGGGGGAGGAACTAGAACTTGTTTTATTCTTTCAGGAATGTTCACTCATCTTGCCCCCCTGCAGGATTTCTGTGGCTTGTGCCTTCCCCTGGTCAGCGAGTCTTGATCAGCTGTCAGCCTTTGCATTTGGGAGGGTGGGTGGATTGGAGTGCAAGGGCGCTGGAAGGGGCCAACCACTAGATCCCCTTCTATCCTTCCCCTTCTTGGGCCGTGGTGTTGGAGCAATCAAACTGCAGTGGCTCCTTTTGTTCTTCTCTCCTTCTGTTCTTTGTGAAGTTTATTGTTGTGTTTGGTGCTTTTGTTTATGGCAGTGGCCTGTGTTGTGTTTCCTTTCTTCATATTCTCAACCTTTCCATTCAGTGTTTAGCTGGACTGGAATAATTTTGTTTCAAGTTCATGCAAATCAAAAGTGTGCAGACTTTTTTAAATGCAGATTGTATCTGAAAGGAAACTTCAGCTTCAGTAAAGTCATAGAGTTTGCTGATTTCCTGTCTAGTTAACAGCTATAAGAAGCTTCTCTTCCAGTTTACAAATCATTTAATCTATGCAGGATTAATTCTCCAGAAATATATTTGCTGGGTATGGCTTTGGTTTAATTTATATTGGAAGACATTTAACAAAGCCAACTGATCGCAACAAACAAAATGTAATAAGATTTAATATACCGTTTCAGGATGCTCTTGTCAATGTACCCTTTCTACTTCTGCAGTTTTAGTGAAATTATTTAAAGATTAATTTAATTTTGGACACATGCATTGACTTTTGTAAATTATTTTCAGCATCTGCTTCTGTCAAAGAAAAATCAATGAAATAAATTGGATGTAAGACAGAATCTAATCAAAAATTGAACAGCTGTACAGATGGCAGCCCTTCCAGGCCAGAATTTTGTCAGCTGTGTCTGAAAGGAGGCTGGTTGCCAGTTGCTAGCCTGTGCTTTGCCTTGGCTTTCTGCTCTGTCTTGTCTCTGTGTTTGCATCTTACTACTGATATCTGTGCTGTTTGTTCCCTTCCCTCTTCTCTAATCCTCCCCTCCCCTCTGTTCCTTTCCATTGCCACACTGACCTATCAATCAACCAACCAACAATGCTCCCTCTTTCGCCGTGGTGATCTGCCCTGCTCTGATTGGTGTCTCCGTTGCTTGGGTGGCTGTGTGTTTTGATGGACCAGTTCACCCAAATATGGCCTTCTTGCTGACAGGTATCACTTCTGCGAGAGGTGTTTCACTGAAATCCAGGGGGAAAACATTACCTTAGGGGATGACCCTGCCCAGCCACAAACGTAAGTCACTGTGCTATTTTTAACTGTCAAATTTAACTTGATGAGGTAAAATAATTGACTTTAGGTACTCAACCTTTCTTCCAATGTGTGAGCCACTCCGTCCATTCTTGGCATGGGCACATAAAACTTAGCATGGAAAGTGAGAAGGGACATGTTGTGCCCACTCTTCATGAATAGTAGTAACTGTTTGCATTTATTAGTCTGTTGCCTTTTCAAGCAGCTTTCCTAGCCAGCTTCTGTGTGTGCGGAGCTCTGTCAACTAAAAAAAAAGATGGCTCTTGATCATTTTCTTGTTCAACTGCTTCCTGTTTTCCATCACAATAACAGAAAAGGGGAAGGATTTTTGAGAAGTGGTGACCTGATGTACTTGTCACCTGTAAACTTCATGAGTGGCCTCTGGCAAGCCGTGTTCTTCACCTGCTCCAGTGTCTGGGAGGAGTAGACAGTAGCATAGGCTTGCCCCACATTCTCAGTGGCAAATAGTTTTTAGTGTTTTGCATGGAAATTATAGTCACATGTTTAAGTGTTGAGAATGACTGGGCTGCTTATTGTTCTACTCTTAGCTCCTCTCCAAAGGCTTCTGATAGGCCAGTGGTGGTGAACCTATGGCACGGGTGCCAGAGGTAGCACTCAGAGCCCTCTCTGTGGGCACGCATGCACAGAGTTCATCATGTGGTGTGTTTTTTTTTAATCGCCCCCCATACATCTAGGCTGACCTGGGCCGCTGGGCACGACGTGTAGGCAACCCTGCTATGTGCTGTTAAACCCCACCGATTTTCATGGGAAGAACTAAAGCGCAATCCTTTACTTGGGAGTAAGCTCAGTTGCTGGCAATGAGGCTTGCTTCTAAACCCTCCTAGGGCTGTGATTCACCCATTCGAAGCGTTGCACGGTTGCTTCAAAGCAAAGCCACCGACTACCACCAAGCTTACTCCTGAGTAATGCACGCCTTGGAATCAACCATTTTTTCTAAACTAAAACCTCAGTGTTCAGGTTAAATTGCTGTGTTGGCACTGTGCAATAAATAAGTGGGGTTTGGGTTGCAGTTTGGGCACTTGGTCTTGAAAAGGTTCACCAACACTGTGATAGGCTTTTCCAGTATCCTTACCTTTTCACACTCTCTGGACCCTTTTGTGTGTTTTGAGAAGAAAATGGTTTCTTTTCTTTTTAGGTTTAACTTAGCCAAACTGCCTAACCTAAAATACTTTATTTACTCCTTTAATCTTCAGAACAATCTCAAAAGAGCAGTTTGAAAAGAAAAAAAATGACACGCTAGACCCAGAACCGTAAGTATTGAGCCATTTCAGTGTAAAAAAGCTAAGATAAACTGTCGGCTAAGTGTGCTTCACCCTTGAGCCCTTTCATGCCATTCTTTTAAAGTAGTACCTGGAATACTGTATGCAATGTTGATATGAATATTTGAGTGGCATATTCTGCTTTGCTAGCTGACCTCCCTCAAAAGCTGCCACCTGAAATTAATAGTCTCATTTTTATTTGGCCATCTAAAGGCAGCTCATAGTTAAAGATCACAAGAGCAGCCCCTGCTTCCTGGTTATTATATGGCAGCACCAAGATTCCTGTTGTGGTGGCAGTTGAGCTGTCCTTCTTCCTGTGACCCAAGCGAGGCTCCCTCCTGATCCGCAATGATGGGTCTCCTCCCCACCAGCTGTGAGCTCCAAGTTCACCAAGCCAGACTGGAGAAGTCAGACAAGGGTCATACTGGAGTTTCCTGGGCAGGCTGGGCCTTGCTGCTTCATGTTGCCTTTATTTTCTGCTCTGCTTCAGAGAAGTGAAGACTTTCCCGTTGTCTATCCATGCCTGAAAAGCTGCAGCAGGCTCCTTGGTACCCAAAATGCTAGGGTCTGTCTTTTTTAGAGTAGGAGGAATTAGAAAGGGCAGACCTTGCTTAACAAGAGGCTGGATAATTTTAGTAGATCTTTTTCATCTGTGTATACGCTAGGTTTTTCTCCTTAGAAACCCACAGGAGTCTGGAGTAAAAGTTTAACAATTTAATTAGAAAAAGTAAAATAAAAATGCAAGCACACAAATAGTCAAAGGAGACAGAGAAATCACACAGTATAGAGAGTGTTGAGGGTATAGGTCTGGAATAGAACAGGATTTGGGAGGGCGGGGCGGAAATGGCTATAATTACTTAATCCTTAAAACGAGCTCCAGAAAGCAGTTGAGTGCCTGCACTGAGATGGGGCAAGTGTCAGGATGCCTGCTAGAAAGGATGCTTTGGGGGCTGCTTTGTGCTTTACTGTGGGTGGGGGTTGGGCTGCCTTCTCTGCCTGGCCTCACCAAGGCCAGGCAGAGTGGAGTCAGGGCTTACTATCTTAGTGTCTGCATATTTTCACTGTACTGTTCTCATGTGAGGGGGGGGGATGTGAAAATATATTACTGATCACTGCGTGGGAAAAGCCAGTCTTGGCTTTTACAAGCTGTCCTCCAGATCATGAATAAACCTCTGTTCTTTACATGGGGTTTGTTTCAGTTTTTGGGGATCTGACAGCAGGCCATATAACTGAACCAGGGCATCTCAGAATATACTGGGTGCAACATAAGTAGACCAGAGGTTTAGTCCAGAAACACTGAGTACTGTCCGCAGGGTGGACGACTAATTTATACTCATACTAAGAGAGCTTAATCTTTCCTGGACAAAGGCCGCTCTTGTTCTCCAGTGAAAAGACAAGAGAAGGACACTTAACTTAAATTGTGGGCGTTTAAGTGGTGGACATTTAAACTTAATTGTTGGCTCTTTGACTTGATGTCCCAAGCCAGGGAGTGCCAGAGATAGTTAACTTTGGGGGTGAAGCTGGTTTAATAACAGCTTCGTGATAATGCCAAATGCAAATGACGGTAGTCTTAGGAGGGGTTAGTCAGAAACTAGAAGATGAGATTAGTATTTAGGAAGATGCCTAGCAGGAACTCTTGATGAAATCCTTGTTAGTATATCCTTTGTTACATGGAGGCATGTGAGCCAGGGCTGGAGTTGGGAACTGATTCTCCTGGCAGTTTACAATCAGACGTATCACTTTATTATCTACTAAGGTTTTCTCAGTCTTAATGAACTTCAAAAGATCAGATTTGTAGGGAGTTGAACTGGGGGAGGGCTGTATATAAATGTGATTAGATGGATGGATAGATGGATAGTTTAGTATGCAAATAATTTAAAGTATACTTCTAAAATCAGAATCATTTATCTTTGGTTGACTGGCAGAAAAAGTCAAGTTTTTTTCATCCTGGTCAGTAATTTGTCAGGTTTTATAAAAATTGATGAGTAAAGTCCCTCCTCCAGGATGCGTATCGTATCTGTGACGGCTGTTAGGACAGTCTCCGTCCCATGCCCGGCACAGAAGATGGACTGGAAGGGATCAAGTACAGATGTGTCATCCAGAAAGCCCTGAAACTGCTCCAACACCACTCTCTCAATTACCTTCTCCAGAAACTATAGGTTCGAAACAGGGCGGTAATTGACCAGATCACTAGGATCTAAGGATGGTTTTTTCAAGAGTGGACAGACCACCGCCTCCTTCAACCCATCTGGAAACACTCCTCGCTCAAGGGCATGATTGATGATATTCTCTCCCAGGGTTGTATCTCTCCCAGGCAAGCTCTAATCAGCTAGGAAGGGCATGGATCCAGGGGGCAGGTAGTAGGTCTAACAGCAGCTAGGACCCTGTCAACATTGCTCTCGGCTAGCAGGGAAAACTGGTCCAACAATGGACCTGAAGACAATAACAGAGCCTGGTTAAGGAAACTTTATATCAATAAACTAAAACAAGGTATACCACGTCAATATCACACAAGAGCTTTTACAGATGGCAAGAGCAGCTCACATTCATTACAAGTAATATTGTGATGAACAGCCTGCCATTAAAGAGAAGAGGCAAAAATAAAAATAAAAGAATGAAAGGGAAAAAGGCAGAGTAGGTAGAAAAGTTTAAGAAGAAAGTAAGCCAGTGAAAAGGATAGTGTACAAGAGAAGAAGGCAAAACTGAAAAAGCTGAGACAATAGAACAAGAAGAGGATGGGGTGTTATGTGGTTTCTGGGCTGTATGGTTGTGTTCTAGTAGCATTTTTTCCTCTGAAGGAGGATCCTCTGAAGATTCCAGCCACAGATGCAGGCGAAACATCAGGAGAAAATGCTACTAGAACATGGCCATGCAGCCCGGAAACCCCACAACACCCCAGTGATTCCGACAGTGAAAACCTTCAACAAGAAGAGGATGATTATTCAAACGTTGCTAAGCAATGCAACAAAATGTGTAAAGGAGGCTGCTGAGAAAAAGGACCTGATGGGATTCAACACAGTGCAGCTCATGCTGGAAGTAGCAGAGAAAGCGGTGGAAGAAGAAGACAAGGACAAATGCATGTGAATGAAGTGCAGAAAATGTTTTTCAGTTAAAAAAAAACACCAAAGACAAAGTTATTACCATAATTACCGTACATTAATTGTGCTTTGGCCTCATAATGGTTATTTTATGTATGATTTTAATATTTTTGCTTCAGTATTATCTGTATCATTCTATTGTTTTTAAAAGGGAATCTGCCTTAATTTTTTAGTAGAATAATGAAAACATTGTCCTGTCTTCATAAAACTATTTTTTTCAATAAAAAGGTGTGCAATAGCTAGCTATGGGGATGGTAGAGGCCAGATAATATTTCTTTAAACAGTTAATGATTTTCCAGTTTTACTTTTTAAAATACTAATTCTCCTGGAGGCGAGGCTCGGGCATCCTGATTGGGTGATTCCTAGCTCATTCTCAGGGAGGCAGGACCTAATTTTGTCGTCACTTCCTGAGGAGGGCTTAGACACCCATCCTTGCTCAGTATTGTTCCTGCCTAGATAGGGAGTGCAGGGCTTGGCTAGGGCTCCAAGCCTCTTAGGTTCCTTATTCTATTCCTTATTCTATTCCTTCCGTCTGGTGTGTCTCCTTACCCAGTAAGTTGTGTCTGTGTCCGTGTCCGTCATTCCCTCCCCCCCCCCTTCCTCGCCTTAGGCGGGAAAAAAGCGGAGTGAAAGAGTTCTTTAAAAGGCTGCATCAGCACATAGGCTTCTCACATGGCTTCCCTCCGTTCCTTCTCCCCGCCGCGTGAGGCCTATGGAAGGTCCGCGGCAGAAGGTACCCGGGTAGCTACCTGCCACGGGAAGCAACGCCCCGAAAAACCGAGCGCCGCGTTGGAGGCTCCCAAAAAAGCCAAAAAACCCGTGGCGACGGCAGCGGACAGGGCAGCGCCAGCCGGACCGCCAGCCTCGGCAGGAGAAAAAGGCGCGAAAATGAAAGCGGCCCCAGCCAAGCGCCGCAAACCAACGGAGGCCGCCGCCCAGGACCGGAGCACCAGCGTCCCCTCGCAGGACGTGGATGGCGAAGCTCCGCAACTCCCCCCGCGCCCCCCTCCATCCCAGACCGAAGAGGAAGGCAGAGAGCGATCCTGCTCCTCTGCAGAGAGAGGGGGCGGGGAAGAAATCAATCAGGAGGAGGAGGACGTACGCAGCAGATCCAGTCTCAGTGTCTCAGACACAGAGCAGACAAGGCAAGAGCGGGCCCCTGTGGCAGGTGGAGGTACTTCACCAAAGTCCATCTCCTTAACAGATACGTCTTCCTGGGCCAATGCCTCTCCTGCGCAGTTAATGCACCTCTTTACCAAAAAGTTAAGGAAAGAGATTTCCATTTATGACAAACAAAAACAAAAAAGCCGCGGCAGAGGGCACCATAAATCCAACGCCCCACGCAGGCGTGCCAGCAACAACAACAATTACTCTAACCAGTCTTCCTTTCGTTCCTCAAACTTCAGACCAGGCAGAGGAGGTAAATCCTTCCAGCCGGACCGCCCCGCCAGATCATGACAAAACAAATACCCCGGTCGGCGCCTGACTTCAAAAGTTCCATCACCGCTGGACGGGCAGCCATGTCGACCGTTGGACACAGGAGGTAGTCACAACCGGCTACCTCATAGAGTTCTTCAGAATACCAAAACCAAGATTCCAAGCCTTTCCCACTCTCAGAAACCGGGAAAAGAGACTAAGAACTCAGGAGGCCATTCGTCACCTCCTACAAATCCAAGCCATAGAGCAGGTACCTCCTTCGGAACGCTTCAGCGGAGTCTACTCCCACTTCTTTACTGTCCCCAAGAGGAACAGAGAATGGCGAGCCATCTTGAACCTACGATACGTCAACAGATCCATCAGACTACGTCGCTTCAAGATGGAGACCCTCAGGTCCATCGTGGAGAACCTTTGACCAGGGGACCACTTAACATCACTGGACCTCACTGAAGCGTACCTGCACGTGCCCATCAATCCCCGACACAGGAGCTTCCTGAGGTTCGCGGTAGAAGACCAACATTTCCAATACAAAGCTTTACCGTTCAGGCTCGCCACAGCCCCCAGAGTTTTCACCAAGGTACTACTAGCGCCCATCACGGCCTTGAGAGAAAGGGGCATCCACGTCCACCCTTACCTGGACGATATCCTCATACGATCAACGTCCAAGGAACAGGCAAGGAGGGACGTCCAGTCAGTGATGACGACGCTGGCCTATCATGGCTTCTTAATCAACTTACAAAAAAGTTCTCTAGTGCCCACCACGCGCATGGAACACCTCGGAGCCATAATAGACACCAAGGCCAACGTGTTATTCATACCTCATGCCAAAGCCGTAAAAATTCAGAGGCTAGCAACATCCTTCATAAAAGCAAGGCGGGTGGCACTACTACAACTGGCCAAACTGATGGGTCTCTTCATCTCCATCATAGATATGCTGCAGTGGGGGAGGTTCCACGCAAGAGCGCTCCAGAGATTTCTGCGTCCCCATCAGTGGCATATCATGCAAAAGAAGGACAAAACCCTTGTACTTTCAACACAAGCCAGTCACAGTCTCATCTGGTGGTCACGCCTAAAAAATCTCTCCACCAGGAAGATTTATCTCCAAGACCAAAAAATACAAATATTCACAGACGCCAGCCTACGGGTCTGGGGAGCCTCCAGTCAACACAACATAGCCCAAGGAGTGTGGAGTCAGAACCAGACTCGCCTCCCTATCAACCTACTGGAGATGATGGCCATTCGGCTATCCCTTCAACACTTTCACCACTTCATCCAAGGCCACCACGTACTGGTGAGAACGGACAATGTGGCAGCCAAAGCCCACCTCAACAATCAAGGGGGCTCCAGATCCCTCCAGCTACACCAGGAGGCAGCCATCATCCTGTCTTGGGCGGAAAAACACCTCAAGTCACTGACAGCAGAACACATCAGAGGAAATCTCAACGTGGAAGCCGACTGGCTGAGTCGCCAGACAGTCACGGAAGCGGAATGGAAGCTTCATCCATCCATATTTCGGCAGATCAGTCAACATTTTGGGACAGCGCAGGTAGACCTCTTCGCTTCGGAGAAAAACCACCAGCTGCCAATCTTCTTCACCAGATTCCATCACCCCGGCGCAGCGGCCACCGATGCACTGACCTCAGCGTGGCCTCAGGGCCTCTTATATGCCTTCCCACCTGCGCCAGTCATCCCCAAGCTCCTGAGGAAAGTCTGGAAGGAGGGAGCAGAGATTATTCTAGTCGCACCATGGTGGCCGAGAAGACCATGGTTTTCATCCATTCTACAGCTGTCAGTTGCTCCTCCACTCCGCCTCCCCACGCCGCCAGACATGCTGTCCCAGGGTCCCATTCTACACCACAACCCAGAGTGGTTTTGCTTAACCGCATGGCACTTGAACGCGCAGCGTTAGAAAGAAAAGGATACTCCCAAAAAGTTATCAACACCATCATCGCAGCACGAAGGCCATCCACTCTCAGAATTTACGACTCCTCCTGGAGATCCTTCGTCAAATGGGCAAACACTCATCGCTACGACCCTCTGCACCCAAAGGTGGCACAGGTCCTGGCCTTCCTGCAAGAGGGAGCAGAACGGGGCCTCAGAAGCGCGACCCTTAAAAGACAGATGGCCGCACTATCCACCGTCTGGATCAGACTTCAGGGTCACAGTGCCACAAAACACCCAGACATCATTAGATTCTTGAAAGGAGTAAAGCAAAGTCAGCCACCAGTTATTCATCGATTTCCTTCATGGAAACTGAACACTGTACTGAATGCACTCACAAAGTCCCCATTCGAACCCATCCAATCGATACCTCTGTGATGGCTCAGGATGAAACTGGCTTTCTTGATTGCGATCACGTCAGCAAGAAGAATTTCCGAACTCCGTGCCCTATCAGTAAATCCGCAACTATGCCTATTCCATAAGAACAAGGTGGTCCTGCGCCTGGACCCTTCATTTGTTCCAAAAGTCGGATCACAATTCCACCTCAAGCAGGAAATCATACTACCTTCCTTTTTTCCTAATCCAAAACATCCCAAAGAAATTCTTTGGCACACCCTGGATGTCAGGAGAGCCCTCAAGGCCTACATCCTTCGCACGGAAGACATCAGAAAAACTGAGTCCCTGCTCATTAATGTCTCCGCGCCAAATTTGGGAACTCAGATGTCTCGAGCAGCCATCAGCTCCACCATCAGAGCCTGCATAACAGAAGCCTACAGGGCCTCCAACATCCCGGTCCCACCAGGAGTCACGGCACATTCCACCAGGTGCACTGCAGCCAATGCTGCCTTTAGGATCCAAATTCCGGTCGAGGACATTTGCAAAGCAGCAACGTGGTCCTCCATTACCACCTTTATCAAGCATTATAGACTACAATCTATAGCCGACAACGACACAGCCTTTGGACACCGAGTTCTAGAACATATATTTGGAGAATGATCCCACCCGTTAGGGACACTGCTCGGGGAGGTCCCAATCAGGATGCCCGAGCCTCGCCTCCAGGAGAACGGTCCATTGGTAGACTTACCCTGAAGGGGCCTTCTCCTGGACGGCGACGAGGGCATCCTGGCCCCCCCGTAAAATATACGCAAATGGACACGCAGTTATGTTCAAATCAGATTCAGTAGGCCTGTTGCCAGTTTCATGTTACTTGTTGTGCCATGTTCCATGTTGTTACTTCCTAATGTTTTGCTCTTATGTTCGGAGTCAGTTTTCACTCTATACTACTAGGTTAATCGAATACTGAGCAAGGATGGGTGTCTAAGCCCTCCTCAGGAAGTGACGACAAAATTAGGTCCTGCCTCCCTGAGAATGAGCTAGGAATCACCCAATCAGGATGCCCTCGTCGCCGTCCAGGAGAAGGCCCCTTCAGGGTAAGTCTACCAATGGACCGTTTATCAATAGACTGGAATTAGGTGTAACAGTCATTTGTCAGTATTTGGTCAGGGTTTTTTTGGTATTTTGTTCAGTGAAATCAGTAAGTTTGACCCTTTGACTAGTTTCTCCTTCTCTTGGTCATAAAACCATTGCCACAGCAAAAGGTTTTTTTAAAAAAATTGCCAGAAAGTGGTTGATATTTGGCAAATGTCAAAAAAGTGAGCTCTGTTAATAATCGACTGATAAAGTTCAGATGTCTACATTGAAGTTGGTGCTCAGATAATTTCCCTGCCCAGAAGTCTCCGCTGAAACTTCTTTGTGCCCTGGCATATTTGCTTCCTGACGATTAAGACATGTTCTTGTATCTTGTTCCCTTACCCAGGTTTGTGGATTGCAAAGAATGTGGCCGGAAGATGCACCAGATCTGTGTGTTGCATTATGATATTATTTGGCCTTCAGGGTAAGTCGCTTTGGAGAGTCTTAGTTTTCATTGTGGTGACTTCATATAGAATTTAGAAGGTTTTTATAGGTGCAGATGATTTGGAACACAAATGGCTTTGTTTCTGACTAACCTGAGTGAAGACTGGAAGCACAGCATGCATAGCAGATAGGCATAACCCTAACATGGTTGTTTGGTTCCACTTGCAAGCTGTGAGAGAGAGACTCCATTATAGTGAAGTGTCCATTGGAAAGAGCTATTCAGTGAGGGTTTTTAAACCAAGTGCTTGCCTTCAGCCCAGCGGCATGTTTTCACATCATTCAGTCCATGCTTTGTTTTTAAGCATTGGTTCCTGAGCAGGCCTGTTCAGTAACATCAGGTCACCTGTCCAAACACTGTCAACCATTTAGACTCAGATGTTTTCGACCATGGCCAGTCTTTTTCCGCTTCAAATATCATTGTGCTCCGCATCTGTCAGGCTCCCCTGCCACTGGAGTGGAATCTGAGGATCTCACAAGGAGGCATTTAAATCTTTCACCCATGTTAACTTGTGGTTGCATGCTTAGTTCAATATACAGAACAAGGACCACTCACAAGTAAGTTACAATGTGTGCCTGGGACTACTGCCTAGGATAGGGGTCTGCAACCTGCAGCTCTCCAGATGTTCATGGACTTCAATTCCCATCAGCCCCTGCCAGCATGGCCAATTGCAGACCTCTGGTTGCAGACCTCTGGTAGGAGTTGCAGTGAGTAAGCAACATGAATTTGCTGGGAGCTCTAACCACTCTGGCAAGACTCCGCAAGAGGCAAATGAATGACAGTGAAGAAGATCTCAGCAACTTCCAGGCCATCATGAGCTGCAAAGAGTTAGACCACAGGTGTCGAACTCGCAGCCCTCCAGATGTTATGGACTACAGTTCCCATCAGCCCCTGCCAGCATCATGCTGGCAGGGGGTAATGGGAACTGTAGTCCATAACATCTGGAGGGCTGTGAGTTCGACATCTGTGAGTTAGACAGTGGGTTAGGCAATGGGATGTTTGGCTTTTTTTCCTGAATGGATATTTGTCCTGGTGTCCCTGCTTCAAAACCAGCCTGCGAGGAGAAGCTCATTGGTAGAGCACCTTCTTTACTTTGCAGCAGAGCTCAGGTTCAATTCCCGGCATTTCTAGTAAATCAGAGAGCAGGTGTGACAAGATCCAGCTGTGCCTGAGTCTCTGGAGAGGGGGACCCAAGGTCAGGCGCATGTTCATCTGTTCATTAGAGGCAGAGGGTGGGGCTTCTGGATACACAGTTCAACCTCAAGTATAGGAGGCCATCCCAGGGATAGGGAAAGCCGGTCTAAAGGCCTTCCCTGAAAGGCAGGACTTCCCCTTTATTCCCAGTGGTCTTCTTCCCCAGATTAAAGGGGCTGACTTTCTGTGAAGGGTCAGAACAGGAGCTCAAGGGTCAGAACAGCAGCTGATCTCACAGACCCTCTGGGCTCACGCCACAAGATAGCAAGCACACGTCTAAAGCTTCATGTCTTTTTCCTTCATTTGCTTTCCTCCCTGGCCCTCCTCCCTTGTCCTCACAAAGAAGACTTGGTTGGAGCACAAGAGAGTGGCCACCCTAAGTGGCTGCTGACCAGAAGTAGATCTCAGCACCCAAAGGGGGCATGGCTGGAGCAGCCTTATTAAGTGATACCATGGGAAGCTACCATGGGGAAAGCAGCCCCATCTTTCTTCTCCCACACTGCACCCCCTGTTCTTACCGCCACTGGTGGGAAATGGCTCAAGATGCCCTGCAGGGATGGTGTATCAAAGCACTTTAGCATTCTGTCAAGAAAATGAAGGGCATGGAATCCTCTGTGAGGAAAAAGTCCCTTTTCAATCACATGAGGAATTTACTGAGCAAATCCTCTGTTAGGAGACCTTCTGTTTCAACCCTGCTTTCCATATCTGCAAGATACAATAGTACCTGATATTTGTCAGTTTTTATACTTCTGCCTATTAAATACCTCTCCTCAAGGCAGTTAATTTCCATGGAGAAAGCCCTACTCCACTTTGCATTGAGGGTAGGGCCAGCTGCTTCCAAGAGCAAAGACTCTCCAAACTTAATTCCCTTGTTAGCGTATGCCAGATTAGGTGTGTGTAGATGTGCTTGCATTCAGGCATCACAAAATCACACTGATTGGAAGAGCAAGACTGACATTTTGCTTGGCAGCAGATACCAAGGAACACAGAATGTTAGCCAAGCAAACAGTCATTCACAGCATTTGGAGGAAAAGGAAATACGGATCTGAAACCAGCTCACTCTTTTGTGCCACCTCTGTGCATCTCATCCTGCTGATGTACTTTGTGCCTGCTTGGAACAGACACATCTACCACCAGCTTCTAGGCAGGAGGGTCTTTCTCTTCGGCTGGTGTGCCCCTGAAGGAGGGGGAGGCACTCGTTCACACTCAGTTTACTTTTGTCCACCACGGTGGGGGGCAGCCGTTCGAGAATCATTTTCTCATCTAGTTTTTCAGGGGGGTATTTAAAAATATGGTTATTGAGTTCATGGTCTTTTCATAGTGGGAACTTTGTGTGAATGAGTTGGAGATGGTCTTCTCAGTCTCCTCTGACTGATGACACCCAGTTTTTCTGTTGATGGAGGGCAAGCTGGCCACTGCCCCTGATGTTTTGCCCACGTGTCTGGAGGCTGTGGCAGGATGGTTAAGACATAGGAGGCTGAAGCTTAATCCATTGAAGACAGAGGTTCTGGGGCTGGAGGGAGGGTTTTCTTTCCATGGAGGTCCAGATCATACATAGTGCCAAGGTGGCCTTTGTCGATCTCCTACAGGGTAGACAGTTGGTTCCCTGCCTGTCCCATTCAAACCTTGCCACAATGATCCAAGCAACAGTTACCTCCAGGTTGGATTACTGTAAATCTCTCTATGCCGGCCTACTCTCGAAACTGCTCCAGAAATTACAGCTGGTTTAGAATACAGTGGCAAAGGTCCTTACCAGGACTCCAGTTAAAGAGCACATTTAACCTGTGCTCTACCAACTGCACTGGCTACCAGTTGAATTCTGAATCACGTTCAGGTTTTTGGTGTTAACCTTTAAGGTCTGGAACCTTCTTATCTTTGGGACCACATCTCCCCATATTGCCCTCAGAGGGCACTTCGCTCTGCTGGCAATAACTTTCTGGTAGTCCCCAACCCCAAGGATGTTCGGCTAGCCTCAGTCAGGGCCAGGGCATTTTCAACCCTGGCCTGGTAGAACTCCCTATCATCTGACATCAGCCCCTGCAGAATCTTAGTCTGTTCCGCAATACCTGCAAGATAGAGATGCTTCAGTGGGTCTTTGGTGGAGGCAGCCTTGCTCCAACTTAATGGACCCATGGTCCTGTCCCCTATAAATTAAATTGTTGTGAGGTTGGGAAGTATTTTTAGGCTAATGCTTAGTTGCCATCATTGATTTAATTTGATTTGGTGCTAGTGTTTTAATGTTTAACATTTATCATTAATTGTTTGTTGATGGTTGAGTTTAACCCGATATTGACTTGTTGTTTAACTATATGTATGAGCTGTCCTGAGCCTAGCCTTTGGCTGGAGAAGAGCGGAACAGCGAGTCTAATTACATGAATAAATGTATGCTGACTTTTGTGTTTTTAGCTTTGTTTGTGACAACTGCTTGAAGAAAACGGGGCGAACGCGCAAAGAAAACAAATTCAGTGCCAAGAGTAAGTTTTCAGCCTTTCATTATTCATCAGCATCCTGCTAAAATAACTTCCAAACACATCAGATTTGATCTTTTCTGCTGACCCTCTGTTTAGACGGGAGAAATTATGTTTTTTATGTCTGCCACCCTGTAGACACTGATTGTTTAGAAAGGCAGCATACAAGGTTTTAAATAAAATAATTAAAACTAGAACTGAAGGGTACCCAGTTAAATTAGTGAGCAATAGATTAGAGTAGACAGAAGGAAATATTCCTTTCATCAACGATGTCACATTCCTGCCCTGGGTCTGTGTATTCTTACATTTGCCTGCATGTAGTTTCCTCTTCTTGCCACCACCTCAGCATATAAAGCCCAGCCTCTCAGTAACCAGTGCCTTGAATGTGCCCATAAGGTTACCTCTGAGCAAGTACAAAAGGCAAAGCTTCCAGTTACTTCGGCTCCCTCCACGGGTGCATCTCCTGAGCATAGGTGGGATTGCTTTCTTACTAAAGGTTAGGCTAGAGCACGTTCATTGAAAAAAGCCATCATAGTAGGAAGGAAATAAAAGGAAAATTTATACATCATGCTAATTACCTGCTGCTGGAGCAAACACATTCAGTGGTCACAAAATCTGAGCAAAGAGTTGGAACCCAGAACAGAGGAAGGGGTCCCGATTTAATAGTTCTGCCTGCTTAGGTGAAAACTTCCTCCCCTCAATCCAGAATTAGAAATCCTTCCCCTCATGGAGGCAGTTCTGCTCTCTGCTAATGGGATCCCTTGGCACATAGCCCTCACCTCTCTCCTTCATGACATTCTATGATTCCTGCCCATCAGACCCCTTTGGCAGATGGGCCCAAGTGACTACGGTAAATCAAAGTTCCTGTTTTTCTTGACTCTCCCCATTTGGAAAAATTAACAGTTTGCCTTGGGGTCAGGAACCCTGATAATAACATGCAAAATTCTGGAATTCACTGCCAGCAGATGTAGTGAAGAGCCCTGTGGCACACAATGGTCAGCTGCTCACGACCTGAATTCAATTCTGACAGTGGTCTGTTTCAGGTAGCCGGCTCAAGGTTGACTCGGCCTTCCATCCTTCTGCAGTCAGTAAAATGAGTACCTGGTTTGCTGGGGGTAAAATATATACAACTGGGGAAGGCGAAGGCAAACATAATCTGGCTAGTAAACATTGTGATGTCATGGCACCCCATGGTTCAGTAATGAGTCTTTTAGAAGTAGTGATGGCCATGAGCATAGTGAAAAAAGGATGAGGCAATTCATGAAGGAAAGGACTCCTCCACACGAATCCCAGTAGGAGGAGGCAACATGGAGGGCCAGCCAGCCACCGTCTCTACAGCTCTGGCTCAGTGTCTGGAGGCTGCGGCTGGAAAGATGAAGCAGAGCAGACTGCAACTTAATCCATTGAAGGCGGAGGTCCTGTGGCTGGGCCGAGGGAGGTTGATGGAGGATTTCTAATTGCCGTGTTTAGATGGAGTGACTTTACACCTTCCACTTCCATCAAGGGTGTGATTATGGAGTCCTCCTTATTTATGGAGACCCAGGTTACACAGACAGCAAAAATTGCCTTTTTCCATCTCCACCAGGCCAGATATTTGGCTCCCTACCTGTCCCAATTGGATCTGGCCACAGTGATCCATGGGATGTTCACCTCCAGGCTAGATTACTGTAATCTGCTCTACGCAGGCCTACCTGCCTTTGAGGTTGACTCAGAAATTAAGGCTGGTTCAGAACACAGCAGCGAGACTCCTCACTGGGACTCCAGTGAGGGAGCATATTACACCTGTCTTGCAACATCTACACTGGTTGCCAGTCAAGTTCTGGCTCATGTTCAGAGTGTTGGCTCTAACCTTTAAGACTTTGAGCAGTTTGGGACCCTCGTATCCTCGAGAACCTATCTCCCCATGTCGCTCACGGAGGACACTTTGGTTATCTGATGGAAATTTGCTGGTGGTCTTCAGCCCAAAGGACATCTGGTGGGCCTCAACCAGAACCAGGACTTTATTGGTCCTGGCTCCAACCTGGTAAAACTCTGTCAGCTGACTCCAAGGCCCTGCAAGACCTTAATCAATTTTGCAGGGCCCATAAGGCAGAGATGTTCCACCGGTCTTTTGGTTGAGGCCGTTCCATGAGTGAATATTCCATCTGTAGTAGCTGGCCACCCACACTTATATTGACAACAGGTGTACATTATTACCAACAACATCAACAGAATTTTTTGTTGGACCATTTTGCTTCTCCCTCTGTCTCTTTCCTCTTCCCTTAATAAACAAAATAGATAGCAGAGAGAGAGAAATATTAAGTTTGGGGGTCTATATTTGGTTTTAAGAACATGTAGTTGTTTTAGTTTGTATTTATATTGTAGTGTGTATTTGTGATTGTATAGTGTATTAGTTTTTAGTCTATTTTTGTAAGCCTCCCTGAGCCCAGGAATTCAGCTGGGAATTGGGCAGGGTATAAATGTAATACATTTTTACAAAAAATTAAAAACAGCTGGGGAAGGTCTGGTTTGTTGGCCCTTCAGTGCCTTGGATCTCCATCAGTCTTGCTTTCAAGGAGACATGCCACGGGTTTCTTGCTTTGTTTGTATGTCCAGTGTCAATGCTGAAAGTGCCCAGGCTGATTTTGGGGGAAGTTCAGATGGTAAAAACTCCTGGTGTTGCCTTATTATTTTCATTAATTCTCCAACCTTTTGTCTTCTTAGGGTTGCAGACCACCCGCTTAGGAAACCATTTGGAAGACAGGGTAAACAAATTTTTGCGGCGACAGAACCACCCAGAAGCAGGAGAAGTCTTTGTGAGAGTAGTAGCCAGTTCAGATAAAACGGTGGAGGTGAAACCAGGAATGAAATCAAGGTTAGTTTCACTGTCCTATCTTCACTGGTCCTACTGCATTTAGCATGTGGTTTTGGCAACTGTCTTGGGTATTTATTTAAAACAGCTGCTGCCCCACCTTTCTCCCCGGGAACTGTAAGATCACTTTTTGATGTGTTGCTAGCAGTTTGAGTTTGTGGTGTGCCAAAATGGAATCAGAGGGCTCTGATGTTGTACACAAAAGCAGGCCAGAGTATTGAGCAGTCAGTGGCTCGGGAAATTTTTCAAACAGTATGTTTTTTCCAAGGAAGTGAACAGAAATTTGCACACTAAGGCCACTCAATTTGTTAAGGAACCACTCTTCCCAGATTGTCGAATTCTGGAGTCATACTTTGCAAATACTGGCTTAAGGGTGGTGGTTATCTTTGTGAAGAAGCACTGATCATAACACATCTTTACCACCCAGAAGCTCTTTATATGTAAAATACTGTTACCTTGCCACAGAAGATTCCCAGCTACCATCTGAATGAATAAATACATCTCAGAGGCTCAACCTACGCTTGCAGTAGTTGAAGATAAATGTTATCAATGGCTCTGTTTCAGTTCGATTATTCAGATAATTATTTCCAAGTGACTGGAAGTAAGACCTGGTTCAAACCAATAGCCTGTATTTTTGTTTTCATTAAACTAACAAAAAATCCCCTGGAGCTGTTCCACATACTATTAATAACATTGGAAACACCAAATCTAACTTTTCTACTGATTATCGCAGTATATTTATTTAATGAAGAAGAAGAGTTTGGATTTATATCCCCCCTTTCTCTCCTGCAGGAGACTCAAAGGGGCTTACAATCTCCTTGCCCTTCCCCCCTTACAACAAACACCCTGTGAGGTAGGTGGGGCTGAGAGAGCTCCGAGAAGCTGTGACTAGCCCAAGGTCATCCAGCTGGCGTGTGTGGGAGTGTACAGGCTAATCTGAATTCCCCAGATAAGCCTCCACAGCTCAGGTGGAAGAGCTGGGAATCAAACCCGGTTCCTCCAGATTAGATACACGAGCTCTTAACCTCCTACGCCACTGCTGCTCCCACTGCTGCTTAAAGACATTTTTGTCCACATTTCTCCAAAGAAAAGCTGAAGGCAGGTAACAATGATAAGTAGAAATGTTACAGACTACTTCTAAAACAAATAAAACCTCAGCCACTGCCAGAAAATACACAGCAAATCTTTTCAGCATCTTAAACACTGCAGTCTTACATGGATTCCTAAAACATATTCAGGAGGGCCTCTCCACAATGTAGCATATGTTGGAATGTGACATAAATTCAGTAAAATTTTCAAGTATTTTTGACAGTCAGAGCAACTTGGCCATATAATACCCCTTGATCTTGGGGTATTTCCCTTCCTTCAGAGCAGATTCAGAATAATTTCTGTGTCCATAAGTATATTCAGTCTGTAAAAAACTAAGAGCAAACGTTTTGTAAAATTCAGAGTGGTTTTAGGATTTTTCTGTTTCTTAATTTATGTGAGGGTTTTCTGACCAATGATTGGTCGAATTAATTATGCATTGTCTTCTGCTGTAAATTGGCAGGCGAGTGTTCGCCTGCTAAATATTATCCTCCTTAGAATTCAGAGAGAATAAAAAAATTGAATGCAGTGGTCCGCCTGCTTCTAAAAAGACTGCAATTAGATCTGTAGGATCTGGCCAGTTACCACCAGGTTTCAAACCTTCCGTTTCTGGGTGAGGTAATTGAGCAAGCGGTGGCAAATCAGCTCCAGAGGTTCCTGGATGATGCTAACATATTGGCTCCCTTCATCCGGCTTCCGCATGTCAAACCGCGCCATCCTTGGCCTGCTAGCGTGCATGTCCCAGCCCAGCCACAGCTGGGCTCGCTGTCTCCTTGCCCCAAGGCCACAGGGTTTCTGTTCTTTGTTTTGCATGTAACTAGTTCAATAGAGCTTGCCGAGGACTCCTAATCTTTCTTTCACAGGGAGTAATTCGCCTATTCTCAAAACAATGTAACTGTATTACTGTCCTTTCTCATGCTGTTATTGGGGAAATGCAAAGGTGGGGGCTTTATGGGTTGAACCAAACTGTAATCCTAAAGTATATACTGGGGCCAGGGAGCTTGGATCTCAGATTCAGCTACCTGGCTGTTGGGGCTTGACACAGTTCTAATAAAGCTCTTGGACCTTTCTTGAGACTTCTTATTGACTGGAGTACCAGACCCTTACACCACGCTGGCCATGGGACCGAGACGGTACTGGGTTGCTGTTGTGGACAAACTCCGGCTCCACTTGGACAGAGACAGTTCGGCACTGCTGGTGTTGTTAGATTTTTGTTAGTTTTTAAAGGATCCAGTGATCTGAAGAAGGAGCAAGTGAGATAACAATTGGCTTTGGAGTGGGGGATTGGTATGAGAATACTTGAGGGAATCTATAGACTTTTGATTAGTGACGGTGCAAAGTATTATATATTACAGGAAAAAAATGGCGTCAGGGACAGAGCTCAGCAGCAGAGCTCCGCTACATTAGTTTTAAAAAGAACCTTTTTAGCCCTGTGGGAGGTCTATCCGTACTCACTCTCACAGTGATTTAGTTATAACCTAGGGGTGCAAACTTCTATTACGGAGAATGTATTCCATCGTCGGTCTTGTAACAGTGGTTGTGGACAAGAGGCTTCTTAGAGCTTTGGCTATCCCACTGCTGATTTGGACTCAGCAAGCTGGTGGTGTGAGGGCCGTGTGGGCTGAGTCTGCAAGTGAAGACTTTCGGCTACAGGGCAGCGTGTTGGAGATCTGGTGGAGGCATCTAGTGGCAGGAGCTCCTCCACCTCTTGCCCTGTCTCCTGGTAGTTCGTTGGCTTGCCCCCTGCGATCTCTTCTGAGTCTGGTGGCTGATGCATGGGTGGCCTGCCAGGTGGTGAGAGCCCTTGGCTGTTCTGCCCTTGCAGTATCCACAATGTTCTGTCCACCAGAGGGTGCAGGGTTCTGGTGGCAGCAGTTCCCTATTGATCTTGGTGGTGCCCTCCCTTGGCTTTAGACAAAATCTCCTGCCTTCCTGGGGCCCTGATCATCGACTTTAACTACTGTAATTATCGGCAAAACAACGACAGCCCCCGCTGGTGAGAGCGCTGGTGGGCTGTTCCAGAAGACCTTCTGCGGACTTAGTTGCTTCCCCCTGTTTTTGATATTTTTCTTAAATGGCCTGAGAGTTAGAATAGGTTAGTTTAATGGCTATAGATTTTTAGATTGTTCAGTGAGTGGGACTGGAAACTGTATGTATTAGCTGCCTAGCAGTTAGTTAGCTGGTAAAGTATCTTGATAAATTTATTGTTCCCAGCCTACTTGTGAGGGATTGGTGTTGCACTCACTGCAACCTCCTACCACTCTTGGAAAAGAATACTCTCCACTCAAGATGTTCTTTCCATAGGAAGGTTTTACTTTAGCAGTTGCAGGGTTACACAAGTCTATTCTAAACAAGACTATAATATTATACAGAACTCTTCAGCACATACACAAAACTTAACTCAGACTCTCTCAGTCTCTATCTCTATCTCAACTTAGCATATACAATACATCTAACAGGATACTTTTCCCCGCCCCAGCATCAGCCTCTCATTGGTCTAGACAGTCACAGTTGAACTCACCAATCATGTTAAAGGTTAACTGCCGCTTCGCCCCTAGACTGACTGTCTACGGCCTTTGGGTTGAGCAGACTTCTGCTAACTTAGATGATTTTTTTATATATCATGACACCCCTTCTCATATTCTAGTTGGCAGACTTACATATACAATTCACTCAGTCATTTTTACAATTCCTAACAATGGTAACATCCTTTCAGATTTCAATTCAGGTACAGCTTTAGTAAACATGTCAGCTTGATTAAACTCATTTTCAACCTAAGTTAAAGTAATAGTTTTGTTCTGTACCATTTGTTTTACATTCTGGTATCTCACACCAATGTATTTGGTTCTGGTTTTCATGTTCAGCAAAACAGCAGACAGAGCTTGGCATTTCAAAGCATCCCAGTAACAACCCATTCCCCCTGACACACATCCTGACATTCCACTCCTCTTAAGGACCCCCCCCCCCCCCCCCCGGTTTGCTTGGGCATGCGTGATGGAATACCTTGATGAGCTTTGGAGCGCTGACATCTTCAGCGTAAACCCACTCATCGTGCCCAGGCACGAATCTTTTCCAAGAGACCAAGTATTGCAAGCGTTTGTGGAAAAAGCGAGAGTCCAGAACTTCCTGGAGTTCAAAGTGTTGGTCACCATTAACCATCAGAGGAGGAGGAGGAGTAGATGAAGGTTGCCACACATCGGGAGCCGGAGCCTTTTTGAGGAGGCTGCAATGAAACACAGGATGTATTTTACACAATGCTTTAGGTCGTTCAAGCTGAACAGTCACCTCATTGATCACTCAAGTTACTTTAAATGGCCCAATGTACTTATGGCCTAATTTAGTGTACTTATTAATGTCTCTCAAGTTCTTAGTAGAAAGGTACACTAAGTTGCCCACAGCCAAAGTAAAATGTCTGCGATGCTTGTCAGCCTTCTTCTTTTGAGAGTCCTTAGCTTTCTGTAGGGCACGTAGAATAGAGTCCCATCCCTCCACAATCTGTTGTATCCATTTCTGAGGATCAGGAGGATCAACTGCTGATTGCCCCAAGAATGAGAGGAGCTTAGCTGACCGGCCAGAAACCACCCAAAAGGTGTTTTTCCTGTGCTACTATGAACAGCATTATTATAGGCTTACTCTGCATAGAGTAGCAGGTCTATCCAATTATCCTGATGATAGTTACTGTAGCACCTGAGGTACTGCTCCAGTGTCTGATTGGAGCGTTCCAACTGGCTGTCAGATTGGGCGTGGTATGCTGATGTCAGACCTTGTTCCATGCCCAGAAGCTTCAGAAAAGCCCTCCAGAACTTTGAAACAAATTGGGGACCTCTATCAGAAATTATTTTATCAGGAGCTGAATGTAACCAGTATTTGTGCTGGATGAACAATTGAGCCAATTTTGGGGTGGATGGGATGGTGGAACAAGGAATAAAATGAACCTGTTTAGAAAACAAATCCACTACCATCCAAATTACAGTTTTACCATGGCTTTCTGATAAGTCAGTTATGAAGTCTATAGAAATCACTTTCCAGGGACCATCTGGGGCAGGAATAGGCTGCAACAGTCCATGGGGTTTGCCCGGGATGTTTTTGGCCATAGCAGACTGGACATCCTTTCACATAAGCCTCAATATCCTTTCACATAGAACACCACCAAAACTTCCTCTGTACAAGATGAAGTGTTTTCACAAAGCCCAAATGACCAGCTGATGTAGAATTGTGCCCCAGCTGGATGATTTGCTTTCGCAGCCCAGGCAGCACAAACAAGCAGTTACCCCTCCTCCGCATCCTATCCCGAAGCACCAGGGAGGGTCTGCCTTCGTCTTCTCCCGCCTGCAAAAAATCAGACAACAACAAACTGGGAGGGGTAACAACGCTGGTGGTAGGCGGGGTCAGAGTCTGTGGGTCACCCTAAAGGTGTGTCTGAGAGCGAGTTACAGCCAAGCCCAGTTGGGAGGGCATGAGAACAGTACAAGCATCTGAAAAGCATCAACTGTGCCTCCGTTATTATAGAAATCTGAATATATTATATGTGACGCTTTTTGCGAAATTGAACTTCCAGCAAACAAGTTTAATTTCTAAACAGTTTGCATAATTGTGTGTCTGCACAGAAACCCATTCGATGAACTACAGTTACACAGGTAAGTGCAAAGCTGTATTTCATCTTCGTAGGTATTCTGTGCAGCCCCACAGTGGGAGACTAGCAAGTTCAAGTAGCTTGGCAGTGGGGTGTGAGACTATATTTGACTAATGCCTGAAGAACTGTTTTGCCCACTGCAGCCTCCTTGTAGGAGTTGATGTCCACCAATAGTGTCAAAAGAGGACCACGTGGCCATCCTGCAAATGTCCTGAATATGTACATTCAATGCCTAGGCAGCCAACGCAGTTTGCGCTCTGGTGGAGTGAGAGTGAATGTCCAATGGCCAGGCCAGCCCTGATAAGTTATAGGCCAACTTCTTGGTCTTGGACACCCATCTGGAAAGGGTTTGATAGCTACTGCTTACCCTCTATGTAGTCTGTTAGAACAAATGAAAAGAGTCAAGCCCCACCATGACACAGGTCTCTTAACAGGTGGGTGCACGTTTTGTAAACCTTTGAGACAATGCTTGCAGAGTGTTTGAGCAAAGAGGGGAAAGAAACCAAACTAATGTGAAATGCTGAAATAGCAGAAAGGTGAAATTTAATTGAGAAGATAGACCAAAGCCTTTCAGGTGAAGGAGGTAATCAGGTACTACATTTTTCCCCTTTGCCCACAGAACAAAACCATCCCACCTGTGGTTATGGAACTTCCTGGTGGACTCTTTTCTGAATGCTAAGAAAACCACCTTCACCAACAGGACACTATTCTAAGGCTGAAGCAGCTCAGCTGTTAAGTGCTCACATGTTGTGGCACAATAGAGGACCTGCCCTGAATAGTTCTGGAGCTGGAGGGAATGTGACGGTCACACCTCTAGCGAAGGATTTTAGAATGGGGGTCCAAGGATGCCTGCTCCAGTGAGGCATGATTATAATGCCCTGACGTTGTCGGTTTGGACTTTGGCTACCACTGCTGAGTTTGGCAATCGGTGGGAAGAGATGCAGAAACTCCCTGCTCCAGTGGAATTGGAACACACACTGCAGTGATGTGGCAGTGATGCCTGCTCTCAAGCGATATCTCCTGTACTTCGTGTTTTCTTGCGAAGTGAACGGATCAATTTGCAGGAAAGCTCCTTGGGATAGGATCAGCATGGGAATTAATTGTGGTTGGATAGGTAATCCCAGCTCAGTTACGATGTTCTTAGTGCTGGTGTTGCAGATGGCCAACAGGAAGACCCTTTGTTGTATTGCCCACTGCCAGGTTAGGGCATCTCTTGGCACAGGCATTTTGAGGCCGTCTGTTGATATAACACATGACAGTCATGTTGTCCATATGGATCTGGATGTGAGTGCTCTTCAGAGCTGCAGACAGAAAGCTTGAAAATCTTCCCATGGCAGACCTGCGCAAGTGCAGTCCCAGTGTGAGGCTGCACAGAATACCCACAAAGATGCATATGAAGATATAATCAGTTCTGGAATACAATAGGCCAATCATCTCTCCTAAATTGATGAAATTAGTGCAAAACATGATTCCACTTGTTGATTTATCCTTGAATGAAATAGTGTTAACCATACAATTTCTGTTCGAGGAACTGTCATGTAATGGTTCTATTACAATATTTGTTTCTATTGCCAGATAATACCAGTTCCACCTGCCTAAATTCTGTTATGATTTCATCAAATACTTGGCTTGATTGTGGGCAAGCCAGTATTGCATTATAGTGATAGAATGTAAGTTTCTTTTATTAGAAAAAGAGCCCCTCCTTTCAGATTTTTTTTCCCTTACGTTCACAAACTACCCTATTTGGAAAGAGAATAGCACAAGATGTTGTTTGCACAATAGGTAGCTTTGAACTCCAAAAGCATTTTGTAAATAAATATATTGTTGAAGGCTTTCACGGCCGAATTCAACTGGTTCTGGTGGGTTTTCCGGGCTATGTGGCCGTGGTCTGGTGGATCTTGTTCCTATCATTTCGCCTGCATCTGTGGCTGGCATCTTCAGAGGTGTATCATAGAGGGAATTCTCTTCCCTCTGTGATACACCTCTGAAGCCAACAACTGGAATACTGTGCGCAACGTTCAAAGGAACAAGATCCCGTCAGACCACGGCTTCCTAATAATCCTAAGCCCAGTTGTAAATAAATCACTTAATAAAACGAGTTTCGTGCAAAGCAGGTTGATGTGGCCTTGATCCATGTTGAATGTTCATGTGCTCAATTGGATTATTTAAGCTGTTCACATTTTGCAACAGCTTAATTTCCTTTTTATTCAAATATTTTAGTGAGTGCTTTTTTTCCCTGCAGGTTTGTCGATTCCCGTGAAATGGCAGAGACCTTCCCCTACCGCACAAAGGCCCTCTTTGCTTTTGAAGAGATAGACGGCGTGGATGTTTGCTTCTTTGGCATGCATGTGCAGGAGTATGGCTGGGATTGCCCACCCCCAAACACCAGGTATTTGGGTCTTGTGTTCAGGAAAGGTCAATGGGTGCATAAGGCATGCAGGTGATTTCCATGAAGGTTTGTTTGTTCTTTCCTTGAAGCAGAGGCCTCTCCCTCTCTGTAGCCTTCTTCAACACTTACCATGTTGACCACTGCAACTCCTCCAGCTTTCCCTGATTTTGATTTTTCTCGGCCATTTCATTGCATTTTGCTTCCTGCTGCTTCTTCCTCCTCAGTATTTGTACTTCACTGTTCTCATCTTTGCCCTTATTGGTATTACACCTGTAGTAGCCAGGAATTTCTAAAAGCTTAACCTTCTGGAAGTGTCACAGATGTGCTGTGTCCCCATTGTGTGGGAAAATGCCCTTTGTGTCAAAAGCATGGGGAGAGTATGGAGGTTTTCAGGGATTTGGGGGTTGAAACGGAGCATGTTATTGACCCACTTGTCCACCCACCCACCCCACTCAGGAAGAAAATATCTCTTGAGTGAAGGAACCTGTGGAGCAGAAAACAAACTGGCTCCCTCTCAAGCTTGCTTTCCTGTTCTGTGATAGCAGAATAGTTTTTTGCATGGGAAAAGATCCCAGAAATTGGTGCTGCAAAAAAAAAAATCTTGTTAGTCTTCAAGAGTGCTGTTTATTCTTGTACTTCGTATTTGTCTGTGCTGTCACACAACCCACCTGCCTTTGTTGGATTTCAAAAAGATTATTACCGTATATACTCGTGTATAAGTCGACCCAAATATAAGTCGAGGCACCTAATTTTACCCCACAAAAAAGGTTCAAAATGTGTTCTCCGCACAAATAAAATACAGTTTTCTTCGTAGCCCCTCATGGACTCCACAAGCAACACACTACTGTCTATTCTATGCAAAGCGTAAAGGCAAAAAAACAACACATACAGTGCTATCCTCATTTCAAATGTCAAAAAGTATCTGCGGCTCCAAGTGCCCTCCCGTCCATGGAAAACTGGTCCAAATGGCTCCCTGGGTGCCAAAGGTTGCCGACCCCTGGACTAGAGTATAAGTCTAGGGTGGGAAATGCAGCAGCTACTGGTAAATTTCAAAAATAAAAATAGATACCAATAAAAAATGTTTTTGAATATTTATTTCAAAGAAAAACAATATGGTATCAACAATAACTTTAAAAGTTCTGAAGTGGAATATTAGAACATTAGAAGCAAGCCTTTATTGGCATAGAGTGAAGTGGAATATATAACTCTCACAGACAGTATCTCTTCAGAGTTTCTTAGGCCCCTTCTGCACATGTAGAATAATTCACTTTCACAATTCTTTGCAAGTGGATTTTGCTATTCCGCACAGCTGCAAAGCGCATTGAAAGTAAATTGAAAGTGTATTATTCTGCATGTGCGGAAGGGACCATAGAGAAGATGCTCAACAAGATCCCCGTTTTAAAAAGTCCCTACAGGTTCTCCTTCAACACAGATAGCTTATCATTACACAGTGCTTGCGTGGTGATGGCAGCCGCTGCCCCAAAGCAAGTCTTTTTTGCAGGTCTGCAAGCCCAGCTGGAGTTCCACCACTTTCCAAAAACACTGGATGGGGGCTGAGAGGTGCTGGCAGTGGCTGTACCCCAGGGCACCCTGTGTGTGTATGGGGGGAGGGGGCATTCCTGCCACCATGGGCTCCAATGGTGCAGATTTCCCAATGAGTATGACTCCCTAGCATTCATGGAGCTTCCTGGCCTGAACAAAAATTCTGTAACATACAATTTTAATATTCACACCTATTCATTGAATATTCACTGTGAATGAAGCTACTGGCCACCTGTAGTGCAGCGAAGCAACAGCCCAAGGCTTACCTGGGAGCTTCCTTTGTGTCCACATAGCAGGGAGCAGGTGCAGAAAAACACCCTCAGCTCCCAGCCTTTTTTCACTCGCCACCCATCCCCCCCACTCGCCACCCGTTCACTCACATATAAGTCGAGGGGGGCTTTTTTCAGCACAAAAATGTGCTGAAAAAGTAAACTTATACGCAAGTATATAAGGTATGTTAAAAGGATGATATCAGTGTTGAGTGAGATTATTTTGGTTCTTAGCTTAAGATATGCATATTTTGGTTAAAGTGAAATGTTTTACTTTTGCTTGGCTGCATTTTAACTTTATATGCACCCCCACACTAAGGTATAATTGTTAAACACTCTGGCTTTTTCTGCACAGCCAGAGGCAGCAGCTTCCCACCGGCATAAATGAAGCCGGTGGAGCATCGGGACCGCTCGCATGGTCCCATGCGGGCAGTCCCGACAACACCGCTCCCCGCAGGGGCGGCTCCGCACTGAGCCACCCAGGGTGTTTGCGAGGGACTTACCTTGCCTTCCTGTGCAGCTCCAAGCAGCTGGAAAGACACACCCAAACTTCCCTCCGACACCACTTTTAAAAAACCTCGCTCAGGGAGCGAGGTTTTAAAGCAGCATCTTTGCACAGCTTGGGCGGGCCCAGCACAGCGCCTGCTGTGCAAACAGCACCCCTAGGTGCTGTTTTCCGCCCTAGGTGCTGTTTTCCACCCGTGCGAAAACAGCCTCCCATTTTGTGGAATGTGTGTCTTAATGGCATCAGATAGCAAAGAGCACCCTCTCATCCCTTCTCAGCCATTGAAAGCTAGCCGCCTGTGCTGACAGATGTTTATTTCTATATTATTTATTAATTTGTTTATACCCCCACCCTTCTCCCCAATGGGAACCCAAACTGGCTTGTATCTCCTCCCTTTTGTCCTCACAACAACCCCGTGAGATATGTTAGACTGAGAGTGTGTGACTGGTTCAAGGTCACCCAGCCAGCTTCTATAGGAGAGTGGAGATTCGAACCTGATTCTCCAAGATCCTAGGTAAGCTGTCAAACGACTTCACCATGCTAGCAGGTAGGAGCCTGGAGCATGACTCCGAAAGAATCCTTGGACTTTCTAGAGCAGGGGTCTGCAACCTGCGGCTCCGTAGCTGCATGTGGCTCTTTCAGCCTTATACTGCGGCTCCACATGGCCTGGAGGTTGGAGGGTAGCGTGGGCTTGTTCCTCCAGACCTCCAGAGCAGCGCTGGAAGGAAAGGTGAGTTGAGGGGCTGAACCAGAGGCGGCTCCGTGCATGAGGGTGCCGCTTTTTGCATCCCCTCCACTCACCTCTCCTTCCAGAGTTGCTCTGGAGGGCTGTAGGGACACGCCCACACTACCTTCCGACCCCAGGAGGTCAGAGGGTAACATGGGCGTGTCTCTCCAGAGCAGCTGCCATCCCCCCTCTGCTATCCCTGTAGCCGCCATCCCCCCTCTGCCCCACGGAGCAGGTGACTGCCTGGTCCGTGGAGCAGAGGGGGTTTCCCTGCCTGGCACCACTGCCTCCCGCAGCACGAGAGGCGGCAGCACCAGGCAGGCCGTGGCCACCAATCCCCCTTTGCCCAACGGAGCAGGTGGCTGCCTGGTCCGTGGAGCAGAGTGGGTTTCCCTGCCCGGTGCCGCTGTCTCCCGCAGCACGAGAGGCAGCGGCACTAGGCCGCCATCCCCCCTCTGCCCCACAGAGCAGGCGGCTGCCCCATGGAGCAGAGGGGATTTCCCTGCCTGGTGCCACTGCCTCCCGCAGCACGAGAAGCGGCGGTACTGGGCAGGCCGCAGAAGCCACCCCCCTGTGCCCCACAGCGCAGGCTTCTGCCTGCTCCGTCGGGCAGAGGGGGTTTCACTGCCCGGCACCTCCGCCTCCCAGCGCTGGAAGGAAAGGGGAGTGGAGGGGCTGAACCAGAGGTGGCTCCATAGATCTTCGGAGCTGTGGAAAACGGGTCCAAATGGTTCTTTGGTTGGTAAAGGTTGCTGACCCCTGTTCTAGAGGCTGGCACAGCTGTGACTGCACAGAGGACATTCCAGGTACATCAGCCTATGCAGATCCATGTGTTTTGCTACTATTTCTTTCTTCCCCTTGTATTTCTCAGAAGTCAGAAATTACGTACACAAAACCAACAAAATGTTTAGCTGGACAAGTCCATTTGCGGCCTCATATGTGACTGTTTCTCAGAGATCCATGTGGGAACAACCACAGACATTTTACTTATTTTTCAGGACTGCCATTTTGTTGCTGACCCTTTTCCCTTTTATTGCAGGCGTGTGTACATATCCTATCTGGACAGTATTCATTTCTTCCGGCCAAGATGTCTCCGGACAGCTGTTTACCATGAAATCCTCATTGGATACATAGAATATGTCAAGAAACTCGGGTGAGCATTTTTGTGCACCACTGTTCATTCACATGCCGTGGTGGCTCTGCCTAGGGCTCTGTCAAAGGGTACAGTGTTCATTCATATCAAATAAGAGGGTCACATGGATTTGACTGAATTCTTGAAAATGTCTCTCCAGGTAGCATACGGCACCTTACCTGCCTGCGTGTACCAAGCAAAGTACATATAAATTTAGCCAGTGGTTTTCTAGGTGTTTTGCATAGGACAAAGTCAGCAGTTTTATTTATTTTTATTTATTTAATTAATTTGTATACCGCCCTCCCCCCGCAGGGCTCAGAGCGGTGTCCAGCAATCATATATCTAACATTTAAAATCAGCTAAAAACAATCAATCCCCACTAATTAAGGAACCATAAATTGCATAAATTACATACATTTCAGATGGCATCAGAAGTTCCCCCCTCCCCCTTCCTTGCGCCCACAGGAGGCCAGATGTTTCAATATAGCAAGTTTTCGATGTTATCCCACCTGGCCAAATGCCGAGCAGAACAGGTCCATTTTACAGGCCCTGCGAAAACTCTGTATGTCTCGCAGGGCCCTGATCTCACCTGTTCCACCAGATAGGGGCCAGGGCTGTAAAGGCCCTGGCTCTTTGTAGAGGCCAGCCAGATCGCTTTTGGGCCAGGGATCACCAGCAGGTCTGCCTCCAAGGAGTGGAGGGGCCTAACAGGACGGTACAGGGAGAGACGGTCCCTTAGATATTCTGGTCCAAGGCCGCAATGTATATATACATTGTTGTGTATGGCTATTTTTCTAGGAAAATATGGATTAATTTTTGGTATATTCCAGCCAAAGGGGAATGTGTGCCAGTCCTGGAAGTCCTTGCAGGGTTATGCAGATAGCAGGTGTAGGGGCAAAGTGGGCAGATGTGGGCACAGTCAGGTGTAGACATGAGTGCCATTTTGGAAATCAGAAACATTTGCTCTCCGAACCAGAACTATTATGCGTGGCTTACATTTTGCAGCATGTACATTTTATATATCATTTTTTCTGCGCCTGAGGAGGAAAACATCACCTTAGTAACTAGGTTTCTTTCCACTAATGCGATGAAGAAAAAAGGGAGATAATTGTAAATTTGTATGCAAGTCACAGTTCGTACAGTAATGAAAATACCTTCTTTATATAACCTTTTGAAAGGAGGAAGCTTCTGACATACAGTGTCATCTTCCTTTCGGGTAAGCAAAAGTATGAAGCAGCTCTGAGAGACCCAGGAATGGCTGGCAAGTGGCACATTTTTATTTAAGTTACATCTTGAGAGCAGTCTTTCTGTTTCTGGCCCTCTGCCAATCTTTCCTTTTTGATCAGATGTTGGAGGCCCATTCAGAAGTGTCCTCCATCTTTGCTACACAGGGAGAGGTTTGAGGGGAATACTTTCCCTGCATCCTACAGCTTCTTTTGGTTATTTACTTTCGTCACAGGTTGGAAGGTGAGCTCATTTGGAAGGCTCTTCAGAAGGACCCATTGGTAGTTGCTGCCCCCTCTGGAGGCTACTGCACATGCCAGGCCTTGACCTGGAGTGGACTAGCCAGAGTGCTGGATGTGGGGAGCTCAGGAGGTTGAAGCAGCATACTAGGTGGCAGCCAGGGAGGGGCAAATGTCCCCCACTTGGCTTCTTTCTGGGCTGTAAGGGTGGGGCCCTAAAATTATTAGTATAACAGACAAACAGAACATGCATCTGGTGGGAATGCACCTCAAGAACAAGGGCACCCCATCCCAACTGACTGCAGCTCCCCCCTCCCCTGGCCACCCTGTGGGCTACAATGGAGGACATTGTCGAAGTCCTGCACAGGCCTGGATTCACAGGTTTCTATTTGCATGCTCTCAGCATTCACTGGAGGGAGCCTTCCTAAGGCAAGGAGAATTCTTCTGAGGTTGCTCAGGCCACACTGGCTGATCTTGCCCATGGGGCAAATGGCCCAGGCCAAAGCATATTGGGGAACTGCAAAGCATAGGATTGCAGCTGTTCACTTTCAAGCGGTGTGCTGCTGAATTTCTTGGGGTACTGAATTGTTTTTGATTCTGCCTGCTGTGCTAGCAAAGATGTGCAGCTAGGACAGGGGTAGGGAACCTGCGGCTTTCCAGATGTTCAGGAACTACAATTCCCATCAGTCTCTGTCAGCATGGCCAATTGGCCATGCTGGTAGGGGCTGATGGGAATTGTTGTTCCTGAACATCTGGAGAGCCGCAGGTTCCCTACCCCTGAGCTAGGAAGATGCTTGTAACTCTTTTGCAATTCAGCTTTAATTATGGGAAGAAAACTGTGTTACGAGGGAACCTTTGCTTTTTCTGGGGCATGCAGGTATGTGACAGGCCATATCTGGGCCTGCCCACCAAGTGAGGGGGATGACTATATCTTCCACTGTCATCCTCCTGATCAGAAAATTCCCAAGCCCAAGCGTCTGCAAGAGTGGTACAAGAAGATGCTGGACAAGGCGTTTGCAGAAAGGATCATTCATGACTACAAGGTGAGGAGGGCGTGCTTGGCACTGGCTTCTTGGGTCATCTCTCACTAGAAAGGGCAGGCAACGTGGCTGTGCCACTGTCGTTTTGGAAGCCTGCCAGCTGTTCATGTCTAGGTTGGCCACGTTCAAAAGTACATGGAGCGCACAAGGAGGCCCTCCTGAGCCAATGACACAAATACTTCTATTTTGCAGTTTTTGTTGTTAGTTTGCAGCGGTTTGACCTCAGGGCAGCTCCCCTACAATATAAATACCATTTATCAGCATTAAATACTTGCAACATAAATGCATAAAAATTAATATAACACTAAAACCAGCCAATTTAAAAGGTGCCTAAAGATCACTCCCAGGGAAAGCAAGGAACTTGGTGACCTCACGGCACAAACCAGGGAATAGCAGTGTAGGATGGTTCAGCAAAAAATAAAGGACAGGAAGCGGGGGAAGCAGGCGATGTTAGCCATCGTTGTCCTCAACCATAGGCTCGGCAGAACACCACCGTCTTACAGGCCCTGCAGAGCTGAGCTGAGTCCTGCAGGGCCCAGGTCTCATGAGGCAGACAGGGCCGGGCCAGAGCCCAAAAAGTCCTGGTTCTAGTTCAGGACAGCCAGAGCATTCTAAGGCCAAGGATCAAGTTGTTATCTGCCATATACCCATGCTGGGGTGGGGGTGGGGGGAATTCCAAAGATAAGCTGGTCCCAGATAATTTAGGGCTTTGAGGGTCAATACCAAAACCTTGAACCTGGCTTGGTACTGTTGTCTGGAACCAGTTCAGCTGATAGTGGACAGACTGTATGTGTGCTAGGCAAGAAGTCACTATAAGGACCTGTGCCGCTGCATTCTGGACCAGTTGTAATTTCCAGAGCGGCTTCAGGAGGTAGCCCTGCATACAGCAAGTTACAGTAGTCTGATCTGGAGGTGACCATTGCATGGATCACCATGGGTAGAGCCAGGCGGAACAGGTAGGGTTCCAACTGCTGAACTTGTCAAAGATGGAAAAATGCCCTCCTGGCTGTATCTGTGAGCTAGGTCTCCAACAAAAGAGAGGCATCCAAGCTCACCCCCAAACTCCTGATGGAAGAGTTGAACTCCGTCATGAGAAATCTGTTGGAGGCGGGCCTCCCTGACCCAGACCTTCCCAACCCAGCCACAGGACTTTAGTCTTTGATGGATTCAATTTCAGACAACTTGTTTTAAGGCTCACAGCCAAGGTCTGCAATGGTGTCCAGTCAGCCGTCAGCAGATACAGTTGGATGTTATCAACATATTGATGACACCACAGCCCAAAACTGCAAACCAGCCGGATGATCGGATGCATATAGATGTTTACAGATGTGACTATTTCTGTTGCTATCTTCCATTTTGTTCTCTGCTATTTTAATATGCTTTTAATCTTTTTTTTTTCATTTTGATTGTTTTTAATCTTATTTTACAAATTATGTTGTCGCTAATGAATCACAACAAACTGTTTCCTTTCCATTATCTCTAAAACAGATGTGGTAAAGAATTACTCTGGAGCCCCCCTGAGGTTGTTGTGAATCCTGGTGCAATTAATGGAATAAGTTTATCATTGGAAGATGATGCTTTCTTTCTATTCGTTCTTCTTGCATAACTTGTGGCTGGCAGGCAATTCGAAGCATCCCCTAGTGTGGCCCGCATAGAACTACTCCCAGTGAATTTCTTCCCATTCTGTGGCCCTTCCTAAATGGGACCAGTTGCTAAACAAGGCTGTGTCTGATAAGAGAACTGCTTGTTTTTTTTAGGACATCTTCAAACAAGCAACTGAGGATCGGCTGACCAGTGCCAAAGAACTTCCTTACTTTGAAGGCGACTTTTGGCCCAACGTGCTGGAAGAGAGCATTAAAGAGCTGGAGCAAGAAGAAGAAGAAAGGAAGAAGGAGGAGAGCACTGCTGCTACTGAGACACCAGAGGTAGCTGGCTGGGACATGGAGCACCTGCATTGGCACCGTCATCTGGCTGGCTGGGGTTGGTTGGTTGGGGGGAAGTCACATGGCCGAGGGCTCCTAAGAAGATCCAGACAAACACTTCCCATCCCCACCCTGCTGAAAATTGGAGCAGGGAAAACATATGCTGGAGGCACAAAAGAAGGAGAGGATCCAATTCAGGCGGGTACAGCTTGGTTGTTGCTCTTCTTTCTGTCCTTTGAGCAGGGAGGCCCCACCTCTTCCCCTTACAGACTTTCTCTGAGCAAGGAGAGGCTTGTTCAGAAAGTTCTCTTCTGTTCTTCTGGTGTGCATGGTAGGGTAACAAGAGTGCAGCCCACCTCTTAGGTTGGAGAAGGCTGCTCACAGGGAGTGCTATCGAGACATAGTTCAGATACAGCTCTGGTGCAGACTTGGCTACAGCATGCCACTTGGCTGCCTCACTATTTTTAATCTTCTGTGAGAGAATTCTCTCCTTTCTAGAACAGGGAACTCCTAAAGAAAGCACAATGCCCTACGTAGAGACTTGTGTATTTTAGTTAACACGAGGTGTATAGAAAACCAGAATACTTCAAGACATTTGAACAGCTCAGTTCCCAATCTGCTCACCAGTCATTTTCAGGCAGCCAGTTAATCAGCCGGCTGTTTAGCTGTTCGCAGCCTGTTTGTGCCGCAGGAATCAGAAGCCTCCTGTCAAGAAAGCTTCACTGAGGCCAGCATTACCAGGCGGTGGGAGATCAGAACCTGACCCTTCAGCAGATCACAAGGATCCTCCGATCTCCTGACTCTTTCAGGGGGTGGGAGGATGGATCAGAAGCCATTCACCTGGGAGACGGCGACTCCTTGGCTAAGTCCCAGCAACATTCCCTACCTCAGAGTGGCGGGGCAGGGGCGGGGAGGACAATAAAACCTCTTTGGCTATCAGGCTGGGACACAACATAGTTCCCCGAAAAAGTGATCAGACACTGACTAGCCCCAGCTGTTCACATTGATCAGCACCTATTGATGACACCCAGGTTCAGCATAGGATTTGATCATGAATTCTTGGCACTGGTAAGCAAAACACAAGCGGTTAAATTCCAAACAGCAGTTCCATGATATCCAGACAAATGTGTTTTGTGGGTTTGTTGTTCAGCACTGCTGGGAGATGGCATATCCTTCCCAAACCTCAGCTGGTTGCAGTGAATCAGCTGAGCAGCTTCTGGCTCTCTCTGACAGGGGAGCCAGACCGACAGCAAGAACGCGAAGAAGAAGAACAACAAGAAGACCAACAAGAACAAGAGCAGCAGCATCAGCAGAGCCAGCAAGAAGAAGCCCAGCTTGCCAAACGTCTCCAACGACCTTTCCCAGAAGCTCTACGCCACCATGGAGAAGCACAAGGAGGTACCAGTCAGGGTGGTTCCTTTTTCCCCTCCTGGTTGCCTCTCCAGGGAGCGTTGCGGAGCTCGGTGCCTTGGAGAAGAACCTTGAAGCTCGTTGCCCAGTCGGCAGGGAATAGCTGTTTCCATTTCCCCAGTAGATGGGGCTGTACTGTAGGCATTGGATGTGTCGCTGATATGGTCAGAGTTTTTGGACTAACCCCTGTCACTTTGCCCATGTCCCTGCAGGTCTTTTTTGTGATTCATTTGCATGCTGGACCGGTCATCAACACGCTGCCCCCCATTGTGGACCCAGATCCATTACTCAGCTGCGATCTGATGGATGGTCGCGATGCCTTCCTCACTTTAGCCCGGGACAAGCACTGGGAGTTCTCTTCACTCCGTCGCTCCAAGTGGTCCACGCTATGTATGCTTGTGGAGCTGCATACCCAAGGGCAGGATCGTTTTGTTTACACGTGCAATGAATGCAAACACCACGTGGAAACCAGGTGGCATTGCACAGTCTGTGAGGTGAGTGAGCGCAGTGGTTTTCTTGGGAAACTGTCCAGGACTGAATTGCCACAGGTTGCTCCATATCTGTCTTCGCATCCCAGAATGTGTTCCCTCTTGTTAGTTCTACCTTGCATGCTTGGGAAACCAGTGGGGTGCCTGGGGGCTTGAGGGGGCCCCTGCATGGAGTGAACGGTCTTGGCTCTCTTGTTGAACTGGAGCCCCTTGTGTAGGCATCCCTTGTGCAGAGAGTCATGGGAAGAGTAGAGAGGTGGCAGAGACTTTGCCTTGGAGAAAACCTCTCTGCCTTGACATCTGCTTGGCAGGACTGGGGCTGGCGTTGGAGAATGTTTCTCCCACACGCTGGAGAAGGGATGGGCTGCCGGGCCTGCTTGAGAAGTCTGATGTGTGTTTCTCTGTCTCTCTGTCTTCCTCTCAGGATTACGACCTCTGCATTAACTGCTACAACACCAAGAGCCATGAACACAAGATGGTCAAGTGGGGCCTGGGTCTAGATGACGACAGCAACAGCCAAGGAGAGCAGCAGTCAAAGAGTCCGCAGGAGTCACGCCGCCTGAGCATCCAGCGCTGCATCCAGTCCCTGGTGCATGCCTGCCAGTGCCGCAACGCCAACTGCTCCCTGCCGTCCTGCCAGAAGATGAAGCGGGTCGTCCAGCACACGAAGGGCTGCAAACGCAAGACCAATGGGGGTTGCCCTGTCTGCAAGCAGCTGATTGCCCTCTGCTGCTACCATGCCAAACACTGCCAAGAGAACAAATGCCCCGTGCCCTTCTGTCTCAACATCAAACACAAGCTCCGCCAGCAGCAGCTCCAGCATCGCCTGCAGCAGGCGCAGTTGATGCGGCGAAGGATGGCCACCATGACCACCCGCAACGTGCCTCAGCAAAGTTTGCCTTCTCCTACCTCAGCCACTCCTGGGACTCCAACACAGCAGCCCAGCACCCCCCAGACCCCCCAGTCTCACCCCCAGCCTTCCCCCGCCAGCATGTCCCCGGCTGGCTTTCCCAGTGGGACAAGGACTCAGCCTCCCCAGCCACCCATTTCAGCAGGCAAACCAGCCACCCCCATGACTGTGGCTCCTCCTCCCTCCCAGCCTCCCCCAGGCGCCGTGGAAGCAGCTCGACAGATTGAAATGGAGGCTGCCCAGCAGCAGCAGCAGCAGCAGCAACAGCAGCAGCTGTACCGGGTTAGCAGCAATGGCTTGCCTCCTGGCCGAGCAGGCATAGGGAGCTCAGCGGTGGGAGCTGTCAACTCCATGCAGCAGGTGGGCATGAATGTACCCCGGCCTAACTCGGTGAGCGGCCCAGTGATGTCCAACCTGCAGCCTGGGCAGTGGCAGTCCGCGCCCTTGCCTCAGCAGCAGCCCCTGCAGCCGGGCATGCCGAGGCCCGTCATGCCCATGGCAGCCCAGCCAGCTGTCTCTGGGCCCAGGATGCCCGGTGTGCAGCCACCACCCCGCAGCATTCCCCCCAACGCTTTGCAGGAGTTGCTGCGGACTTTGAAATCGCCGAGCTCCCCCCAGCAGCAGCAGCAAGTGCTGAATATTCTGAAGTCCAACCCTCAGCTCATGGCTGCTTTCATCAAGCAGAGAACAGCCAAATACGTAGCAAATCAGCCAAGCATGCAGCAACCCCAGCCGCCCCCTCCAGCAGGCCTGCATGCTCAGTCCAGCTTACAGAACATGAATGCGCTGCAGGCTGGGGGCCAGAGGCCCGGGGTGCCTCCTCAGCAGTCCGGCATGGGTGGCTTGAATGCCCAGAACCAGGCAGTTCTGGCCCCCAGTCACAATGCAAGCATGGCCAACATGAGCCCTCAGTACCGGGAGATCCTGAGAAGGCAGCTCCTGCAGCAGCAAGGCAGCCCTGGCCTCGCCACTCATAATCAGTTCCAGCCTCCGGCACCGGCCTCGGGAGGCTATTCCCAAGCCCTGCCGCAGCCGCAGCAGCGCCTCTCGCTCCAAGGGGGAGCCCTGGGACAGATGGCTCAGCTGAACCCGCTGGGAACAGACGTCAGCCCCAACATCCAGCAAACTTTGCAGCAGCGCATGCTGCAGCAGCAGCAGCAGCAGATGAAGCAACAGATTGGCGCCACAGCTCAGCCCAACCCCATGAGCCCCCAGCAGCACATGCTCTCAGGACAACCACCGCCGCCTCACCTTCCTGGCCAGCAGATCACCCCTTCCCTCAGCAGCCAGGTGCGGTCCCCAGCGCCAGTGCAGTCTCCCCGCCCTCAGTCCCAGCCGCCACATTCCAGCCCGTCGCCCCGGCTGCAGCCCCAGCCATCGCCCCACCACGCCTCTCCACAGACCGGCTCCCCGCATCCCGGGCTGGCGGTGACGATGGCCGGCTCCCTGGAGCAGGGACACCTGGGCACCCCTGAACAAAGTGCAATGCTGCCCCAACTCAACCCCCCCAACAGGAATGTGTTACCAAATGAATTAGCCCTGGTTGGCGACACTACAGGTGGTGACACACTCGAGAAATTTGTGGAGGGCTTGTAGCATCATGGGAGCATGCCGGCCTCTCCCAGAACACTTTGTACTGCAAAAAGACATCTCGCTTGATGTGAGACTGGTCCTTCACGTACCCACAGAAGGATGAATTGCTGTTTTAAAAAAATACAAAGAATATATATTTTTTGTTAAAGCCAACCAGGTGTGGTTCAGATAACCTGGTCTCCTTTCCTTTGTTGTTGATGTTGTTGTTGTGGGGTTCTTTTGTTCTGTTGTTACCGTTTACTTTGCTTTTTTTTAAAGAGGAAAACAAATCCATTATATTCATAAATTTTATTTGTACTTCCAAGACTAAGCAGTTGTGTTTGAGAAAGGAATATTATTTGGAAACTGTTTCCTGAAATAATGCAGCATTCTTCTAGCGTATCTTGCTCATTTTCTGATATGGTGCAGAAAGATTTTTTTTCTTAGGTTCAACTCTGCAGGTATCTGAAGTATTATGACCCCTGGAAAAAGACAGGAACCGACTCTTGCACACACAAACACGTATTGCAGACGCAGAAGCTGGTTTTGTTTCTCTGATGAAACTGGTTTTAGATTTTAAAAATAAGGACGGATCAGTTCTTTGTCTGCTAATTTTAATACAGAAGTATATTCTTTTCTTTCATTATTTGATGTGAAACTTGAAATGAGGAAAAGCAATTTTAGTGTAAATCATGCAAGCTCTATAATTATAAATACGGAAAATTCAACAAGATTCAATCACTGTATAGAAGGGGGGAACAAACATTTCTTACTTCTATCGCATATTGTTAAATAAACTGTGCAACAGCCAGAAAGGGGGGGGCCTCCTTGAACTCATGTACATGGTATTAACTCTTAGTGTTTGGGGGGTTTTTTGTTATGAAAATGCTGTTTTCAACATTGTATTTGGACTATGCATGTCTTTTTTCCATTGTATATAAAGTATTGCTTAAAAGTGATATAAATTACTGAAGTTTTTTAACATGTATTTTGTTCTTTTAAATCCATGTAAGAATGTTTTAAGGTTTTTATTTATTTATACCTATTTTGGATCATGTTCTTTGTAATGATTTGGCTATAATTATTCACACCCTCATTACACGACCCCGGCCAGTGGACTTCACAGGCAGCATCCCTGGGTGCTCTTAGAGAAACGGGGAAAAACCCATAATTGGCTCCCCTTTTCCCTCCTTGAGTGTTAATGGGAATAAATCATTAATCATCTTTTTAATAATCTACAGTTTAGAGAAGAGTCACCCATCGAACTTCCTGAATTAAGTCAGGGCCACTTTGAAAGGCTGAGAGAACAAAAGTCTTTCTCTAGCGCAGAAGTGGGGCCAAGCCCCAGAAGGCTCAACAGGGGACAAAGCAGGACAAAAATGACACTTCCGTTGGTTCTTGGTGCTCTGGGTGGTCTGCTTGGGTTTTTGTATGGGGAATTGCTGCTTCCTTTCATCAGACCATTTTGTAACACTGAATAAGACGCGAGACTCCATCTCTCCTGCCCCCCTCAGTGAGCTTTACGGGAAACAGTTGAACCCACCGTACATTTCAGATGCCCAGATGTGAGGCGGCGATAGTTGTCAAACCCCTCCTCGCCCCAATGGGATGGAAAGCCCTGATGCTGTGTCTTATGTTGTGTACTTATTAAGGGCAGGCCGGGGGGGGGGGGGGGGGGCCCCTGTTTGTGATCAAAGAGACAAAACTTGAAATGTGCTGGTGTTTTTAATAAAGCTGGTAAAAATACATTGAAGGATGGTCCTAGTTGGCTCAGTGCCCTGGTAGGGTCAGTGGAGGTTGGCAGGGTGGGGCAGAAGGCCCTCGGGTCACCACTAATTGAAATAATTATGCGGCGGGTGGTGTGATGCAGTAGGCCCTTCTTTGCCTGAGCTCCTCACCCAGTTACAGTGAGATTGTCCTTGTGAGGCCAGTGGTCTGGCCCAGTCAAAGGCAACTTCAGGTCTCTAGTGGTGTTCTGCTAGGCTGCTGCAGCAGGGGCAGGGAGTGTGAAGAGCATGTGATGCCGGACAGGGTACTGGTGCAAGAGGCATTGCTGCTCTCCAGCTCTGCAATGACCCTGTTGAGATATGGTGAGCAGAAGTACTATTTCAAATGAGGTCACACCATAGATCTCGCCAGGGGCATGATGATGTCAGCTGTCCATCTGCCTGGTTTTCATGGGCAGTCCCACATTGGAACTGCACAAGTGTCAGTCATCTATGGAGAATTCTGATAAGCTTTCTGAGAAGATCTGCAGTATTGAGTGCTTTCCCCCCTCCCCTTTCTGGGTGGAGCCAGCTTTTCCTGCCCTAATGGTCACTTTCGCCACTGAGGAGTCAGCCAACCCTTTTGTTTTGGTAACCCCTAGTCTTCAGCTTCCATTGATGAGGCTATTAAGGTGCTGCTACCTTCTTCCTCTAGGACCTGTGTGGAATAGTGGTTAAGTCAGGGGCGTAACGAGGCAGCCCTGGGCAAACTGTAGCCCTGGGCAAAACCTGAGTTGGATGCCCCCCCCCCCCCCATGGGCGGCCACTCCACCACGACCAAATTTATTTTTGCACCAGGACATTGGTGCCTGCAGGGGGTGCATTTTTAGACATATCAGCACCAATATTTCAGCATATCATCAGGAGACTGTCCTTATGCTACTCCCCAGGTTTGGTGAGGTTTGGCTCAAGGAGTCCAAAGTTATGGACTCCCAAAAGGTGTGCCCCATTGTTTCCAATGGGAGCTAATAGGAGATGGGGACTACAGTTTTGAGGGTCCATAACTTTGGCCCCCCTGAACCAAACTGCACCAAACTTGGGGGGTGCCATCATCTCCAGATGATACCCTGAAATTTTGGTGCCGATACATCCAAAAATGCTCCTCCTGCAGGAACATCCTAGAAATTTGCCCAAGAATCTTTGTTCTGCATTGAGTTTTCTGCATTGCTGTCAATGGGGGTTGCAGGCTGTGGGGGGCACATTTCCGAAGGCACAGTCTCAAAACTTTCAGGGTCTCATCAGGAGACTGCCCTAATGATACCTCCCAAATTTGGTGCAATTTGGTTCAGGGGGCCCAAAGTTATGGACCCTCAAAACTGTAGCCCCCATCTCCTATTAGCTCCCATTGGAAACAATGGGGGATAGGGGCACCCCCTTTAGGAGTCCATAACTTTGGACTCCCTGAACCAAACCTCACCAAACTTGGGGGGTAGCATAAGGACAGTCTCCTGATGATACGCTGAAATTTTGGTGCCCTGGGCAGCTGCCCACCTTGCCCAATGGGCATTACGCCAGTGGGTTAAGTGCTTGCACTTCCACTAACACGGTCAGGATTTTGAGCCCCCTGTGGGTCAGATATCCTGGCAGCTGGCTCATGGTCAACTCATCCATCCATCCATTTCTTGGTCGGTACATGAGTACCTAGCTCATAGCTAGGGGGTAAAGAATAGCTGGGGAAAGCAATGGCAAGCTACCCCGCAAAAACGGCTTGCCTATGAAATCACTGCTTGCAGTGTACCCCAGGGTCGGACACGACTGAAGGGGAAACTTTACTGTTACCTTCTTCCTCTTTGTTGCCACCACAACTTTATGCCGCAGAGGACACTTGGCTGCCAGACGCAACCTGGGCCCACATGTGGATAGGCTGGCTGACAAATGGAGGGGAAATTATCCTCATTAAAAAAAAACAAAGTCTATGCCAACAGCTCTATTGCTGTGAACCTGCAAGAAAAAGACCTAGAGCTCCCTCACCTTCTTTATTAAGGCAGGATCATGTCCCTGGAATATCTGAATCCAGGCATTTCTACAGCTGTCACTCCCATTCACCATCCACTGAGTCTGTCGTGACTCAGGCAAAGAAACAGAACAGAACTCTTCACAACCTGGGCACGATGCTCTGCCAGATGCTCCCCAACCCTTCTGGCTGAGGACATTCAAAGCCAAATTAAACAATTGCATGGCATGGCTAGAGCTTTAAAACTACTTGTGCACATGCCAAATCCAGAAAACAATGATCCTATTCTGGATTCTTTGCATGTCTCTGAGTGTCACCTACTTTTTATGAGTGATGCAGAAGATTTCCACGATTTGCTTATGAACAGTCACACTGTCAATTTATTGTTTTGCCTTGGTCTTGCAACTGCACCCAGGGTATTGTCATGCCTCTGAACTGTTCAGTAACAAGACTCTGTGTTCAGATGATTTCTTTATTATGAAACAGCACCAGGAATAAGCATTTAGATTTCCATTGCCAGAACTAAGCATAACCAGAAATGTCATCCCCCACATCATGTCACTCCTCCCTACCAGTTCCCAAGGGGGGAGGGGTGGCACCCCTCCAGTCCCATGGTCCAGAGAAGAAATTACCTCCCCATGGGGTCAAAACAGCCTACTTTCCACACTACTAACAGAGCTACTCCACCACACTCTGAGGCAGTGAATTCCACTGTCGGATCAGCCCTCACTGTCAGGAGGTTTTTCCTGATGTTTAGGTGGAATCTCTTTTCCTTCACCTTGAACCCATGACTCCTGGTCCTAGTCTCTGGAGCCACAGAAAACAAGCTTGCTCACTCACCAACATGGCATCCCTTCAAATATCTAAACATGGTTATCATGTCACCACCTAAACTTCTCTTCGCCAAACTAAACATACCCAGCTCCCTAAGTCTCTCCTCATAGGGCATGTATTCCAGACCTTTGACCATTTTGGTTGCCTTCCTCTGGACATGTTCCAGCTTGTCAATATCCTTGAATTGTGGTGTCCAGAACTGTACACAATATTCCAGGTGAGGTCTAACCAATGCAGAATAGAGGTACAATTACATCCCTTGATGTTGACACTCTACTCCTATTGATATAGCCCAGAATCGCATTGGCTTTCTTGGCCACTGCATCACACTGCTGACTCGTGTTCAGTTTGTGGTCTACTATGACTCCCAGATCCCTTTTGCATGAAGTGTTGCCAAGCCAGGCATCACCCACCCTACATCTGTGCATTTGTTTGTTTTGACCCAGCTCTTTAATCTGTCCAGGTCATCTTGAATCCTGACTCTATCCTCTGGGGTATTAGCTACCCCTCCTATTTTGGTGTCATCTGCAAATGTGCAGATTTGATTAGCATGCCTTCTGTTCCATCCTTCAAGTCGTTGATAAAAATATTGAATAGCCCTGGCCCAGGACAGAACCCAGTGGCACCCCACTAGTCACTTCTTTCCACAAGGAAACTGAGCCATAGATGAGCACCCTTTGAGTTCAGTCAGTCCACCAATTACAAATCCATTCACTAGCTTACAAAATAATATTATGGGGCACTTGTCAAAAGCTTTACTAAAATCAAGGTGTGCTACGTCCACAGCATTCTCTTCATCTACCAAGCTTGTTACTATCAAAAAAAGAGGTAAGATTGGTCTAGCATGACTTGTTTTTTCAGAAACCCATGCTGACTTTTTGTGATCACAGTATTCCCTTCTAAGTGCTGGCAGACCATCTGTTTAATGATCTGCTCCACAATCTTCCGTCGTCGCCCTGCCTGTCTAGCAGGAGCTTGCAGGGCCTGTGCTCTAGCCCCAGCTTCGGGCACTACAGGTTGTTGAGTGCCCACCAGCTGCGGTTGGACCATCACCAGGGCGCCCACTGGGGGCTCCCCAGGAGCCAGGCATAGATCCATCAATTGCTGTTGCAACAGACGAAGGCATCAAAAGTACCATACAAGCAAAGCCAATTCTGCTGAAGCTGGCAGTCACAATCCCCTTTATCTCCAAAGCAAACCCCCGTCCCAGTTTCCCAAGAATTTGTGAAAAACAGCCTTTGGAGCTAAAGTGCCCCAAGGTCACAAGCAGATAGTCAGAGAAAACCACCTGGGTTCCCGCTCCCCAACCCCCCATGACAACAAAAGCAACGTTACCATGGGACAGGAGGATCAAGGGAAGCCTAGTTGTCTATGAGCATGTGAAGCCATAAAGCAAAGATCAAGGGAACAGTGTGCAGATAGCAGGGGTAACAACAGGCTGGTTACATTGATCTCAATAGTAGCAGCGATTTGTTGTTTTAAGCTGGCACATGGTTCTGAGGAATGCCTCTCAATCAACCAGATAGCATCCCCCTGACAGTTGCAGGTCAGCTATGCAGAAGAGGACCTTATTTATCCACCTGCAACCTCTGAGGCTTACAGGGGAGCTGAAAATTGGGACATAAATACATTGGACCCTTTAAAGTTGTGCAGGTAATCAATGCTGTTGCTGTTGAACTGGACTTACCAAAAATTTTATGTGGTATACATCCTTTGTTCCATTGCAGCTTGCTAAAAAAGGCATCCCTGGCAGACCGTCGGCATCCAAGATTGCCCGTGCCCTCACTTAAGTGGATTGGAGAAGATATGCATCGTGAAGTGACTTCTATCATAGATTCTTGGGTTTATAGATGTCAGTATTTGGCCTCCTGGGTTCATTTTCCATCAGGAGTCAATGAATGGGTTAATGTATCTGATGATTCCAGAAGGCCTACCCTTTTTGACTTCTTGGAAGGTGGCCCAAACGTCTCCCTATTCACAGAAGCCCACATAGAACCTTTAAGAGGGATTCAGACATTGGAGCCAGGGAAGCCTCCCACAAAGCGAGAAGCCCACACTTGCCTGGCCTCAAGAGTGAGAGTGGCACAGGCCTTACAGGATACAGAGGCACGGGAGCCTCTCTGAGGCAGAGAAGGCATTCCTGATGGGCATCTTTCCTGCCCATCCTGACACCACACATGGTGCAGCTCTCAAAAAGGGCTTCTTTAGCTAAATCCGTCGTGTTCAAGATGAAGAAGCAACAGAGGACACATCTAACCACCGTGGCGGCAGCAGTAGAAATGAGAAGATGGCCCTCCTCCACCTCTCACCACGTGGCTGGCTGGGGAGCACCCTCTACAGGAGTGGAGGAGGGGAGAGAGTGTCGACTCCGCTGGCCAGCGACAGCAACTGAGTTGAATAAAAGCTTTCTAATCAGACCGTGGCTGGCCTGCGAAAGCGCAGTCGCCCAGCAAGGGACTGCATAGAATGCCCACAACAATGAGCAACTATTTATAAACAAGAGGCTGGCATAGAATGGTTCTTATATACGAGTGGTTACAGTATCTTCATAAGTGCAACAAGTTTGGCTCAGGTAACTAGCCTACTTTCTTCAAGATGTTACATTAAATTTATTTTAAATAAACATACTAGTGGTGATGCTATATTCAGTTGGTCTTAGTATTAGGTTGAAAAGAGCTACTTTTTACCATCAGATAAGTATTCAGGAACAGTTCCTCAAATACTAGCTTCTAGTCAATCCTCTCTGCCAGACATGCCTAGCCCCCACATTGCTTCAAAGACCAGGAATTCCAGCTTCAAATCCAATTCCCCTCCTCATCGCTGCATTAAAAATCCCACTCTCATAAGCTTCCCTGCTTAATATCAGAGCGGGGTTTTTCTCAAGAGTAAAACAATCAAGCAACCCACGTGTTTACTGAGTGTCACTGTTTTTGTTTTCACCAACATTCAACACAAATGGCCCATAAGCACCAAATACCTGACCTCAGTTTTCCAGCAATGGGCAAATAGACGATGGATCTGTTTGCTTAAACCAGCAACGACAGATGCCATTTTTTTCTGTTTTGAGAGCAGGGTGTCGGCAGGAATTCACTAGGCAATGCATTCCAGTTCCACTGAGGCACACGTTCCCATATATGTTTACAAAATTTATAATATAGTGTCACAGTGCAATTTAAAAAGTGCAATAAAAAGCATTCAAATTACAATAGAACTCAGAACACAGGAAGAAAAGCACATCTCAATTCAACACTTCTCTTAATATTCTAATCTCATTTTAAACAAGACACTGAGAGTCGAGTATAATTAGTCCAATAGTAAACAAGACTCGAAGCCAAGCACAAGCGGTTTTCGCGATAAGAAGTGTGCTTTCAAAGGATTATTTCTTCAAGGCACAAAGCCTCCTTCTCAACGTAGCTTGAGTTGAATCACACTCCTAGGCTTTCTTGAGTTTGAAACTGTAACCCACCCTGATAACCAAAGTGACTTGCACTGTAATAAGTCTCACATTAAATATATGTGTATTTTTATAATATACCTTTATATAATAGGTTGTTTTTAATTGCACTGTGACACTTTATTATCAATTTCATAAATATCTATTGGTTGTCTTTTTGTATGCAGCAGTGAGTGAATTGCAATTGTATTTCATTTGTACTTGGCCGCTCTCGGTTATGGTGTTTTCTTTACCTATATATGTTTATCCCATTCCCTCTGCACAATGAAGTCAGCCAACATTATTTCAGAGAGGGCAAACTGAATGATCCCTATTAGAGCAGTAGGTCTTTGTGTCCAGTGCTGTCCAGAGGACAGTTCCTACCACTCCCTCAGGAAGAGGACCTCCTTCTAGTGAGAGCTACGGTCCATTACGATACCCCATCCTTACTTAACAGCTTGGAGGATCCAGCAGTGAATAGGGGGCCAGACAGAGTGCAAAAAGTCTTTACTCCTCATGAAAGTTTTCTACTAGAAAATCATATGCTTTGAAATGTGTTAGTTTTGTTAGATGGGGTGTTCAGAGCGGGAAAAAACCCCAGAATGTTGTGATTTACCTGCTGCATTTGAATATTTACGTCACTTGAAAGACTTTGAACTCTCTAAATCAAACATTGACATATATTTAGCTCGTTTCTCAGCGTTTCATGCTAGACTCTGAGGTGTTTTTTTGAGACATCCTTTTTTGAAACATTTCTTCTAAGAGCTCAATAACATCAAAGGACCCCAGTCAAAGCAGCAATTACCATCAGTGGAGCCTCTCCTTTGTAAGGACAAAGGACTTCAGACTCCCTTCCTGAAAACAGTGGTGTGTTCTTCACCCTTGCTAAAGAGAACACAAATGCAAATCATTTACCTTCTCTACCATCTTCCCAACTTCCGTTAGCAGTCCTTTTATTCCTTTGTAATTTAATAGGCCTTGCTGGTTGGTTTCCTGCTCAAGATACATTATTTGTCTCAGTGATTTTAGCAATCACTCAAATTCTCTTCTGCCTTCTGTATATCTCAATGGTGTAGATCAGCCACTTTCTGAAAATGGTGCTTGGTTTTGAAATTCAGTGTTTCTGATTTGAATTTTACGGGAACTTTGCAACGGCACGAATGCTGATCTTAACAACACTGTGGTCAGTGTTCCCCACTGGTGCACCAACACGTCTTGGGCTCCACTCGGAACCAAGGCCAAGATCCCCACTCCGCTGGTTGGCTCTGTGGCCAGCTGTTCCAGTGCACAGTTATCTATGATGACCAGGAACCTAATTATTACAAAGTACATCAGCAAGTCACAAAAAATTCACAGCAGGCATGTTTTACAAAAAAAAAGCCATCTTTCATTATATGTCATGGCAACATTTACAGTAGACATGTGATGGGGCACTGATGGTTTTGCTACTGAGGTAAGACTGTGCTGAAGCAAGACTACCCTGAAGAAAATTAATTTGGGTGTAGAAGACACTCCTCCCCCACCCCAGGTGCTCCTGGTGTTTTAGAGACCCAAACTCACAAGAGAGGGGTCTTTTTCCTCATAAAGAAAGATCCCTGCCGAGAACTCTGCCCTGACCCGAGCTGGCCACCCAGTCTCTCCGGCAGAAGAAGCACAAACCAAGAAAGCCGGAGGCCCACTCAGTATCTGCCCCTCCCCTGGCGCCCATTCCGCTGGCGTTTCTCCCGCCGTGTTTCTGCCGTGGTAAAGGTAATGCAGTGAGTGTCCAGGAATTCTAACAGTCTGCCCAGACCAATCCTGATGTCATTCTGCTTCAGTTCAGACTGCAGTCCCGTCAATTCAAAAGGCTCGTACAGCAGAATCTGGCGGCAGAGAGCTGGCCTGGAATGGATATACTGGCGCAAGGCCACCAGCTTGTCTGCCTCACGGCGGCTTGACTGAGAGGGTGAGATATCTTCCTCCTCCTCTTCGGTCTGCATGCTGGTTTCAAACTCTGTGGAAGAACTAGGAGCAAGGAAGGGAACAGAAAAGCTCCATCAGTCAAGAAGAGGAAGCTTGGACTAACCAACCTAACCCTTCTCTCCCAACGGGGGTGCAAGACTGTCAGATGCTTTGCTAATTCAAACTTTCTTGTATCACAGTAATAATTATTTCCAAACTAGAAAAAAGGGATTGTGCTCTGGTTGCCGAACGGTTTAACTGAAAGGCAGAAGAGGAGCCAGACGACATAGTCAGCCTCCTCTTTCAAATTCAGCACAAAGAACTACTAGTCACAGCACTCTACCACGCTGAGTGGACCTCAGTTTCCACCAGTTCAGGTGCAGTGGTGGGATTCAAATAAATTAACAACTGGTTGTTTACAAGCACCATTTTAACAACCAGTTCTGCCGAAGTGGTGGGAACCTGCTGAATCCCACCACCGTTCGGGTGCCCTATTTGGCCAACAATAGCCCTGTCTTCCATAAATCTGTCCATCCAGCCCTTTTTATAACTCTCTACGCTGGTGACTTTTACCAGAGCTCAGGGGCAGCCTTTACGATTCCCTTCTCTGCCATGAAGTAGAAGATGGTGATGGTGGTAACACAGTACTGTTACAGAAAATCCCTCCTTTTGTATGCGTTAAGGGTTTTCTTGCCTGAAATCAGATTTGCTACAGATCTTGAAGTGGCAAGAGGGAATGTCTGATCATATGATCAGATTTGCTCAGCGGTTGCACTGAATTAAACTGTTTATTTCCAAGTACCTGCACAGCATCATAGCCTTGGATGTATGAGGCTGCCTTCTGCCATTCGCCCACTTTGAATAGGAGAAGGGTCGTATTCACACGCTGCTACCTTTCACCTGGAGATGTCAGCCCCTGAATGTGGGGACCTTCCAACTCGCAGGCATGAGCTCTGCCCTGAAGCCACCCCCTAACCTCTCATCCCTCCTTAATCTGAAATGATTGTTCTCCGAAAAAGAGGCCAGCGCCCCTTTGAACCCTTGGCACCAAAGCTGCCCTAGTTTTGGCCACAGAAGTCCCTTTTTTCCCTTGGCAAACTTATCTTCTCTTAAAAAAATTTGAAAGTAAGAAATGAAACTTAACAATAGCAAATGTGGAGTGTTTCTGCTTATACCAGTGGTTCCCAAGCTGGGCTTTTACGTAATGTGTTTGCCATTATGGGGGTATAACTTTAAGGAAATGGGTTGCTGTTAGGTCTTGGAACCTTAAGCCAACAAATGGACTCTGAAGTATTGATCAGTAGCATTTATTGAGCACGCATCAAAGCATGACACTGGTAAAGCCAGTTCTGTCGAAGCTGGCATTCACAGTCTCCTTTATCCCCTGAGTGAGCCCCCCTCCCGTTTTCCCAGGAATTTGTGAAAAACAGTCTTTGGAGCTAAGGTGCCCCAAGGTTGCCAGCAGATAACAAGTGAAAGCCACCTGGCTTCCTGCCCCATGAGATAACAAAAGCAACGTTGTTCCCATGGGACAAGGGAGTCAGGAGAAGCCTAGTTGTCTACAAGTGTGTGAAGCCATAAAGCAAAGATCAAGGAAAGAATGCGCAGATGGCAGCGGTTGCATATATCTCAATAGGAGCAATGTGTTATTTTAAGCGAGATGCATGGTTCCGGGAATGTCTCTCAATCAACTAGGTAGCATCCCCCTGACAGTTGCTACGTGACTAAACAAAAGTTGGGAACCACTGGTTTATACCCACTGTTTAGCATATATATTTTGGAACATAAACAAGACCCAAATGCATAAAAGTTTTGGATTGATCCAGATTTCTTCATGTTTTATACACTATTTCTTTTCACTGCTTGCAGGTGCGCAGGTGAGTGAAATGGCTGCGCCCCAGGCCCACCGAAGTTCGGGACAGGGCACAGTTGGGTTGGCCTGCCCCCAAGCTCCTCGTGGAGCTGGGAGTGGGGCCAGCCGGGTTCTACTGGCTCCCAAACTCCACGTGGAGTTGGGGAGCAGGAGAGCCTGTTTGATTCTGGCTTCAGGTGGACCAGGTTCAGCTTTATTAAGGTCGACCCCAGCCTCCCTGATGCCAGAATCAAACTGAGCCTCTGAGCTCATTAGCTCCATGAAGCTCCATGAAGCTCTGTGGAACTTGGGGCGTGAAGCTCCATGAAGCTCTGTGGAACTTGGGGCGTGAAGCCAAAGTATAAAACTGGAGCCAGTGAGCTCCGAGGCTCAGTTCAATCCTGGCCTCAGGGAGGCTGGGGTCATGCTCTAGACTGCAGGCTTGAAGCCTGCTGTTTAAAGCTGGACCAGGGCCACCTGAAACCAAAATCGAAGGGGGCCTCTCTGCTCCCAAACTCCATATGGGAGAGGCAGGCTGGCTGGCCTTGTGTCAGGATGTGCTTCCTCCTTCCATCAAAGAAATGCCCCTCAGGTGAAGGCATTCACACCTGCTCAGAGGAGCTCCCTCTCCTATGTTAATAGACCTTTCCTCTTTCCTTCCTTCCTTCATTTCCTTTCCTTTGATGCTTTGATAACAGGAATTAACCTGTCACCAGCTCCAAAGGGGGCAGTGGCAGGTGGCTGATTTTTCGCTGCTCTGGCCTTGGGGATGCTCACCTCCCCAATGGCTCTTTCTTTCCACTGTACCTTTCTTACAATTCATGGGAAAAGGGAGGGGGGATGGTTGCTGCATGGGGATAAAGACAGCGGCAATTGCAAGTGTGATCAGAACTGGCTTTTGCAAAACCGGGTACGTGCTGTTGTTTCCAATAAAGACTTCTGGTCAAGAAGCTAGAGTCCTTTGTTGACTTCAGCCACAGAGCATGACATTGTGCTCCCAGCTTGGGAGTGGGGCCAGTCCTACTAGTCATGTTCAACTACAAACTTGGCAGGGAGCTAGAGGAAGGGGTGCAGTTGTCCAATGCGCCCGGCACGTGACCATCAGGAGTGGTGCCAGGGCCTCAAGCCTCCCATCCCACCCCCACCCCCCCAGGCCCTCTCTAACTATGCTACTAACTGTTTGGGCTTGTATAAAAATTATTCAGGCTGACAGAAAATACCGTATATACTCGAGTATAAGTCGAGCTTTTGAGCCCTGTTTTAAGGCTGAAAAATGCCCCCTCGGCTTATACACGAGTCCTGCTTACCAGCTGGCTCTTCAGGCCTCTGCTGTGGCTGGGTGTGTGGCCAGGACGACCTCCCTGCAGCTGCACAAGCCTGGGGGAGGTGGAGGGAGCTCCTTATTTGGGCAGTGACTCCCCCTGATGTCATTGCCCAAATAAGGAGCTCCCTCCACCTCCTGGTTACCTGGGCTTCTTCAAACCCAGCTGGGAGGTGGAGGGAGCTCCTTATTTGGGCAGTGACATCAGGGGGAGTCACTGCCCAAATAAGGAGCTCCCTCTGCCTCCCGGCTGCCTGCACCTTGCTCTACATAATGCGAGTCAATACGTTTCCCCAGGTTTTGCTAGTAAAATTAGGTGCCTTGGCTTATACACGAGTCGGCTTATACACGAGTTTATACAGTAATATTAAGGCTGTGGAAGAGAAAGCCAAAATTACAAAATTAACTACAGCTAGTAAAAATAATTAAAATTAATGGACAAGGATAGATTTTAAGCAATTTTAATTAAGTTTAATTCAGTTACTTTTGATTTGTTGATTTATCTTAGTTTGTCTTTGAAAACGCCGCCTCCTACTGCCACTTCCATCACTGCAATCTCTTTCCTCCTCTGCATACCCAAAGTTAGTGAATGGCTGGGTTTTGCGGCTATGATGAGCCCCAGTTAGACTGGCCTAAGAACAGCAGCCCCAACCCAGTCCCTTACCTCTGCAAAATGACAGACATGTCACCATCCACCCTGGAGAGTCCGTCTCCCTTCGGACATGGTGCCAGAGCCTGGCCTCCTCGAACAGGATTCTCCACTGAGCTCTTCAGCCTCCCTGATCCAGCTGGCAGACAAATGCCCTGCTTGGCCATTTGCCCTCCCTGATGGTCTGCTCCACAGGAACCCCTGAAGCCGCCTCCAGCCAGACGCACTTGTGGAAGTCCAGGAAAGCTGGGCTGTTGCTTGGGAAAGTCACTGGAGGCAGCTGCTGACGCTGGTCTTTGGGGGGCTGCTTTGGACCCCTGGCCCAAGAGAGGCTGTGAGGATGTGGAGTCAGGTCTTTGGTGAGTGTACTGAAATATCTCCTTCAGTTTCAATACCATTTTCTTCTTGGGCAGAGCACGGACCCCAAACCTAGGGCAAAGAGCCAAGGATCAGAACGGCAACAGCTGGCATTCACAACTTTTAAAACCTGTTTCTATGCTGACAGAACCAACCTCCTCAGCTCTTTCTTGAGCTCCGGAGTCTCCATGATAGAGTAAGATGGAATAGGAGTTTGCGGGGTTGTGTGCGGCGCTTCCCTCTCTCGGCAGGCAAGATCTGTAGGAGAAGGTGGATACAATAACAAGAGCACGCAGAAGCCATGACCACCACAGACATTTCTTCCGCATCACACATTCAACAGTTTCCTTTTCCCCTGGTCCAAACTTTGAGGGTGGTCTTCAGGTGAAGAAAGAGGTCAGGTCAGGAAGACAGCTAAAGGAGGAAGTGTAGGAACAGCGATTTCAGCTACATTGAGGAATGTTTCTAAATTGTAAAAAAACCCACCATCTTTGGAATGGAGGTCTGCTTGAGAGCTGCTTTTAGCTCTGGCATGTAGACCTGCTGGGAAGCTGGAGCCACATCATCTGAGTCAGCCCGGCATGGCCAGAGGGTGGGGGAGCAAACTGAGGCTCCCTATGTGAGAAGCGGCAGAGGTTTTTTTTCCTGGGGCAGAGGCAACCAGGCTGTGCAAATGAGAGTTTAGTGAAGATAAATGCAAAGAGGCACATGAGTGAACTCCAAGAGACGAGGCTTCTGGGAAAGGATAAACAAGCTTTGTTTAGCATCAGGACTAGGAAGGCTTTGGGCTCCCTCAAGAAATAATGATTTGAAGGCTTAAGAGTTTCCTCAATAAAGCCAGCCAGGCAGAAAGGAAGTATAGCTGGGACCAGGAGACGGGGCCCCTCCCTCCTCCACACTGTTTTCCAGACCCCAAGCCTGCCAGGGGGAACATTATGTGCCCTACCAGAGGGCAGCAGTTGGGCACATGCAGGCACCTGACAGAGCAAATACACACACACACCCCCTGAGTCACTGCATCTCCAAAGATGGCGTAAGGGGAACAGTCCCAATCCAAACTGGGCTCCTGCAGAACTTCCACATCAGGAGCTTGTCTGTCATTTCACAGAGCAACTGATTGGTCACTGTGCGGGACACGATGCTGGATGAGATGGACCCTCCCCAGGCTGACCCTGCAGGGCTCTCTTTATCTAAGGCTGCCTAAAGGCCTCTCAGTTATTCAAACCCCAGACCGCAGGGCCAACAATGCCAGCAGCAAGTCCATCGCTCATCACATCCAGCCAGGGCCGCCTGCCCAGCTGGGCCCAGGGAATGGCCAATGCTTCCTCCATGGAGGCTGTTAGGGAACCCCTGCTCAGTGAGTTCCCTCCAGAAGGGCCCTGGCACACATGTCCCCTTCCCAGGCAAGGGGCCGAATCAAGCAAGTCTCACAGCCACGCTGAGTAGCAGAAGCAGCTGCTCCAGTGGCATAGGAGGTTAAGAGCTCATGTATCTAATCTGGAGGGACCGGGTTTGATTCCCAGCTCTGCCACCTGAGCTGTGGAGGCTTATCTGGGGAATTCAGATTAGCCTGTGCACTCCCACACATGCCAGCTGGGTGACCTTGGGCTTGTCACAGCTTCTCGGAGCTCTCTCAGCCCCACCCACCTCACAGGGTGTTTGTTGTGAGGGGCGAAGGGCAAGGAGATTGTAAGCCCCTTTGAGTCTCCTGCAGGAGAGAAAGGGGGGATATAAATCCAAACTCCTCTTCTTCCTCTTTTACCATTTTAATAACACATTAGCCCAAAATATACTTTATAAAAACGCTTTAAACAAATAATAGCTAAGAACAATAATTGCAATTATTTCATCTCTGTTTTTCTCTACAGGCCACTATTTAGTCACTTAACAAAACTCATCTTTAAAGTAGAATGGTTGTAATAAAAATACTGCTCCACTGACTTGAACAGAGACCTCAAAAGAACTTTGCCTCAAGTAACACAGGGAGTGATGCTCCCGCAACCTCGTCCAGGTGTGTCTGTTTTCTTCAGTTTAAGCTCTCACTCTCCTCACACAGTTTGCTGCTCTCCTAATTTTATTCCCTTTGGGGGACTGTTGAGCTTGAAGCCTTCTGTCGTTCTTGTCTCAACCCCCCACTCCCCTTTGCCAAAGCGATGCCCAGGACCTGGGGAAGAGTTCCTCCCCCTGCAGGGGAATATTCAGCAAACCCAGTGGGCTGACCTGGAAGTGCATGCCAGCATACCTGCCAACCGGCCATGGGAGACAATTCATGGCTAGTCTCTTGTCCTATCTCAAAAAGGATAGTGTAGAACTGGGAAAACACAAGGCAGCTGTGACTATCAAAATCTCAGTGAAGACAAGGCTACAGTGCTGGAGGCTTTTTAGTTTAAGAAGGAAACGATGATTAATCTTTACAGCTATATAAAAGCTAGGCACAGTGTGAGAACGATGAGAACTTTCTCTGATTTTCTTGTAATACAAGAGCTAATGGCCACCTAATGAAATTGAGGGGTAATAGATCTGGCTCAGAAGGAGGCAGGTATGTCTAGCAACACATGATAAATGAAACTGGAGGTCAGAAGACTCGGACAGGTCATTAGCTTTAAAACCCAGCCTGGAGAAAAGAACTGAGCCGTAGCTGAAGGACTTCTTCTCAACATTCAAGCGACCCGTATCTCTTTACAGCTGTTGCTTTCATGTCTCACTGGTGAGGGAATCTGACGAGATGACTCTATTCGGGCTGAGTCAGTGCGGGAAACTGGCTCCAGCAGCTCCTCTCCTTCTCTTGGCTGTGGCATCCAAGTGCTGGCATGAAGGAGGAAGGGCTTCTGCATTGCCAAGCAAGGGCACTCCCCTACACACACAAGCACACACCACCCATGACTTAAGGACCACCTCTGGACTGTACGGTGGACAACTGCCAGCACTCGAAGCACAGATGTGGAAATTCCAGTCCAGAGTTCCCCATTTGCAGCTTCCTCCCTTCATCACACACTCAACAAACAACATTCTGTGCCTAGTTATGACACGTGTGAGCAACGAACCCATAAAGAGGCCTGGGACTGGCACCAGGGCTTACCAGGCGTCTTGTGAGAAGGCACCGGAGCAGACGGACAGCCTCTGGCTGAGTGGCAGGTGTCTTGCGAGCAGGCACTGGAGAGGACAGCCAGCCTCTGGCTGAGCGGCAGGACCTCAGACACATCAGACTGATCCTGAAAACGCCGCCTCCGACTGCCACTTCCGTCACCGCAATCTCTTTCCTCCTCTCCATACTCAAAGTGGGGCAAAGGTCCATTGCCAGCTGTGCCACTCCCACCTGGCAGCATGCCACCCACCATAAGCAAGGATCTTGGTGAGCTGCCCACTTGGCAGTCACCGATTTGGGAAGCCACCAAAGAGGTGTCGTCTTCAGAAAGCGGCAGATCCGCCTCCAACACGGAGCTGCCCCAAGTCAGCAGCGGAGCGGCCTCAGCCTCGTCTTCACTGTCCTCCACAATCACCACGTCAGGCACAGCCTTTCCTCCTCCTGGTGATGGAGAACGGAGACCCCGTGGCAACCCGGCCCGCAGAGGATGCCTCTTTGGGGAAGGGATGATGGCTGGTTCCTGGGCTTCAGGGCTGGAGGCCAAGCCAGGCTTTGCAATTTGCTCATGATCTGGGCCCCTTTGGCTTAGCAGAGGAGTGCCTGGCAACAGCATCTTCCGGCTGCCGGCACCTGCCTCCCCAACTGGAAGCGATCCCAGCAGCACCTCCCTCGTGCCCTGGCAGCAGGGAATGTCCTCTCCCAAGCAAAGTTTCGCAGCTCCAGATGCTTCCTGCTCCTTGGACGGGGGTCCCATTACCTCCACCTGCTGCTTCCTTTGGCCATGCCTCCCTTCACCCTCAGCACCCAGTATCTGCACGAGGTCCCCCTGTACGTCCACAGCACAGGAACGGAAGGAGGGAGGCAGAGGAGCAGGAGAATATTGGGTGTGGTCTGGACCACTGCCAGCAGCCACCCCTGAAGAAGCCCCCCCACTCTGCAGTTTTGGAAGTTCCTGCTCCTCGCTTCGACAGGGGGCCCCCCTTGCCTTCTGCGGGGTTGGAGAAAAGAGAGAGAGAGAGGTGTCACTGCCAATCCCTCTCCTCCGCTTGGGAGATGCGGGGGACTTACCAGCTGGGACCACAAGTGATACCTGAGAATCACCACTGGAAAAGTTCCTGCAAACGGGCAGGAGCTGCTTCTCCAGTCCTAGAGGGGTAAAAGGCTTCATCACATCATCATCATCATCATCATCACTGGGGTCCTTGCCACTGCAGCTCTGCTGGAAAAGCTGTGAGGATTCCCCCCAAGACCCAGGCTGAAGGCTCTTCTCACTGAGCTCCTCCGAAGCCTCGGCCAGCTCCAGCAGTGCTGCCGCCAGATGTCTCCTGCTGGCTGCTCCCAGCGGCCTCTGATCATCCCCAGGATCGAGAAGGCCAAGCACAGCTTTTCTCCTGGCGCCCTGTGCCTGCAGGTGGGACAGTTCCCCATCCAGGTGTCCCTCCCATTTGGAGGAATCCCCTGGCACTGCCTCAGGTTCCACCTGGTTGCTGTCAAGGCTGCATCTCCCTTCCTCTGCTTTCCGCTGGGTGGCAGCAAACTCATAGATCTCCTCCAGCCCCTGTTCATCCACCACATTCTCGCTGCCCAGCTCCTCTGGCAGCAAAGCTCTGTCCTCTTCCTCTTCTCCCATCCATATGGACTTCAAGAGCTCCTCAAACTTCTCTACTCTTTCCTCCTCTTCCTGTCCAGATTCCTCCTCTTCCTGTCCAGAGGCATCAACAGCAGGATGCCCATTCCAATCGCAGCTTTCGCACAGAGCAACCAACTCTGTCATCCCAAACCTACAAATAAAACAAACACAAATGAATTCCCTGCTCCTCTCTCTGCCCACAGCTGTGGACAAGGGAGCCTTTCTGCAGCTTCAACTCTGAGCTGGCGGGGGGCGGGGGGGGGGGGGGGGAACAGCGACAAAGCAACCTCCTGGTAGGAAATGCCCAGCATACAAACCTCGTGGCCAAAGCAGCCACATCTGACTGGGCCTGTGGAGGAACGAAAGTCTCTGCGCTGTAGAGATAGTTGAAGAACGTCCTCACAGCCTCTCCCGAGACATCGTTCAGAAGCACACGAGGAGTCCTCATTCCTCCTTCTTCTGCTACCAGGAAACCTTTCTGATCAACCTGGGAGCACAAGAGGAGAAGAGGCCCCGGGCCCCTGCGTCACATCCTCTGCAGCCCCGGCCACAACAGGACGTCCCCCTACTGCTGGTGTTGGACACATCCTGCTGGCTGCACAAAGGCCCAAAACAGAGACTGGCTTCCCAGCAGCCTCTGCACACAGGGAGTCATGGATGACACAGCCTGCAGTGAAACACAAAGCACTAAAGGTGGCCTGAAACATGAGGTCCCCACACGGCATCACCAAAGCCGCCCCCACCCCAACATCCCAGAGAGCAGGCCCACCACCCCCTCCCTCAAGCACTGGTCCAACTAAGCTTGCCAAAGCACTGTCTAAACCCCAGTCATCTCAGGGGCCACATGGCATACAAGTTGCAAGACACACACACACCTCTCTCACACACACAAAGAACTTGAGTAATGCCAGGCTTTGTGCCAGCCAATACTTCAGAAAAGGCTAGAAGTACGTTCTGGGCTCAAAGTCCTTGAACTGCACAACCGTGGGAGAGATGAGGGGGCAGCACTTTCCCCCTTAATATACTGCAGTGAGTGAAAACATGTTGCAGAGATCAGAGGGCCTGAACGCACTCCTGTGCGTCACACTGAAGCTAACTAAGCTGGAAGGAGGGCACGGGAAGGTTAATGGAAGACACAGAGGTGACCTGCCCATCCCAGGGGTCAGCCCTGGCACAAACTGCTCGATGGACATGGAGAACTGGGCCCAGGTAGCTGCCCTGGAAGTGGAACATCCCTGGAGAAAGCAAAGGTGGAAGATGTTAAGTGCAGGGGCCAGCAAGAGTCACGGGAATGCTGGCCATAAATATAGAAGGACCACATTCCTTCCAACAATTGCTCCAGTTGTGCAGGGAGTGTGTGAGCGCTGCCCATCACACCACCAATCCAAACATCGATCCCTAGAGAAATCTCACTACTGAGGACAAGACCATTGTGGCAGGCAATGCTGAGGAATTTGGGAGGGTGGCTGAGAGGGAAACAAGGAAGGCAACAGCTCGGGAGAGATTCTCAAGCCCTGTGGCTGAAGCGGCCGGCAGGCAGGCACATTCCAAGCCAAAAAGTCAGCTTGAGCAGTTGCTAAATGATTGGGTGCAAAACCCACCAAGGTGGTGCCCAAAGACTACCACAAGAGGAATCCCTGCCTCAAACTGGGACTGCTGCAACTGCCACAGGTCTGCTCAGCAGGTCAGAGCCAGGCTTTGGGCAGGGAGCTCTCAGAACCTCAGTGCGCAACCACACATTGCGGGGAGGGAGGGGGGAGGCTTTGACATGTGAACCCCTCCCTCAACATAAAGACAAACACAGGCACACAACCCACAGCCCCGACTTACCAGTTCCATTAGCTGTGGGCACCGGGCATAAAGCACGAACATGTGAGCATAGAAGAGCTCCCCACTGTCCACCTGGAACTGGATGTCACTCAAGTGGGGATTATTCACCATCCCTTTGAAGGCAGCGGCTAAAGAGCCAAGCAGGGCCTGCGAATGGGAAGAGAAACCAGGTTCCCACAGACGCATCCACGCACAGTTCCTGTTGCTCTGGGGGGAGAATTTACGCTCCCCTCGGGGCTCCGTTTGCAGTTCAACACCTTCCCCGCCCCCTGGCTCCAAATCGGCAGCTACCCTCCAGTGAAGCTGAGAAACATGCCACTTTCCACCCAGTGGGATTTCTGGCTGTCAAGCAAACATTCTTGTTCTGTTAGCAGCAAGAGCCTTAGACAGGAGTACGTCATTCATGCTCTTTGGCTGACCACTAGTCAGATCCATTCCCAGAGTCGAGCCAGAGTCCAATGGAGCACCTTTAAGAAATCACAACATGCTTTTCTGAAGGAGTTTTGGTGAGTCACAGCTCTCTTTCCTGGGGATGTGGGGAGAAACTGAGCAAGGGACTGGTTTTCCACTGTCCTTGAAAAGGGCGTGGGGAGCTGTGATCCTCACAATTCCAAACATCCAGTTTCTTATCAATCGTCCTGTGCCAGAGAGATGCAAAGAGATAGCACACGAAAATGGGAGTTAAAAGAGAGCATGCGCTTACGGACGGAGTGGAGCTTCCCACAGGCAACTTCTTCTCGAGGGACCGATTCGGGTTGCTCCGCTGGGAATCGCTAGGTGCCCACTCTTCCCCTCAATAAGAAAAAACATCAAACATATATGGTGATCCAGACAGCCGCCTACTCTTGCAGGAGAACCAATGATGCTCACTATCACGCACCCTCCCCCCCCCCCAACCTCAACTCCCCCAAGCAAGCTTTGAAAATGCTGATCCTCTGTCATCCTCACCTGGCTCCTCCACTGGCTGGGCAGCCGGACTCCACTGAGTGAGCGTCAGCCCTTCTCCAGCCAGCAACATGAGATCCCGCAGGGCCCCCGCTTCCTTCTGACTGCCTTCCTGTGCATCCTCCTTTCTTTCCTCCCAGGGACTGTCCTCAGTCTCTGCTCTGACCGAGCCCCCGAAGGGCAAAACCATGCTCTGAGTGGGTCTCTGCAAAAGGAAAAGGGGCGCTTGGTTTTATGCTGCATGCTCATTGAACGCACAGGTAGGTTCAGCATCTGGGGACAAGAGCTACCCACAGAGGGCCACGGGAAGAATGCCGGAAGATGCCTCTTGGGCTGGCTCCTGACTGAGTGAGTACCCACACAGCAAACCCAAGACTACACATGAAGGCAAAGAAAACAGGAGAAGAAAGGCCTGGCCGCTCAAAACTTGCAGCATCCATTCTGCTGGGGAATTCACAGGTAAACTAGAGCAGATATTCCTCACACTTACCTGTAACCTGCCACAGGATTGCAATTTCCCCAGAACTGTCTGTATTTTTCCCCATATTTTTAGCCCTTTTCAACCCACCTTTGTCTATTGGAGCTGCCATGTTAAAACTCCAGACTAGACACCAGTTATAACAGAAAGGCAGCAAAAGTCAGAAGCAGACCTTTCCCTGCTGAAAAGCCCCAACTTCAATCTTGGACATCTTCTATTGTCCAAAAAAAGGGAGAGGGGGGAATTTCTGTTCAGGGCACTGGGAAAGGGTTTTGCCAGGCTCCTGCAGGAGACACCACCAGTCTAAGCTGGCACGACTAGTCCGACTTCAGCAACCAAGCAAAAGCATCCAGGATAGAAGAATAAAGCACAGAAAAGCCCCTGAGCAGCTGCAACTAGAGCACAGTTCTTCTGCCCTTGCAGATGCACCTGAGACGGAGAGGTCGCTTCACTGTCTCCCACCACCAGAAAACACACACCTGATCTGTCTGCCCCGGCAAAGCAGGTAGAGTTGAGCCAGCTACACAGACGGATCCTGGATCAGACAGTCCTCTGAGTGAGCTGCATTCCCACAAAGAAGACAGCGGCCCTCTGGGCAAGGTCAGAGGCCAGTCTGCTTTCCAGGTGAGCTCTGACTCCAAGAGCTGGCTGGGGGCCAGGAGCGGGGTGCTAGGGAATTCTTCCACTTCAGAAAGCAGCAATGCCATACGCTCCTCCATCTGTCTGCGGGCCACCTCTGGGTCTTGAAGCAAGAGTCTCGGTGGTGAGTGAGAAGCCACTGCACGGTTCTTTTTCTCTACACAATGACATTAAGAAAACACCATTTATTACATCCTCCAAAGAGCCAGCTCTCACGCATGGGCCCTGGAGGGCAGGAAGCCATCTAGGAGGACACCACAGCATTCCTCCCACTCGCAGAGGTCACTCACGCCTCATCTTCCTGTGCCAGAGTGCAAAGTCTGAAGAGCAAATACAATATAATAGGCATCACTGAAACCTGGTGAGACAAGTCCCCCACACACCAATGTAATAATTCATAGAATCATAGAGTTGGAAGAGACCACAAGGGCCATCAAGTCCAACTGAAGGGTATAACCTATTTCAGAGAAATAGATCAAACAGGAAAGGAGTAGTAATAGCGTTATTGTTAGGTCTCAGACCTTGAAGCAATAAACAAACTCTGTATTGTTGATCAGCAGTATTTATTGGTAGGCAACAAAGCACCCAGCTTGACAAAGCCAGTTCTGGCCTGCTAGCCCCAGAAGACAATGGACACAACCCTGTTTCCCCTGGGACCAGAAGTGTCAGGGGTAAGCCTAGTTATCTACTCAGCATGTGAAGCCATAAAATAAAGGTCAAGGAAAGAACGTCCCATTACAGCAGTGGTAACATATAGCAGGCTGGTTACATATACCTTGTAGCGATTATACTAAGGAATGCATCTCAATCAACTAGATGCAATCCCTGGCAATATATTTTGTAACAACTACCTTGAGTTAGGAATGCATCTCAATTATCTAGATGCAATCCCTGACAGTTATACATCAGGGATGATTACAGCTGTGAGCAGGTCCACAACTTAAATTCTGGAAGCCATATTGAGAGCATCTGGGTAAAAATTAAGGGAGAAAAAAACAGCAGTGATCTCATTGTGGGGGTCTATTGCAGACCGCCCCCCCCCCCCATGCCAGACTGAAAAGCCTGAATGAGCCTTCCTTGAACAGATCTCCAAACTTTCAGAAAGGAAAGAAGTAGTAGTAATGGGAGATTTCAATTATCCTGAAAGCAGGTCCAAATTTATCACTTGCCTTGCAGACAATTTCATGATCCAGAAGGTGGAAGAAGCAACAAGGGGAACGGCTATTTAAATCTGCTTCTAACCAATAATGATGACCTGATTAGTGGAATGGAAGTGGTAGGTGGGAGTGATCATGTTCTCCTGGAGTTTGTTATACAGTGGAAAGTGGATACTAAGTATAGTCAGACACACATCCCAGACTTTAAGAAAGCAGACTTCAGTAAATTTAGGAAACTACTGGGTGTGATCCAGTGGTTAAAAATATTAAAAGAGAAGGGAGTGAATGACTGGTGGGAATTTTTTCAAAAGTGAGATCTTGAAGGCACAATTTGAAACAGTTCCAATGAGGAGGTAAAATGGGAGGTGTCTAAGGAAACTAGAATGGAGGTCTAAAGAACTTTCAACTGAACTAAGATTTTAAAAGGACATGTACACAAAATGAAAAAAAAGGAGGAGATCACCAAAGAGGAATTCAAATAAATAGCTGGGACGTTTAGGGAGAAAGTCAGAAAAGCTAAAGCTCACAATGAGCAAAGGCTTGCCAGAGAGGTTAAAAACAAAACAAAAAGTCTTTTGGGGCTATGTCCGTAGAAAAAGGAAGAAAAAATATAGGATAGAGTCAGTGAATGGGGAAGATGGCAAAATGCTAACAAGGGATAGAGAAAAGGCAGAATTATTTAACACCTTCTTTGCCTGTGACCATCCAGGGGGATATGGAACAGAAGATACAGTAGGGGAAATTCAGCACAGAATAAATAAAGAGGTGGTACAGGAATATCTGGCTACCTTAAATGAATTCAAATCTCCAGGCCCTGATGAGATACATCCCAGTGTATTAAAAGAACCACTTGCTATAATCTTTGAGAACTCCTGGAGGAGACATCTCAGTGGACTGCTGGAGGGCTAATGTTATTCTCATCTTCAAAAAGGGGGAAGAGGACCCAAACAATTACCATCCAGTCAGCCTGACATCAATATCAGGAATGATTCTGGAGCAGATCAGTGTGTAAGCACTTAGAAGGGAACAGTGTTATCATTAAAAGTAAACATGGGTTTCTCAAAACTAAATTATGCAAGACTAATCTCATCTCTTTTTTTGATAGAGTGACACGCTTGGTAGATGAAGGGCATGATGCAGACATAGCATACCTCAATTTTAGTAAAGCCTTTGATAAGGTGCCCCATGACATTCTTGAAAGTAAACTAGTAAAATGTGGACTGGACAATGCCACTGTTAGATGGATTTGCAATTTGTTGGCTGACCAAACCCAAAGAGTGCTCATCAATGGCTCATCCTGGAGAGAAGTGACGAGTGGGGTGCCACAGGGTTCTGTCCTGGGCCCAGTGCTATTCAATATTTTTACCAATGACTAGGATGATGAAATAGAGGGCATGCTAATAAAATTTGCAGATGACACCAAATTAGGAGGAGTAGCCAATACCTCAAAGAGTCAGGATTCAGAATGACCTGGACAGGTTAGAGATGGGCCAAAGCTAACAAAATGAACTTCAACAGAGATAAATGTAATATACTCCTTAGGCAGAAAAAAGAAATGCACAGCTATAGGATGGGTGACGCCTGGCTTGACATACACTACACGCGAAAGGGATCTGGGAGTCTTAGTAGACCACAAGCTGAACATGAGCACTGTGATGTGGCAGCCAAGAAAGCCAATGCAATTCTGGGATGCATTAATAGGAGAATAGGGTCTAGATCAAAGGACGTAATAGTACCTCTCTATTCTGCATTGGTCAGACCTCACCTGGAATACTGTGCACCACAATTCAAGAAGGATATTGACAGGTTGGAATGGATCCAGAGGAGGGCGACCAAAATGGTAAAAGGTCTGGAATCTATGCCCTGTGAGGAGAGACTTAGGGAGCTGGGTATGTTTAGTTTGGCAAAGAGAAGGTTAAGGGGTGACATGATAGCCATGTTTACATATTGGAAGGGATGTCATGTTGAAGAGGGAACAAGCTTGTTTTCTGCTGCTCCAGAGACTCCAGAAACTAGCACAAGCAGTAATGGGTTCAAGGTGCAGGAAAAGAGATTCCATCTAAACATTAGGAGGAACTTCCTGACTGTCAGGGCTGTTTGACAGTGGAATACACTTCATTTGGAGGGTTTTTCTTTTAAAGTATCTTTTAAAGGGGAAAATTTTAAAAATTGGCTATTTTATTTATGATTTTAACTGTGGCGGTTTTAAACTACTATCGTAAGCCACTTTGAGCCACGAGGAGAGTCACAATATAACTATTTTAATAAATAAAAGGCTAAATCAGGGGTAGGGAACCTGCGGCTCTCCAGATGTTCAGGAACTACAATTCCCATCAGCCCCTACTAGCATGGCCAATTGGCCATGCTGACAGAGGCTGATGGGAATTGTAGTTCCTGAACATCTGGAGAGCCGCAGGTTCCCTACCCCTGGGCTAAATAAACACAAGCCTTAGTATTTGCTGACATCTGGTTTGCTGTTCTGAGTAATATTTTTAAAACTGTATTCTTCCACTGTTGCTCAACTTTATGGCATTGAATTATGAGCCACAAGGAGGCCTTATAGGCCAGGCTGTGCAAATATTTTATAAATAAAAATTAATATGGGTGCTGTTTGGACAGGTGCTGTCCTGTCTTTTTAGGCCAGAATAACATGAGTTCAAACCTGCTCTGGGTGCCTTCCAGACTCCTGCCCAGTTCCTGGGTCTCTCAGCCAAAGGTCCTAAAGCTTCCCACAGAGGGAGCAGACAGGCAGGCAGTTTTATACAGAAAGACTTTTCACCTATGTAGGTGTGTATGATGAGACCTTGCCATGTGCAAGATGCATAAAAAACGTGATGCAAAATTGTATGCAGGTCAGCATAAAAACCAGGAACAGTTAGGACACCCCCAGGTATGCCCCCCTCCCTTTTGGAACACCACAGAAAAAGCAGCTTCCATACAGACCTGCTTGGGGGTTCTTCCTTCCTTGATAAGCCCTGTTCGTTCTCCCCCTTGTCAGCAACCTGGCCTTTGCTTCCTCTTCCTCACGGAGGGACCGAGACATTGCCATGGCCACCAGCAGCTCCTCCTCTGCATCTCCAATTCTGGTCCCAGTCTTGCGCTTTTTGGTGGATTGCTCCGTAAAAGAGGAGACTTTTCGCTTCAGCCCACTGAGCACAAGAGGAGAACCCAAGTTAATTGCAACAGGAGGCAGGAAAGAATCAGTGCTCTGCCGTTCTCTTTGCTAGCTATGCAGCATACTAAGATCTGATCCTGCACTGAAAGGCAGAAAGAGACAACCATGAACTAGCCCTACCTTTACAGCATCTGATCCAACCCGTTTAAACCCCCCACTAATATTCTGACCTGTTAACTGCAGCCATCCAGCAGAGCTCAACAAGAGCCAGGTTGCCTTTTATTTCGAGAAAGGTTGGCAGCCTCATTTGACCAGACACCTGCCCCCACACACCAAGTTGCTTCTAAAGAGCCCAAAGAACCACCTCTCCCCTTGATTGGGTCTCCTTTCATCTGCTGCCTACCTTGGAAAAAGGCCCACTCCATGCAGCCCTGCAGCCTCCACTGCCTGCCAGCTGAGTTTCTTCTGATTATTCCTCTATTCTGCACTCTCAGTCTGGACAAAATGGGCCCAACCCCCATTTAAACTTCAACTTCTTCTCCCAAAACCTACCTGTAATTTTTTTGCCATCAGTAACAGGATACACCAACATCCAGTCAAGTACAAAAACATAAGAACATAAGAACAAGCCAGCTGGATCAGACCAAAGTCCATCTAGTCCAGCTCTCTGCTACTCGCAGTGGCCCACCAGGTGCCTTTGGGAGCTCACATGTAGGATGTGAACGCAATGGCCTTCTGCGGCTGTTGCTCCCGATCACCTGGTCTGTTAAGGCATTTGCAATCTCAGATCAAGGAGGATCAAGATTGGTAGCCATAAATCGACTTCTCCTCCATAAATCTGTCCAAGCCCCTTTTAAAGCTATCCAGCTTAGTGGCCATCACCACCTCCTGTGGCAGCATATTCCAAATACCAATCACACGTTGCGTGAAGAAGTGTTTCCTTTTATTAGTCCTAATTCTTCCCCCCAGCATTTTCAATGAATGCCCCCTGGTTCTAGTATTGTGAGAAAGAGAGAAAAATTTCTGTCAACATTTTCTACCCCATGCATAATTTTGTAGACTTCAATCATATCCCCCCTCAGCCGCCTCCTCTCCAAACTAAAGAGTCCCAAACAGAACCTTTGGTGCAAAAACACAAGTGCCAAGGAGGACACCCACCCACCCCGCCCAACCTGGCTGCAAAACTCCTTGACTGAGCTCACCTAAGGGAGGCAGGAAGGCCAGAGCTCTGCTGTCGCACCACCTGAAGAAGCAGCGGGGGAGGGACGGCCACTCGGGCCGCGCAGCGTTTCAAATGGCTGCCTCGGGTCTCGAGGGTGCCGAAGCCCTTTCCGCAGAAAGGGCAGTCAGGACTGTTGCCAGCGGAGGCCAGGTGAAGCCTCTCCACCTCACCCAAACCCCTGAACGCCGCCGCCGTTGGGGCCTGGCCCGGTTCCCCGGGGCCCTCCTGCGCCACAGCCTGCCCCGGCCCGCCGCCCGCCGCCCGGGATTCCTCCTCCTTCTCCTCCTGTCCCTGCTGCCGCCGCCGCCGCCTGCCGCGCAGCTCCTTGAAGTCGTCGTCGCCGTCCATGCCGGGCCAGGTTTCTTCGCCCCCAGAGCCGGGCAGGTGGGCGATCCCCGACGGGGGCGGCCAGCCAGACTCTATGGTTCACCATCGAGAGGAGGAGCGGCAGGGGAGGGGCTTCCGCTGAAGGCGCCCTTGTCCGAAGGGGCTCCACGCCCCCTTCAGCCGGCCGGCTCGGAGCGGCTCCTTGTAGGGCTGCGGGGCTCGGGAGGCGGCCAGGAAGAGGACTTTGCCCCACTGGCCTCCCCGCCCCGCCCCCAAGCAGAGGCCGCCGCAGCCCCGGTCGTGCTTCGGAGGGCCCGATGCCCCGAAGCCCCACTGCAAAGGAACGAATGAATGGCGCATGGAAGTGGCTGGCACCATTAGGCAATACTGCCTCCAGGTGGCCCAGAGCCCTCCTTCCCAGCATAGAATGGGTGGGGCCAATGGAAATACGGAGGAGTGTGCCTGGCTTTGCTTCCCTGCTCAAGAGGCTTAATGTCCAACCTCTTCCCTCACCCCCAACCCCCATGGCTTTGGATCTCTAGGTGGTTTTCTGCACCCTTGCTCCAGTGTGGGATTCTCCAGCAAACCCCCCCCCCCCTTTCCACTGCTGGTTCTCCCCTTCTGTAGCAGGAAGCCAAGGATGGGCTGTCTTTGGGTTGGCAGCCTCTTCTCATGGGGCATTCACAGGCCAAGCTGGCATCAAGAATCGTGATGGGCAACTGTAGGTTTGTAGGTGGATGTTCACCATGCTGACAATTATGTTGGGATCATGCTAGTTATAGTTCAACACACTGAAATCTGGAAGGCACCTTGAGTGAAGCAGGACATAATTTCTCAAATAAAATAATAAGAACATGACCTCTCAAACCTGAAATAAAGGACTTTATTAAATAGAAGAACCACTGGGGGTTGCTGCTTAAGTGCAGAACCTCAAAGACCTCCCCCACACCCCCACCCCGAGTTTTGGGCTACCTTGTCTCAGCAGGACTGCTCCAATGGCCACTTCCAAAGCAGGGACTGGGCAGGGGACGGGACAAATAAGTGCTGTGCATACTAAGCCACAGCTCCACAAGGCTTGTTTGCTTGTTTCCCAGGAAGTGATGGAGTCAACACGACCACAGTAGCCCCCCTCCCCTCAAGAATCTCTTCTCTGAGATAGGTTGAATTCCCCAGCACCACTGGAAGAAGCGGGCAATTCCTCTGATGGTTGCTGCTTAGGATCCATCTGGCACTCAATACTTCTCCAGGGCTTTGGTGAGGAGGCTGTTCAGTCGGTTCACAATGGGACGAGGATCATCATTCAAGCCTGCAGCTATCATGGCATTATCGTAGATCTGCAGCCAAGGGATAGAAAAGGTTAAATGTGTAAAAGATGCAGGGGCTGTTCTGTGCCCAAGGACTGAGTGGAGATGGTCGGAAGAGTCACTGAGTCCACGCGAGGAAAGCCAAGGGACGTGGAATGGCCTCTCAACAGCCCAGTGCCCAGGGACCGACCATTTCTACAAATGCTCTTGCCCACCCCCATGGAAGGACAGCAAGGTCCCACAAACTTCACAAAAAAGCTCTCTGTCTCAGGGATGGAGGGCTATGCATCTGGTTGGGCCCAGGGCACAGCATCAGAACGTGACCGCCAAGCCAAGTCAGGACGAGGCTGGCAGAGTCATCTGGCTAGGGCCGAACAATCGCTCTGTTCTGAACAGCAGAGGAGGCCCCTCAATTTTGTGCCACATGCAACAGGGCTTGGGACCCCCAAACCACCTAAGGCACGAGGACCAAGACAGGCAGGGCATTTCCCGACCTGGGGAGGGAGTGTCAGCCACAATAAAAGCACGCACAGCCAGCATTTCTTTTCAACCACCTCCACCAGCTGCGGGCCGCTGTGGCACAATTACTAGACAGTGGCTCAGATCTTTGGGCTCCATTGGATGCAGCACCAGAGATGTATATTTTTCAATAAGTAATAGAGATATATAAGTTTTACATATCAAGTGATAAGATAGTGTTAAGATGAGAATACAGTGTAAGCCATGAGCAATTAAGTTAATGTAACCTAAGACAGAAGAAGATAGAAGAACAGCATTGTCAAGGGTACTTCAAAGTGCCTTACAATGCCTTCTAGTGTCAGTATTAAATTTAATCTGTCTGAAATGTATCACTGCTGTGAAAAGGCCATGACTTGAAATCTGGTAACAGGGGAAAGAGGTCTCAGGGGCTGAAAAGGAAGCTTTGCAGGTGTTCTGCTTCTTGAATTCACTGTACACAAAACACAACCAGTCTGTTGATAAGACAACCAAAGTTAGCTTATGGTGTCAAACTCGCGGCCCTCCAGATGTTGTGGACTACAGTTCCCATCATCCCCTGCCAGCATCATGTTGGCAGGGGATGATGGGAATTGTAGACCATAACATCTGGAGGGCCACGAGTTTGACACCTATGCTGTACACAGTCAACATCAACAAAGCACAATGCACAGAGGAGTCTGGCTGAAGCGCTCAGGTCAGGTGATGTTGTCTGGTATTAAACCTTGTGACTTAGTTGAATATAAACTCTAGTCTGCTTCACCATATTCCAGCTCCTTTGAGTCATGTGATGAACTTCAAAGGACTCTGCAGCTGTTTGTGTTGGTGGAAAGAAGGTGGGATGAAAAGTTTTTAAAATGTGATGGTATGATTGATGATCTCTAATTTGTGTAAATAGAGGGAAGACCAAGCTCTCTGTTAGCTTCCGCTGGGCCGCTACTGAGAGAAAAATTGTTTTTGCAGCTCTTCAAATAAACTTATCTTATTTTGTACCTCACATTTGGAGTCTGGACTTAAAGAGTTATTTTGGAGCAACACATCCACTATAGCTCACCTGGTCAAGCAGCATCTGGGCCAGATCTGGGTAACTGGTCCGCAGCTGGCTGAGTTTCTTGATCAGAGGGTGCCTGGAAGAGAGAGGGTGTGAATGCTGGGTCATCTCCTCATGCCGTAGACCCCTGCAAGGCTGGTTACTTCCAAGTTACTGCAAGGATGGTTACTTCCATAGTTTTGACAGCTGGAAGGCAGAGGGGGCCTTGGACTCCTAGCCCCTTAGCTTACCCTGTATTTATCTCCAGTGTCGGCTGCAGGATCTGGGCACGCTCTTCGCTGGTCTTGGCCAACTGCTGCATACGCAGGAAGTGGCGGGCAGCACCCATCTCCAGCACAGTAATCATGGCTGGGTGCGTGTCCAGCCGTGGTGTCACCTGAAGAAAAGCCAGAGACCAAGATGGTGAGATGGGTGGAGACTTTGCCCCACTGGTCGACTTGAGAAAGCAAATCCTGCCTCTTCTCTGAAGCTGTCCGGGGAGTCCCATTAAACACCACTCTCTTAATTACCAGCACTTCACAGAAATGCCTACCTAGCTGAAAAAGCCTAGATTTGTTTCCCCAGAAGTGCCATCAAGAAAAAGCAGGTGATCTTAAATTCACACAGAAGTTGCAAGTATATATGGTAAATACTTTTTATATCTAACTTATACCAGAGGGCCATCTTCCTTTTGGGTGAAAAGGATACTCTCTTCCTTGTGGACAGAAAACTGCCCGTGTTGTTGAAACTGTGAGATATTCCCCCTCAACTTCCCAGTCTAGCTGACCCCTGAGCCGAGCAAGGCTTAAGCTGGGAGGGACACAGGCAATTCTTCCTGAGAATGTACTAGAGAACCAAAGGCCAGGAAGGAGCCAGGGATACAAGTCCCCGGGAGGATCAGGAGGCAGGCTGGTGAGCAGAATTGGGCAGCCCAATGTGAGCAGTCCTTTGGGTCACCCATTCACCCACCCCCAGCAAAGCCTGTTGCCCTTATCCATTAACCCTAATACCCAAGTCCTGCTTTCCCCGCCCTGCCCTCTTACCTTAATAGAAGACACACGCGAACCTAGAGCATTTCTCATCCAAGCCAGGAGACCCTCCGTGTCCTGGGAGCTCAGGTGTTCTGCTGCAGGTGAAGGAGGGAAGCACAGAGACATCGTCACCACTGGGGGAGAAAGGGGCTCACAGCCTCCTCTGCAGGGAACCCAACAGAAAAGAATAATTGGGTGCAGAGTCAACTTCATCTCAAGAGTCCCCCCCCCCCCCCCCCCGGGTTCAGTTCCCAGGCCCATTCTCCAAGCATAGTCTCAAAGAAAGACTACTATGCCTTGTGAATGCAGAATGCTATCTTAGCACACGGCCCATAATTTCTGCTATCTGGTTTGAGAGAGCTCAGTTCTCAGTGAAAAGTTCCATCAAGTTTTCTTCTGAGGCTTTTATGCAGTTTCTGCCCCAGGCATAAGGCACATCAATTTGCAGTTTCCTCCCAAATACTGGGTATATATGCAGTTTTGCTTGTACAAAACTAAGACATTTATAACTTAAATGCCACAAATATGTCAAATATTGCAAGGCAGGGAACTGTCCCTGCTGGCAGCAGAGGATAGGACTCACAACCATGGGTTTAAATTACAGGTAGAAAGGTTCCAACTCGGTATTAGGAAAACAATTATGGTAAGAGTTGTGCAACAGTGGAATCAGCCGCGGAGGGAGGTGGTCAGCTCCTCCTCACTGGCACTCTTTAAGCAGCAGCTGGACAAACACTCGTCTGGGATGCTCTAGGCTGATGCTGCATTGAACAGGGAGCAGGACTAGATGACCTCTATGGCTCCTTCTCTATGACGATGATTATATGAAGCGGCGTGTGAAACTTTGAAAGTGTTTTTGCCCCTTCTCATAATCAGGGAACTCCTTCATGTATGAATGCCAGAATGCTTCACTTTGCCCACACCATCGGCCTACGATCCCGACAGACCATTTTTCTGGAGTGTCGATGCAGCTCCTTTCTGGCCTCACTAATCATGTGCAATGGGGCAGGTCCCTCCCAGGTGGTGGGGAAACAGGTGCAGCTATCATAGGGGCCTCTGTCTGGGCTATCTTTTCTCCTTCAGTTTTGGACTGTCCCTTGACCTTCTCTTCATTCCTTTCAGGAGGCCATCCAGGAGTTGGCTACAGTGTGTCAGGGGGATTGTATCTGGTTGATTGAGATGCATTCCTAGCTCAATGTAATTGCTACAAGACATATGTAACCAGCCTGCTATATGTTACCATTGCTGTTCTGGGACATCCTTTCCTTTATCTTTGCTTTATGGTTTCACACGCCGAGTAGATAACTAGGCTTACTCCTGACACTTCTACTCTCATGGAAAACGGGATTGTTTCCATTGTCCTGTGGGGGCAGGAGGCTATGTGGCTCTATATCTATCTATCGCCGACCTTGGGGCGCCTTAGCTCCAAACTAACTCTTTCTCACATGCTTTGGGAAGATGGGATGGGGGGCTAACATCTGAATAAAGGGGATAGCAAAAGTCAGGTTTGCCAGAACTGGCTTTGACAAGCTGTGTGCTTCGATGCCTACCAATAAATACTGCTAATCAACAATACAGAGTCCACTGATTGCTTCAAGGTTCGAGACCTAACACAGTGCAGCACACTGCCTAGGAGGCAGCTCAGCTGATTTGTTGCTGTGGCATCCCTAACTATGGCACAGTTGCCCCACCCACCCCCAGATTGTTCTGCCCATAAACTAGGTTATAAATGATGTGTTTTATGTTGTTAAAGTGGTAACATTAGTTTAGGTATGGTTGTTGTGGGTTTTCCGGGCTTTGTGGCCATGGTCTGGTAGATCTTGTTCTTAATGTTTTGCCTGCATCTGTGGCTGGCATCTTCAGAGGTGTGCCACAGAGGGAAGTCAGACGCAGGCGAAACGTTAGGAACAAGATCTGCCAGACCATGGCCAAACAGCCCGGAAAACTCACAACAACAAGTGGAATCCAGCCATGAAAGCCTTTGACAATACATTAGTTTAAGGACAGTTAAGTATTTCATGCATTTGAATTTCTCTCATAATTTCTGGAGTTTTTTCCAGAGAAAAGACAAAAGGGAAAAGGGCTTTTTCCTCCAGCTTCAATACTAAAAGAAATTATACATCTCTGGTGTTGGTTTTCAGAGAAAGAGCAGTCATTGATAAGGAATACTTCCCCTTCAAAAGACCTATGTCCTACTGGTCAGACTCTAAGACACATTCCAAGTCTGACCTTCTCAGCATGATGGGCTAGAAACAAGCCTGCCACTTTTCTCTTTAAGCAGCCCCTCTTCACTCCCTCTTAAAATTATCTATGGGGGCTGGGGCAGTATCCTCCAGACCCACTACGGGTCTCCAGCAACTGTGTCTGTTGTCTACCACAGAGCAGCTTCTACAGAGTGGGCTTTTCAGCGGCCCAGGAGCATACCTGACTGGCTTTCCTCAAACTTCTCTTCCTTATAGTGGTCCACAACGATATCAGTTTCCACTGATATCAGTTTCTTCTTGTCAAACTCCCGCAGGTGGAGGAGAGTCAGTTCATCAAACTGTTCATAGCAGAACAACACCTGGACCAATAGAGAAATGGCGTAGCTCTCAAACAGAAGCCACCACTCCACAGCGCCATATCCCTCCATCCCTCCAATGGAACCCTCGCAAAGCACCCACATCCCCATCTCAGCAAGCAATGTCACCCCTCAGGGGAGAGCATAGCCTGAACTGACAGCTGCTTGCAAGCTGCCAGGACAAGGCAGCAGGGGCCCTGACAGGAAGCAAGGCAAGGCTCCGCCCAAGGCAGCAGAGCAGGCGCTTCCACACCCTGAAAAGCAACTCACACACAAGCACAGGCTGAGCATTTCTTGGGACCTCCCCTCCTCCTCACTCCACACAAAGCACATCCCCATTCTGCCAGCTGACCTCCGCATCCTTCTTCTTCATGGCCTCATAGTACGGAGAGGCTTCAGCCAGGTGCCGACTGGGGGCACTCAGGTAGTAGATGTTCCTGCTGCCAGCGGGCATGCGGCTGGCATACTCCGTCAGGCTGGTCAGCTGGCCCTCAGGCAGGGCTGAGGACTCATAACGCAGCAGCTTGGCTATGTCCTCCTGTGAAGGGAATCATGTCAGCCAAGCCCAGCCTTGGAGCTGGCCCCATTTAAACACCTTTTTCCTGCATCACCAAATGGCAAAGGCTCAGAAAAGCCAGAATATGGCCCTGCTCGCTCCCCACCTGCCCTGTCGCCAGCAAGGGCACACCTTGACCTCCTGCTCAGCCACTGTGACGATCCCTTCACGTATGAAGAGTCCGTAATCCTCAAAGAACTTGGCATATTTCTTTGGGTCCTTCTTGCTCTGGGTAACGAAGAAATTGATCAGCCTCTTCTGCAAGATCTCCCTGAGCTTCCTGCCAAAGAAAAGCCACGACTGAAAAAGCCAGGAACCTGGACTGTGGGGTCTGCAGCTTCACTGGCAGGGAAGGAAGGAAAGATGCAGAAAGGAAACAACATCCCAAAACCCCAGGACAGAGTGCGGGGTTGCCTATCTCCTGTTTGCTCAAAAACTATGTCCAACTTCAATCTGTGCAATTGGAATAAAATGGGGGCTCTTTCCCACTCTCAAGGTCTCCCTCCACATAACTACATTTCATCCAAGACCCCCAGATCTCATTGCCTAGGGGGCAGAGCCTATGTTCAGCATGAGGTCACAGGGTCACTCTCAGTATCTCCGGCTAAGAGTCTTGGGCAAGAGGAGAGGGGGAAAGGGCAAGATGTGAGAAGACGGTGTGGGGAAGGCAGTCTCATACACCCCTGTCTCATGCCAAAACCCTGGCATTTGCTCAACATCCTGGTGACAGCCACATTTATAGATGCTGACAAGCAAAACAGCCAACTTCACTGCCACCTCTGGCTTGAGGGCTGCGTTCCCATGGCAGCATCGGGCAACAGGATGTTTCACTCCCACATCCAATTAGTCTGTTTGAAACAATTCTCATGGGACGTTTTGCAGCAAATTCCTTTGGGATCTATGTATTTTAAGTCTATCTATTAACCTTTAAATTTGATAATACAAATTAGTGTGAATTATATTCTTTGCACTATTACCAAAAAAATCAGAACAAAGACCTCCTTTATTACGCAAAAAGTTAAAACAGGCACAGGAACATTAACCCTATAGCTACTGTACAAATAAGTGCTTTAATTATCAGCATTCCTACCATTGCTTCATCATGATTTTGTTAGAAAGATTTTAAAAGGAAACCAGGTTGCAGGTTCTTGCTTCACTGCCTTCAAGGATTATCAAATAAACCCAAGTTGTCACAGCAGGCAGTGCAGTTTTATACAAAATGCCAATCTTCCTTTAAATCTCTTCTACCACAGTCACGTGATTCCTCCTGGTGATTAACTAAGTATGAGATAATCAAACCGGTGCAGATGAGCTAAGCAATGGAATGGAGAGCTGGAAGATGTCACGTGGACACGTGATGCTGAGTCAGCCCCTGAATCAGCCACTGGGTCCACCAAGGGCAGTCTACTTGTCTACTCCAACTGGCAACAGTCCCCCAGAGTCTCAAGCTGAGGTCTTTCACATCCCCTCCTACCTGAACCATTAAACTTGAGATAACATGAATCAAACCCAGGACCTTCAGCAGGCCAAGCTGCTACTGGCCTTTGGCCCCTCATAGAGACATGCTGCCACAGTTAGAAGAGAAAGACTAGATTAGAATACCCCACATTTCTCTACTTCTAAGGAGCCTCAAAGCATCTTCCAATCACCTTCCCTTCCCCTAAACCTTGTGAGGTAGGTGGGTCTGAGAGAGTTCGGAGAGAAGTGTGACTAGCCCAAGGGCACCCAGCAGGCTTCGTGTGGAGGAGCGGATAAAAATAACTTGTTTCACCAGATTAGAGTCTGCCACTCATGTGGAGGAGAGGGGAATCAAACATGGTTCTCCAAATTAGAGTCTGCCACTCTTAACCTGTACACCACACTGAGGAAGAACGAATGACTTCCTCACCTGAGGAGTGTGCTCTCCTGAAGCAGCTCCCGGCTGAGGTTCAAGGGGATATCCTCGCTGTCCACCACCCCTGCAGGAAAAAAAGGAATCACAGAGAAGGTCAGCTGGGAATACAGCAGAAAAAAGCCTGCTTGTATCAACCACCCCTCTTGATCCAGAGCTGGCTACCTTTGAGAAAGCGCAGCCATTTGGGCAAGATGTCCGTGGCTCTGGTCAAGATCAGGACCTTGCGACTATACAGTGAAACGCTGGAGTCCAGCTCACGGCTCATGTCAAGCATGGAAGGCTTCTGCATATGCAAGGACAGGAGGAAAAGAAAGAATTCTGCTGAGGAACAGGGAAGCTGCTGTGCAGACCCCAACCCCGCCCTTCTTTGCTCCCCACCAAAGGTTCAAATGCCAGGCCACCACAATCAGGCACTCCACGGCCACCATTTTCGCCACTGATTGCAGGAAGTTTTCTGATTTATTTTCCATTTTTTACTTGCCTACATATTACCAATAAGAATACTTTGCCATTCAGTACTTTTCCCAGTTAGTAATACTGTGGGAATGAAATTGAAAATTCCTTTTCAAAAGAACTGACATCTTCATTGTACTTCTTCAACCAACAAAAGACAGAAAAGGAAGAGGTCTAGGTATTGCATTGGATTTTATCTTTTCCATCCAAAGTTTAACATTGTTATTGAAGAGCCCCTGTGCCATGAGTCCAAGAACACAAGAAGCCAGCACGGTGCATGAGTCCCTTCCAATGTGTGTTGGAAAGCAGCTCCAAGCCTCAGTCGGGTCACTCTGTGGAGAACTTCTGCGGGAAACCACAGCCCCTGTGCTGAGGAAGTGGACACTCCAGGCAGTGGATATGGCTTTTTTTGTGAATCTCTGAAGAGGAGATTGCCGCTCCCTGTGCTGAGAGTGTGAAGCCACAGGTGGACGGGATAGAGAATTTTCCCGCAAGAATCAGTCTGGTCTGTCATGCCGCTGAGCAGGGCTGTCATGGAGACTGGGGAGTGTCCATGGAGGAAGCAGAACTGAAGGCACACCCAGGGACATTCTCTGCCTCAAATGCTGGAGAGCGAGCGTGGTGGCCCGCCAGAGTGGGCAACACTGAACTTGATGGACCATTTTGACTAGTGGCCATGGATCGTCCTGTCCAACACAAACATGCCCATGCTCCTTTTAAAGTCTTCCAAGCTGGCAACTATCACCACATCCTGAGGCAGGGAGTTCCACAATTTCACTATGCATGGCGTGAAAAAAGGCTTCCTTTGGGCTGTTTTGAATCTCTCACCCTTCAGCTTCAGCAGATGACCCACATTCTAGTACTATGAGGGATGAAGAAAAGCTTTTCCCTGCCCACTCTCTCCCCGCCAGGCATCATTTTATAGACCTCTGTCATGTCTCCCTTTACCCACCTGTTTTCTAAGCTAAACAGCCCTAAGTGAAAGAGAAATCAACAGTATAGCCAGGGAGGGTTATTTAAAACACCACATAGTTTGCGGAGGCTGCCTGTGTAGGGCAGAAATGTTTGAGGCTTCTGCCTTGAGGGATTTGGTGTCATGCTGGGAGAGCCTTTTGCCCTGTCCTATAGATTAAGGAAGCCGCTGTGCTTGCCCCTGACTGGAGCTAGTTCTGCCACGGAACCGCACACCAGTCCAGGGAAGATCTGCTGTCCCACAGAACGTTCAGCCCTCTCCCCTCCAACCAAGTTTGCCAGGAAAACCAAGTTTGCCAGGAACAGCAAGAGGCCCAAAGGCAAGGTAGTTTTTTTTTCTGATCTCTGCCACTTTTATGGGATTATGTCCATCCTTAGTTCTGACTCTTAGAGCAGGGGACCCATTGGGGTACTGAACCAGCAGTGGCTGAAACCGTGGATCCATCCCTTCCTGATCCACCTGTACCTCTGTTACAACCCGTTCCCATCCAATTGTCCAAGATGGCAGGTGGTTTTCTGAAGGTCAAGAGGGGAGCAGATGATTAGCAGGGTCCACCCTTCCTCTCTCCTAAAATTTTCCTCCTCTGATAAGTCTGGGCAGACCTGGACACCAATCCAGGCTTGAGGTATCCCTTTATTCATTTATTCAAAACATTTATTTGCTTCCTTTCTACCTTACAGGAACCCAAGGTAATTTACAATGTAAACAATAATAAAATACATTAAAAACACTAGTTAAAATTAATAATTTAAAATTGCTGGTAGACAGAAGAGTTAATCAAATGTCCTCATTAATGAAACTGTCTTCATCTGCCCCCTAAAGATCGAGAGTGAGGGAGCCAAGGATACCTCCCTGGAGAGGTTGTGCCATAACCGTGGGGCTGACTGCCCTACAGAGGCCTTCTTGCAAAAGAGGAGGTTCATAGCTTGGGGTGCTATGAGATGGAAGCAGGGGTCTCCCTCCCTGCTGTTTTATTTTTCATGTCATGCAGAGAGCCCACGCTTACAAAATTGAGTACTATTAAACATAACAAATAAAAGATCCCAGAAGCAGCCAGACATTTTCCTGCAATTTTTAAATGGACACCCAACTTAAACCAATTCTCTGTTGATTCTTGTTGTAATGAGCTCCACCATTTAAAGAGAGATGCCACAATTAACACCACCATGCAGAATGAGACGTGTTGTTTTCATGATGGAGAGGGCCTGCTGGGATGCGTGAACCGATTAAAGAATATGCCAAGTGATCAAAATCCACCAGAAGGAAGACATGCCCCCTCCCTGCCTCTGCTCACCATCTCTGGCACATAGAAGAGGCTGCAGATGTTGAGAGGAGCATCAGTCCTGTAGTGGAGGACGTAGCGTGGTTCATCGTAGGCCTGGGCGATGAAGCGGTAGAACTCTTTGTGCTGCTCCTCCCCAACCTCCTTGGGTTCCATCGTCCAGAGGGCCTGGCTCAGGCAGAGAAAGAAGAACCCTCAGCCCCAGCCCACAGCAGGCGCAGCTGACCACAGCAGGGGTGACTTGGTGCCACAGAGCCAGCAGAGCCTCCAGGGGAAGGAACAGGAGGGCTGCCATCACCACACACAGACCCGGCTGCCAAGCCTCAGAGATCACTGGAGCAGCCCCACCAGGGGCAAAGGAGGAGGCCATAAGCATGGAAGAGAGATCGGCAACCCCCCAGAGGAGGGAGTCTGGGGCTGTTCCGTGTGCTGCTCCACCCGCGCTGGCCCACTTGTCATAAAGGCTTCCTTCTCCCTGGCCATCTCTCAGCTGAACGCAGCTGCCTCATAATAAAAGCCACAATCGCAGGTTAAAGTGATTAAACATAACCAAGATGATGCCAAAAGGTAATTTTTTTAAAGAATACTTTTAACAAATATTAACGTTGTTTAAAATGAAGTCAGAAAGTAATGCAAAGACACAGGGAACAAGTCTAAGCAGATATACCCAGAAGTCAATCCCATCTTTTCCATTAGACTTACTAGCATGAAAATATTTTTACAACGGCAGCCAAAAAAAATCCTTAAGACTGCATTTAGGGGCCTCTTGGGAACACTTCTGATTGCAAAGAATGAACCCAGTGCTTGGAGTGACTAGAGATCAGTATTCTTATATTGTGCTTTATAGCAGGGCTGGGACCAGAATGTTATCTTGCCCTCGGACCCCTGCTTGGTCTGCCTAGTAAGTGCTCCAACTGGAAGGGCAAACCAAGAATATGATCTGCCACAAGAGCAGCTAATGTAATACCCGGTGATTCACACACCACTACAAACAAAAGAGCACACAGAATGCTTTTGCATGCTCAAAGGTCTTCACACACACTCACAAGGCAGTTGGCATTATTACCAATGTGTTTCTTTTAAGGGGAGGCCTTGCTCCATGCTCCTCACAAAAGATCTCAGGGAAAATTAGCAGTGGGACTCAGCAGACTTTCCATGCAGCACACCACCCAGATGCCCAGTCTTTAGCTTACCTGCAAGGTGTTGGTGCGCATCCCATTGAGGTAGAGGGGGAAGCTGATGAACTTGCTGTATTTGGTGATGACCGCTGAGTGAGGGGAAAGATTTGCTCAGTGACACTTTCCATAAGGCACTGCTAGGCCACAGCTGTGCCCACCTGAACTCCATGGTCAGTCAGACCCTTACTGGCCCCCTGACTATCCTGGGAGACTAGCAGCCCCCTCAGCACCAAAGAGAAGCTCAGCAATGGCTAAGGAAGGGGTGGGATCTGACGGGAGGCTGAATTTGCAGTCTGAAAGCTGACAGCCACAAACAGCAGCCAGCTGCTTACTCACCTTTGACACGCTCTTCAGTGGCAAACTCCTTGCACTCCTCCTTGAGATGAAGAATTATTTTGGTCCCAGTTTGGACTCCAGAGGCTTCTGAGATCTCAAACATTCCTGACCTGGAGACAGAAAGCCACCTCAAGCCACCACTGTCTTACAGGCCTTGTGGAACTGTTAAACAACATAGTGCTGTCCAGTTTGAACTGTGTTTCCTTTCCTGCTGTGTAGACAACGTGTAGCCTGCTGTGTAGCCTCCACTTGCTGCATTTTCAGGAAGACTGGGGGCCGCCTTTAGTAATTGTGGGATTTAGGAAATGCAGCAATTATGATCCTATATTAACATCCCCAACTTATTGCAAATATTTTTTAAATGCTAGAAAAGATCAAAAGTCTAGTAGACCTTAAAGACTAACAACATTTCGGAACTGATATGAGTTTTCATGAGTCACAGCTCACTTATTCAGATACAGCTAGAATACATTTTACATACATTCCAGCTTCTTTCTTTTAATAACACTATTATGAAGTGAGGGCTCCAGGCAGCCTCCTGCTCTTCCAAAGAGTGTGGTAAAGGACAGGCTGGGGCCCTGCAGGGTGGAGAGATAAAAGGTCAGACCTCCGGAGCTCCCCTTCAGCAACATACCAATTACCTGCATTACCATGAATGCAGATTAAGAACGGTGGCCTCAGTGTGGCACTGCCAACATGCAGCAGAAACCCTGCCCCTGCCTTAGTGCTAAACCAGAAGGACCAACTTCCCAGTTTGAAAAAACAGAGGCCTTATTCTTGGTCCACTCTTTCCCTCTGGCTCAACTGCAAATGAGAACAAAGACCCACTCAAAAGCCACAATGGTGCACACAGTCAGGCCTAAATTCAAGTAAAGAAAGCCCCACAGGACAAGTGCAGCCCGCAGCTCCAGTTTAAAAGGACAGGTCTTGAGAAAGGAACTGCTTGTGCTGATTCCAACCACATCCTCCCAATCCCCTCACCGATTGTACTTCTTACCCATCAGAGCACCAGTAGCATCCCGGGGCACCTGGTTCTGCTGACTGCGAGAAGACTTCCACCTGATCAGCTACCATGAAGGCAGAGTAGAAGCCCACCCCAAACTGACCGATGATCTTACTGCTGGCCTCCTCCTTGTTCTGAAGGACCTCTAGGAAGGCCTGGGGAAGCAAAGGCAGCTGCTGGCCCTCACATTCTCAACTACTCTCCCCATCCCTTTCAGGGCTGCAAACTACACCTCTGGCAGACAGAGGCTTTTAGTGCACATCTGCCGACAGGAGACTGGAACAGATGCGACCCAAAGACTCTGCCCAGCCAACTAAATCCAGCAAAGAGACACAGATTATCTGGACAACAGCAGCAGCCCATTCAAAGAGGCCCTGCTGACCCCCTTAAGCCCCATGCACCTTTGTGAAAGAAATCTTCCCCTTCTCCCTTTTACCTTGGAGCCAGACCTTGCGATGGTACCAAGATTAGAGATAAGCTCCTCCCGAGTCATCCCAATGCCGGTATCCTGCAAACAATTTATAGTTAAAGTAAATCTTAGTAGATTGGGGTGGTTGTGAGGGGATTGCTCTCTGCACCAGCAGGAGAACCAGAAGGAAAGATGATCACAACCTTAGCAAAACAAGCACCCCCTGCCCCCTACGTTGGTAGCAATACCTGGATGATGAGTGTTCCCTTCGTCGGATCTGTCTGGAGATGAATCTCTAGATCTGGCAGGACTTTCCCTTCAGAAATCAGCTTATGGCGGATTTTTTCCAATGCGTCACTGCCATTGGATATCAGCTCCCGAATAAAAACCTACAAGAAGAAATGAGTTTTGCAAACAGCAAATGAGTTTTGCAACAGCAAAGCAGCAAGTCTCTAGCTCTGAAGTAGCCCCCATATGGCAGAGGAAGGCTGTGATGTTCCAGAGAGGGGCTGGATCTTATTATCAAACAAAATCACAATGCATCTACCCACCGATACATCCAGGTCATTTATGTATAGGTTAAAGAGCAATGGTCCCAAAACAGATCCTTGGGGGACACCACTCCTTACATCTCTCCATTCAAATCGACAAAATTAACATCTGTCAAATTCAGAAGTCAGCCCTCTTAGGAAAAGCCGCCACCAGCACCACCCCCACCCCCCGCTCGGTCGACTCTGGCCGAGCCCTGGCTTCGCGGCAACTCCAAGCTGCCCTCACGGCCACAGGGAAGAGAGCCCCTGAGGGAGGGCTCCGCTCCATCTCGCCCCCCCGCCCCGGCGGCTCACCTCCTTCTCCGAGTAGAGGGAACGGGCCACGATGTCCAGCAGCTTCCTGGTCTCCGCCTGGAACTCATGGCGGGAGGCGGCGCCTGCAGGGAGTCCAAAGAGGAGGCGGCGGCCCGTCAGAGGTCCCGTCGCGGGCCGGGGCCGGGGGAGGGGGAGCCGGCCGCCCGCCCGCCCGCCCGCGCGCCTGACCTCGGACGGCCTCCGTGTGGCCGAGGGGCGGCCTGTCCCGCGCCGCCGCCTCCTCCCGGCCCTCGCCGTTCTCGGCCGCCCGCGTGCTGGAGCGGCTCAGCCCGGTGGCCCAAGCCAGGGCTGGCCGACGAAGCGCCTGCGGCCTTCCCCCCACCGCTCCAGCGAGTGCGCGGCAAGGGCGGGCCGGGTCGCCGGCTCCCGGCAGCCACGGCCGCCCGGCGCGCACCCAGCACACGAGGAGTCGGCGCCCGTCCCGGAGCAGTGCCATCTTGGCCCTGTCGCGCGCGCTCTGACGTCAGGGGCGCATGAGTCAGGGGCGCATGCGCGCGGGGCGGGGCTGCGGCGGGGCTGCGGGCGGCGAGGCCAGTGGTGATCCCCCCTCCCGGCTCCCGGACCCCGCGGAGCGGCCGCCGCCATGGAGGGTCGCAAGGAGCTGGAGGCCGAGATCCGCCCGCTGAAGAAGGAGGAGGAGGGGGGGGCGGCGGCGGCTGCTGCGGCCGTGGGGGGGGAGCGGGCCGGGCCCGCCAAGAAAGCCGCCGGGCGTTTGTCGCGGTGGCGCACGGCCGCCTTCTTCCTGTCGCTGTTCCTGTGCCTGGCGGTGGTCTTCGCCTTCTCCTTCATCATCCCCTGCCCGGTGAGGCCCGTGTCGCAGAGGACCTGGAACGCCGCCTTCGCCGGCGCCGGTGAGTCAGAGAGAGGGAGAGACGCGCGCCCCGCCCCCGCCTGAGCCCCCAGGCTGGCCACGACGACGACCCTGCGAGGTAGGTTTGGCCGAGAGTGCGCGCGCCGGCGGCCCGCCTCTGTGGCAGAACAGGGATTTGATGCCGGGTCCAGCACTCTAGCCATCAGCACACCGGATGAGTCTTAAGGGCAGGAGGTGGGCCAGCGCACGAGGAGTCTCTGTTGCCAAAACCTTTTTTTAAACTGGTTTGTGTTGTCAAAGGCTTTCATGGCTGCTGGGGGGTAGGCTTTCCTGCCTGTCTGGCCTTGGGCTGGTAGTTTTTGTTCCTCACGTTTTTGCTCCTGATGGACGTGGTTGTAAACCACCAAATCACAATCACACAGCCCAGAAAACCCACAATACTCAAAAACTGCTTTGACAGCAAACAGCCAGCCTTGAATTTGATCATCCAGCTCAGAGCGGAATAATGAAAGTCGATTCCTCCTTGGGCCTGAGGCCCTCTCAGTTACACACCGTTCGGCTCTCTTTGCAGCAGCTTACAAGTTTTTAGAAGTGCAGGACGTGGATGGGGATAGAGTGCAAGATGTCCTCTTTGCCTTCAGAGCTTCGGAGGGCTCCCACAACAGCAGCAGCAGCAACACAAGCCAGTCCTGCTCTGAAGGAGGTAAGGGGACCAGGAGCAGTGTGTGAAGTGGAGACCTTGGCTGGGGGCAGAGCTGGAGCTATGTTAGGGATGCTTGTGAAGGCTGTTGGTGCTAAGGATGCTGCTTCCACCATCCTCCATTTCTTCCAGGCTTCCCGCCGCCCTGTGCCTTCATAGCAGCTGTTTCAGGCACCAACGGCAGCACACTCTGGGAGGAGCCTGTGGCCGAAGACCTCCAGTTCATGGACTGCTCTTTTAAGTATGGCAACTCCCAAGGCTGCCTTGTGGTCGGGAAGCCAGCCTCTCTAGCGGCAGTTGACCTGAAGACAGGTAGGCAAAGAGGCACTGATGTCTGGCTGTCCTTTATCGAATGTTAGTGGCTCCTGGCTCGAGGCTCTCCTGTGCAGGGTCCAGGCAAAGACCTGGCAAGCAGAGGAGGGCAGATTGATGCTCATGCCTTCACACTCGATAACAGCTGCAGGCTGCATTGTAAAGGGGAATGCCCTTGGACCTGCTTGTAGAAAAAGAATGCTCATGGCTTATTAACAACACCCCCCGCAGTACACATAGTTAAACCAGCTATCATTGGCCCTCTCTGCCTCGCTTCTCCTGATTAACTGAAGCAACTGCATATGCTTTAGTAGCATTTACCCCTGCAGTCCAGGGCAGCTGGATTCCATCCCTCACATTCTCCTCAACTGCCCATTTTGTCAGAAACTAAGATCCAGCTTCTCAACCCTATGAAAACCCATACAGAGCTAGACAAAGTAACTATGCTTTTAAACTGCATTGATTTTAACTGTTGTCTTATAGTGGCAAAGTTCCTGGCTGAAGTCTGTAAACTAAACTCATGATTCAACGTGAAGTTTTATTTTATAATTTTAACTGTATCTTATACTGCTTTGTTTCATATGCCAGTAAAGGCTTACTGAACTGTACTCCTTAGTAGCAAATTTAATCTTCGGCAGTAGTTTTTGGAAGCAACTAATTTGACACAGGCCACAGTCTTCAGTTTTAGCAAGCCATCCTCAGAACCAGCTGAGCATGGATGAAAAACGGTACTTCTGGTCTGCAGGCCAAAGTCCCAGAATGGGCCTGGGGAGGGACAGAAGGGACCCGGCACATCTTTTCAGTGCGAATGCTTCAGGCCTGTAAAGGGCTGGTCCACGTTTTTGAAGACAGCTTCTCACTGGAAAACAAAACCCGGTTCTTCGGGATCAGCGTTTTGCTTTCATAAGCAGCTAGCAAAATTGTCAGGGAATCAAAATAAAGAGGTGTGCATCTTGTGCACAGATCATGAAGATCTAGATGACAGCACCTGTCAGCCAGAGTCAGTTGGCAAAAGCCTGGTGTAACTGAATCAAACCAGTCTGATCTGGTGCTGTGGCCTTCACTGTGATTGGGCAGTGTTTGTATAATAGTAGAGCACTATCTGTGCACATTAGCTGTTAGGGATATATGTTTACTGCGAAGCATGCTGCCGGTTTGTTCTCTGATGTTCACTTGTATATAGCTTGCACCTGTAAGTAAAATTCCTTCTTTGAAGTGAAGCTACTGTGTGGTGGAGTTATTTGTCTGCTGTGCCAAGCCGTCTTCAACTGCACTTATCTTTTCTGGTAACGCACCTTTCCGCTGATAAAACGCACGCTCTGTCAAAAATGCCCCTTTAAATTCACAAGCAGCACCAGATACAATCTGGCTGTAACTGAGAACTGTGGCCTTTCTCTTGCTGTCTGGTTTAGGACTTGTTTTACATGTGGGCTGATATCATAATGCCCGACTCTGAAACTGCAATCTTGCACATTCCCATAAGCCAAGATCTGTAGAAGAAGAGGCAGAAGAGCCACACCAGCGGGCAGTGTTACCCGCCAGTCATGGCAGCACACCTACATGAACTGTGGGTGGAATTAGCATACCAGATAAACACCACTATGATCGCATTCTTGCCCAGTGCTTACCGACAGTAGAGTGTCATGACTCAGACGCAAACAACAGTCACATGAGCACCTCAGTAGAGAGCAGGCTTTCTCCTTTGGAGGCATTTTCTGAACCAGGTTGTTTTCTCTGTTGCCTCTGCAGGCAAGACAGTATGGAGAGTGACAAACAACCTTGGAATGAATTCTACGGCGCTCAGTCCCTTGCTGATAATCCCAGATGTCAGTGGGGATGGCGTGTTAGACCTCCTGGTTTTTGCTGCAGTGGGAGAAGAGGTAAGGATCTTGCTACAAGGATCTTGGCCGGCGTGGTGTGAAGTTGGGTTCTCAATCTTAAATGGAATGCAAAACACCAGTAAATGTATGACGTTTAAATCAAACAAAACATATTTATGTGCAACGCTTTCTGCAGATTCAGAGTAGCTTCTACTCCGGGAAGACTGGTGAGGCAATTGGATCCGGTGGAAGCCTGCCTCTGCCAGGGAGGCGTGGCCACCTCATGCAGGTCACCAAGACAGGGGCCCACTATGTGCTTTTCTACACAGGTGAGTGGGGAGGTCCTTTGCTGAGGGAGGGGGCAGGGACTGAACTGAGGTACTGACCTGTTGGCTGGGAAGTTGGCAGCTGATGCTCAGCCTCTTGGGAGGGAACAGCTTGGCTTATTCGGCCTCCTTTTTCTTATCTCAGTCAATGCGCTGTATGGCTACTCCTTGAAGCAGCTCTTCACCATGGCAGCTGGGTCTGGCAGCCATGAAGGGACCAGTCTGAAGGAGGACCCTCAGTGGCAGGCAGCCATTGACAAGACCACACACAATGTGCCTTTGCTCAGGTATCCACCGTCCCTGGCCCTCAGAGTTTGAAGGGAAGAGGAGGAGGAGACAAGGCGTGCCAAAGCAAAGGTGGCATGTCCAGCCTGGCATGAAGAAGGGGTTGGAGGGCAGTTAGAATGAGCTTGTTGGCAGCGTTCCCTCCAAATTGCTTCCTCAGGCCCCCTCAGGAAGTACAGGAACACTGATGTACCTCACAGGGTTCCCTAGAGGATTATTGTGTACAAATAAATGAAATTGCCTTAACGCTCCGAAGGACAGCATAAGTGTATCAGAAAACCACCATCGAAGGCCGCACTCCAGCCCTGTTCTGCGCTATGGGAAACTGCCTGATGTCTCTTGTGTCTCTTGGCCTGTCTAGAACCGGAGAAATCCGCTCATTGATGAAGGTGCCAGGAAAGTCGGGGACTGATCTTTTGCTTGTGAGATCAGCCATGCTGGAGTTGCTGGATGGGCAACGCCTGGACACCCTGTGGAGCAGTGTTGTGATGCCCCCTATCCTGAGGTAAGGAAGGAAGGATTCTCCTCCAACCTTTGGCATTTGCTAGGTTGCAAGGGGGGGGGGGGGCAAGGGCAAAGGAAGGCTCACCGTTTTGAATGTCAGAAGAGCCCTGCTGGATCAGAGTAGTGAAAGTTCATGTAATCCAGCTTCCTGTCTCACACAGCAGCAAACCAGTTCCTCTGGAGAACCAGCAACAGGACATAGAGGCCAAAGCCTTCCCCCAGTGTTGCCTCCTGGCATTGGTATCTAGAGATTGACTGCCCTGAGCATGGAGGCTCTCTTTAGTCACTGTGACTCCTTCATGAATCTGTCTAATCCCCTTTTACAGCTGTTTATGCCTTTCACCGTCACCACAGCCTCTGGCAGCAAATTCCATCCTATTTTCTCAAGTATCAGAGGAACACACCTATTATAACGGGTAGAATACAAGCAGGGTCTTGTCTGCTGCCTCTGCCTTCTTTGTGGACTTCCTAGAGGTACCTGGGTGACCTCTGTGTGAACAGAGTGCTGGTCTTGATCAGATCCAGTCTGGCTTTTCTTATGTTCTTATGTAATCCCTTGCTGGGAAAAGAACTGTTTCCTTTGGCCCATCCTGAATCTACTGCCCATTAGCTTCATTGGATGCCCTCAAGTTCTAGTGTTACTCTTCAGCCTTTGCAACCCCCAACTCAAATGCAGTGCCCTTTCCTGCATCTTTTTCCAGCGCCATGAAGTCCTTTTCAAGAAATGGTGAGCAGAACTGCACACAGTATTCCAAAAGTGGTTACACCATAGATCTTTGCAGGGGAATTATAATATCAGTAGTTGTATTTTCAGTCCTGTTCCTAATAATCCCAAACATAAGAGTTTACCTTTTTCACCACCTGCAGCATACTGGGTTGACACTATCATTGAGCTACCTACTGTGACCCCAAGGTCTTTGCCCTCTTGGTCACTGCAGCTCCAGACCCCATGGGAGACCTATCCTTGAAGATGGCTTTTTTTCCCCAGTGTGCATCACCTTGCACTTATCCACACTCACCTAATTTGTGGAGATTCTCCTAGAGCTCTTTACAACTGGCCTTATTTTTCACCTTCCAGAATAATTTTGTGTCATCTGCAGATCTGGTCGTTACTCTGCTGAAACCCTGCCCCTCCCCACCCCAATTCTAGATTATTATTTTTAAAAAATCAAATAGCACAGGCCCTAGTACTGACCCTTGGATCTTAACCCAGTAAACGAACTCTGGAAGTTTACTCAGCAGCGTTTATTGATGAGGTAGATCAATCATGGCAGAGAAAGAAGAAGAGTTGGATTTATATCCCCCCTTTCTCTCCTATAGGAAACTC